>NC_056604.1:6817043-7139043 GCF_018340385.1 Cyprinus carpio
CACATTTAATGATTTGCATTGAAATTAAATGTGGGGAAAGAAAACAAATCCTGTTTATTCAGGAGTTTTTGAGGTACAAGGATGTACACCAAAGTAAACGTACCTGAGAAAATATTCTATTCCATCTCTCAAAAGCAAAAGATTCTCTCATTTTGAAGACTTAAAAAATTATTATAATTAGTAACACATTTTAACTATATTTAAAATGCAGGATTGCTACTTATTCTGTAGCTTTGAGGTCAAAATGTTAGTAAGTAATTACTTTTTATTGCCAGAAGGTTTTAGAATATTTGCTTTTGACATTTTCTAATCATTTCTTTCTTAATCTAAAAGTATCTGATTGCTTGTAGATCATTTAAAATATGAACATGAGTATCTACATATCTTGGTTATAGCAGAAAACCACCATAATACCAAAATATAAACATGAACATGATATGTTGGTAAAGCAATCATTTACATCAGATATATCAAAATGACACAGCAGCTGTCTTTATTGCCTAATTCACTGTACCCTTAAGGATGCAGAACTTGTTTAACACTGATAAGGTCTAAGGGAGTAATAATTAAAAACGTAAATAAGGACCAAAAAGAGAGAAATGACACATGGCATCTTGAACTTGTAAAAACAGGAAGTGCGCTGCCGTTTTCATGATGCTCTACTGTATGTAAAGTTAAACAGCGTTCTGGGTGTTCAGTGATGTGGGATTATATGTATGTCTTAGCACCTTTGGCATTCATGTCCAAAAAGAGTTTGATGTAGGATGTGGGCACGTATCCTTCCTCGTCCTCGTTTCTGCGGACACGGGTCCAACCGTCACCTTTATCCTCCTCGATTACGTATAACATCTCACTCTCGGCCATGGATATGGTACCTTCATTCTGACCTACAGACACAAAAACTGGCAATGTGGGTTTCCAAAACAAGCATGCCAACTTATAAAAATTACAATAAAAATGTTATTATTTTGTAATTCTAACTTTTATTATTCGACCAGCCTTGTAGGGCTGTCTAAATGGCTGAAAAATGAAATTCGAATTTTGTACTTAAATATTATCTATGTTCGAATTTAAAAGGCATAATTTCAGTAAGCGGAAAAAAAATCTTTTAGCTTCTCTCGAGGCCACAAGAGGGCGCATCGAGCAAAATATTACTAATGCACGTTTCTTCAAAGCAATAAAATAACACGACTATCCTTGAAAAAAAGTGCATAATTTTTAAAATAATGTTTATAAACCGTATATAATTAATTAAGTTGCTTAAACAATTAGAAACAAAACGGCATGATCGAAAACCACTCACAAATAGTACTTTTTTTATTTAAAAACATGAGATGAAGTGGGATGGGGAAAAACTGCCATAAAGTGTTGAGATATGTTTTTTCAAAGTTGAACTTGCATTAATTTTACATGGCTTTCTAAACATGTGGCTCTCTTGTGCAAGACACGGGTGCAATGCTGATAGATGTCCCTCTAGTAAATGCAATATTATGCGTTCTGTGTGAATGGTTTGGTTTCAGTTTTGATGCTAACAACATTTTCTCCGCATTGTTCTCTTTTTCTGCAATATTTTGAATGAACAATGTAGCAGCGCTGCATCTAGTGGGTTTAACTGGATAGGCTTAAAAAAACCCATTAAAAATGCAATGACAACTTCATCATCATCGCATCTCGTTTGCCGCTGATAAGGCAGCTGTCTGACGCACACCTAAAATTTGAATGCAACATTTTTGCATTTGTTTTAGTTAATGTTGAGTACATTAATTTAGTAGTTACTTTCATCCTAAATGTCTTTCAAAAAGTAAATAATAATGTTAAAAAAGGTGTTTTTACTCATTGTAACATTTAAAAAAAAAAAAAAGTTATTTTAGTAAGTTATTTTATTTTCAGTTAAATTGTTTACAATTTTTAATTTTTATAGTTTTTTTATTCATTTATTTTCAGCTTTTAATTTTTTATATTTGTGCCATTTATCCATAATACATTTTCTACATAAATTTAGCGCCAGTCAAAAGTTAGTTTTGTAATTTAAATAGAAGTGAAGAAAAAAAACATTTCGGTTTAGTAGACCAAAAACTTATAAGCTAAACTTATTTTCCCAAGAATTGCAAATATGCTCCAGAACCATAAATTCCTGACCATTTTTTTTTAACTAATTTTCTTTCTGGAAGATGATCCAGTTAGTGTTTTTCTGTTACCTTCAAATGGATAAAGTGCTTTGCATGTTCCAATGGTGGGTAAAGGCTCCTCGTCATCAAATTCGTCATCGAACTCAGTACTGCGAGATTTGAACTGCATCGTCGTCTCTGTGCTGGGGTCTTCCGTGTAGCTGCCATCCGGACTATGTGCAGAAGACATGCAATACGTAAAACAGACTAAATTAACTTTGACGTTATAGTCAGATTATACAGTTAATGTTAGACCCTCTCATATGAGGTTATCAAAATAAGATTAAGTATTAATAGCATTAAACAGCATGAAGAGCGATGTAACAGTGTCAGTCATATTTATATAATCCCATTCAGTGCATCATGTTCGGTAGCCCTGCTGTCTAGGGACTGAAGTACCTCTCTCGGTTTTGACCGTAGTTGTTTGTAAGAGGCGTGTTGCCCTGCGAGTCAAAATGACTGCTCTGTGTTCTCTGAGACTCGGATCCCTTTTCAAGTAACTTCCTCTCCACCTCCGTCAACCAGCCCTGAAAAGAGACATCCAGCAGATCCTTCTGTTAATTTGTAATCATTAATGATCAAATAGCATGATTTAAACCAACTTTTGAAGGTATCTGAGGACTGAATTTGTGGGGGCCTCACCTCAAATTTATGTGCCTCAAGCTGCAGTTTTTCCAAGCTTTGTGTGATTTCTTCTAACCGTGGATCTATACTGTCTGGATCCCCCAAGTGAGGATTCTTAATGTAAACATCTTTCATTTTAGTCAGGGCGTCCCTACAAATAATTACAAGAAGAAGAGTTAGTGAAAACAAGAGGCATGTGTATAAGAACTGCATTAAATGTCATTTTCGATCAATTTAAGGTATCCTTGCTGAATAAAGGTATTAATTTCTTTTTAAAAATCATTACTGACCCCAAACTCTTGAGCTGTAGTATATTGTATTAACAATTTGGTGCATGATGATGAGGTATTTAGCAGAAATAAAGGCTGATGCTATTACCAGCATGGCAGCTGCTGGATGATTTACCTCTGATCCATCTCTTTCTGGATGTCCTTGTTTATGTCATTGAGCTTGGCTTGTAGTTTCTTCCTCCTCTGCTCAGGGGGCAGATGACTGTAGTCCTCCTGACCTGTTCCCTGCAGACAGACAGAAAGTTGAGAGTCTAAAATAACAAATCAAACACAAACAGAGTCAAATATTGCATTAAAAACATTAAATAAATACTATATAACCTATTAGATAGACATATTAGATTCAAAAAATGGTAAATTGTCTTCAAGCGATTAAAATTGGAAAAATTCTCAAATTAAAATAAAATTTAATTTCTTAAATATTTATTTTGAAAATAGTTAAAGCCAAAGTCTTGTGGATTTTATAGCAAGTCAGACTTACCAGCTTTAGAGAAAGCTGTGAATGTTAAGACAAGAAAGACGTGTTAGGGGAAACAGTTAATACACAGTTATGTAGCTGTTAAGACAGACGTGTTTAGGATGGTGTGGATAAAAAGCATGAAAACAAGAAACGTTACACATCCACACATCACTTTATAACCAAACTGAGCTGATTGTGCTCTATCCTTTAGTGTCGTCCAATCAGATCCACACGAAACGTGGCGGTGTCGTGGCGGCTCGTGAACTTACCCCACGTTTCAGGCTTCGCAGGCAGTGCATTTTGTGTTTGGTGCCCATGAAGTCATTGAGCCGCTGGCTGAGGGGCTCCTTGGGTTGCTGTTGGGACTGGGGGCCGTTGAGGAGGGTGTCCGGGGACGGGGATGTGGGGGGAGGGGGAGGGGGCTGGCGGGGCGACGCTAACAAAGACATAAGCTACAGATGAAGGTGTGATGGAGCACATTGAGAAATGGAATGGAGGAAGACAGAAAGAGAGAAGATGAGGCGAGACAAAATTTCAAGGGCAATGAAAATGTTCAGAAATTCTTGCATTACAAAAAACTTACTGCAAACTTTATTAAAGGGAATGCATGTCAGTTTTTTGAAAAATGACTTTCTTTTATCCAATCTTAGTATTTCCAAGTTTTAAGACTGGTGCCATCAAAACAATCACTAACATATAAAACAGATTATTAATCTTCATAATCATCAGAATAACAAGATTCCATTACAAGCTGCATGAAACTGCCATTGTAAACACTCCTTAATAGCAATAAAACTACTTGAATATAAATAACATGATTTATATTTGGCCATTAAATCTACATGACTGCATCGCAATGAGCTTAAATGAGCAACATAGTTTTCTATTCTTTTAAGTGCTTATTTGTGACTTTATCAGGTGTTCACAATCCACAGATCCATCCTATACATGCAATTTCCTATCCCGTCTTAATATTTACAAGCTTAAATACAGTTGGACTATTAAAACAACTGCTTTCCTAATGCATAAACAGATAATGAATAATATCATCAAAACTACAAGATTCCATAACAAGCTGCATGAAACTAGTTGTATAAAATAGCCACTGCAAACACTCTGTAATAGCAATAAAACTACTTGAATATAAATAGCATGGATAAATATAAATAGTGTAGATTTTTGTTCTTTTATTTGCTTATTTGTGACATAAGCAGGTGATCTGTCTGATCCCGTACCTTATTTCTCTTGAGTAAAGGCCACAGTTTGCTCCTGCTCCGGCGTCTGCTCTCTCCGCGAGCGTTCAGGAAGCTCGATTCTGACACCGCCCTCTTCATCGACACGCTGTAGTCCTCAAACTCCACATCTCCCGGCGGCTCAAAGCCCGACTTGTATGATTCTACAACTTGCTTACTGTCCTGAGATTAAAAACAGTAATAAAAAATGTCAGGCTTTTTAGGATGAAACCTGAACCCAAATGAATAACTGTATTTACTGACACTGTTGTATGTAAGATAGATGTCACTTAGCTCATTCTGTTCATTGTAATGTACACCTTTTACAAGATACATTTGAATAAGCTATAAAATTGTATAAAAGTTCAGCGCAAAATGCCTCCTCCCCATGTTTCCATCAAATAAAACAGTAGCCATGCCAACTTGTTAATGTAAACAAAAGCTTGCAACGCTTGCCCTGCCTCCGGGGTCTTCTGATTGGTCCACTGTTTGGAACTGACATTGATAAGCGGTGCTGCGTGTAAACGTTGAATTTTTTGACATGCCGTCAAGTTAAAAGACAAAGTGCGAGTAGAAAAGAAGCGAGCACGCGCAATGGTCATACACGTCCATCTAGCACCATTACATAGAAAAACAATGGAAAAGTAGCACATTGGAATGGAAAAACCTGTTCTGTGTAAATGGCCCCCTACTTTGTTATAAGGCTGCTCGATTATCACAAAAATCATAATCAAGATTTTTCTGTTCAATACTGAGATCATGATTATTTAACACGATGACTCACTGACTTTGGAAACATCATGTATTTAATTGGCTTTTTCTTTTTAATCTTAAAATAACTGTTAAAAATACATTATTAAAATTTCAATTAAATTAAATCCTAGCCCTACTTTGTCTACTTTTTTAATTCAATGTTACTTAAATCTCTATTCTATTCTATTCTATTCTATTCTATTCTATCTTTTTTTAAAGTTTATTCTAATTAGTTATACAACAATAAAAAGACATTTATGACAGTAAAACAGCGGCATCTGCTGACGGACACTATGCTGCGTTGTCACGGGAACATGCCAGCTGAAGATAATGAGGAAATTATGTGGCTCTTTTGCCAAGTGCATTCCTAACGACTACATAATGGCATACACATGCCCTGCTCACTCCAAAGTCCCCACTCCAAGGGGATAGGGATGATCAGTTCCATTTGGAATTTGCCCTGTGAACCGTTCGGTACTGATACTCGTACTGGCACATCCCTATAAGAAAAATATTTTGTGTTGAACAGGTTGATTTTGAAAGTCGGTGCTTGAAATAAAAGCTTGTTATTTCATTGATTTTTATTGATAACTGCATTGTTAATATTTTAATTGTAGGCCTATAAATCATTGTATAATAGACCTGTATTAAAATACCATTTAAAAAAAAAAAAAAAACATTTTAATTGAGGAGTACATATATAGCCTAATCGTTTGTTATCCTCGCAGCATGTCAGTTATTTGATAATTATTGTGGGACAAATTAATTGTAATTTTAATTTAATAAGCCTAATAAAAGTAACTTCACAATAATAATAATAGGCCTAATAAAAATAAGAATGTAACAGGCCTACATTAATTGTAAATGCCAAATATCTTAATATTGCCAACAATTGATGTTTTTGACAATATCTCTGGCTATCGTCGATACAAGATCATCTTGTTTTGACGCACCCCAGCAAGGGGAGGTTATGGCGGGCCAGACAACGTGTTGCCTGTTACATCATTTGTGCTGTCTTGTTGAGTGCAGTGGCACGGAGAACATTATATTTTACACACTTTATGCTGTTTTATTTTCAAAATGTAATAGGATTAGTCCAACGAATCATTCGGTTTGTATTGCAAAAACAAATGCGAAAGCCTCGTACCGAACGGTTTAAAGATTTATAAAGAATTAAATTAATAATATTATTATATTCTAAATAAAATATTTATAAATAAAAGTAAAAGTATCATTATCTATCTAGTTATTAAACTAGTTTAAAAGCACTTAATATAGTGTGGAAATTCAGACCCCACCTTCAAACTGACATCATAATTGCAGCAATTATGTAGTACAGACAATAAAATGCACATCCACTATAGAAATAAGATTGCTGTAAATCACCTCCATCTAATCCCACTGCTGCTGTTCAGTTCAGAAAAAGAAACTATTTTTAGAATCTATATATATATATATATATATATATATATACACACACACATCCACTGGTCCACTTCATATGGCCAGCACACTATCTCTGAAAGCACACACGCACACACACACACACACACACACACACACACACACACACACACACACACACAGTCCAGAAGCCACAGAGAGGCTTAAGTCTTTGTTGCTAAGCCACTTCAAATCTGCTGCAAAACCCAGCTCGTATGAGTCAATTAGTGCTGCGGTGGAAATTAGACTCCCCATCTGCCATATTTGGACATGATGGCGATGGCCACATGAGCGCTGGATTGGGATTTAGGAGATGAGATAAACAACAAACACATCTGCCCCGTTAGCTGCCAGCGATTCCCCCGCAGCTGTAAATCATTGATGGTAACCTGGACGACGTCGCTCCATGACGACCACCACTCGTTAGCTTGTAAGTGGGCCAGCAATAATCACAGAAATCCAGTCAGCATTTTGAACTGGTATATTATTCATCTGCTGGCTTCATTTGGAAAAGTTCATTCACCCCGCAGCTGGAAAACTCTGCTTTTACAAATCATAGTCCTATCTGTGACGCAGTGCATCCATAAGTCATTGCACTGAATTTTTATTATTTTCCCACTATTTTTTTTCATTTTTCACTTTTTCAAAAAAATTAAGTATACTACCGTTCAAAAGATTTTTTTTTTTTTTTTTTTTATTATTATCACTTTTATTCAGCAAGAATGCATTAATGAATGCATCATAAAGACATTTATAATTTTAAAAAATATTTGTTTAAAATAAATCAAAGAATCCTGAATAAAATGTATCATGGTTTCCAGAAAATTATTCATATTTTTATCCAACATCCAGCAAATCAGCATATTAGAATGATTTCTGAAGGATCATGTGACACTGAAGACTGGAGTAATGATACTAAAAATTCAACTTTGCATCATAGGAATAAATTATATTTTAAAATATATTAAAACAGAAAAGTTATTTTAAATTGTAGTAATATTTCACAGTATTACTGTACTTTTGATCAAGCAAATGCAGTTTTGGTGAGCATAAAATAATAATAATAAAAAACATTTTGAACAGTAGTGTATAAAAAGGACTTGAACAAACCAAATGAATTATTACAGCTTCTTAGCAACTGCTGATTTTTATGGACAGGAATTTGTAGCACAAATATTACACTTCAGATTTAAGTAGTAATCTGAGTCTAAGACTGAATTGCAAACCTTTTTGACAGATTCCTTAACTCAAAAGAGTCATTAGTTAATGAGCTCAGATGATCACTGATTGGGCATTGAGTACATGTGTGTGTGTTTTAAATAAAAAACAATTCTTAACAATAACCTTGATTCTCATCCACTCTGATTAAAAAAATAAAAGTATTTTATGGCTTTCTAAAAGATTTTGGCTGAATGGGATTTTTGGGCAGTAGGCTGATCAACAGATGGCTGTGTAATCCAGAACCACAGTGCATTTTCAGCACAAAAGAGTCGCAGCACTTAACGTACCATTTTAGGCTCGATGGATTCAGCTGCCTTGGTCATGCCGTCCAGACACTTGCTGACGATGGGCAATACTTTATGCTCGACCTCGGTGTACACCCGCATGCTCTCCCTCACCCTGCCCACCCGCCTCTCCTCCATCTCCTGTATCCTCTGCAAGACAAATTTTAAAAACATTATGAACACTCAGTATGGTCCATCTAGCACAGAAATGAACATTTATCAAGATTAGAATATTTTACTTTGACCAAGAGAGACTCTCACCTGAAAGATATGTGGTATAAGCGTGTAATAGTGCTCATGTTGGTCCTTGTTGAACTTCTGCAGGTAGGTCAGGTACTCATTTTTACTGTCCTCTGCTACCTGATGCCTCATCTGAGCTTGCTGTTTTGCCTAGATAGACAAAAAACACAAGAGACAGAAAGCAAAAAAGACATCGAGATCATTTCAGAACGTAAAGGGCAAGGACTGACAAATAAAACGACCACCTTTATGACATGACACAAGTCAACAACACAGAGTCAATTAGCAGATTACAGAAAGATATAAGCGTAGCCTGGTGTCAACTTCAGATCGATACAGTCAGTGATCTACACACTCTGTGCAAGAGTGAGAGAGGACAAACAACGCAAACATCACAAATCAAACACAGAAATATAATCAAATGATGTACTCAGGGAAAATAACACAACTGAAGACCTATTTTTTCAATAATTTATTCAGCAGATTTGTGAGTCATAGTATCTTATACAGTTTAACTGATATGTGAGTGATTTTTTTAGTAGACAATTTCATCCAGATATTAGTATGAGATGTAAATAATTTACTTTACATAATGTTTAGTAAGTGTCCACTCAACAATACATGGAAACAGAAAATGTGCCTTATCCAATAACAAGGTTGTCGGTTATTTTACTGCTGTACTGATATATGGTGGTGTTAGTACATTTATTTACATACTGTAAGAAGAAGAAATTATCAAATGATGCGTTAATCACAGAATGGTGATTTACTGTATTGTCTATGACTAACCTGACTAGCTATGACTATGACTGTCTAGCTGTGAGGCAGCTACATAAATCTTTACACTTATAAAAATGCATTTCTAATGTAAAAAAATACAAAATAAAATAGTAATTTAGTAATTGTATATTTTTCATATATACACACAATGGATGTAACAACTCGGTAAAAAATCGAACCGTACTGTGCATGCACTTGCACCGCGGTTCAACTTATATCTGACATAGCAACTGTAATACGGTTGGTTAAAAAAAAAAAAATTTAAGTGTAAAATTCGTTCCCACGTTTTAGTAAACAGTGGCCATGTTGTACTAATTTTAATGAAATCAAAACGAGGAAACAAAATAGTACAACATGACCACGATTTACTAAAATGAGGACTCGATAAATATTTTTTTGTCCATTCATGTGCAGGCTCTGTAGAAATGGAAGGTCAAGTTGAATGCATTGCATTGTGGGATATCGCACTTATTGTGCTCTGATTGTATATGGCACACTTTGGGTAATGTAGGTTGGGTACTCCATTACATAAAAACAAATAGTATGAGTAGTATGGTAGTATGAAGAAGACTTTGACAAGAGGAACATGGTTGTGTACCAACAGTGTGTGAGAAAACAAACACGCATACACACACAAGAATGACAATGAATGTTCAACATTGTTCCAAAACAAAAGACAAAATGGTCCAAATGAACCACACCAGACATCCATTCATCATGCATACTAACTAAACACATACAGCAGACCAAAAAAGTATATGGACACTTAAGTAAAGCGCATAAATTTGTGAACGTCATTGCATTAAACACAAAATATAAATTCAAGTTGCATATGCAAAATAGTTGAGAGCTTTTCTCAGAACTAACTTAACTTACTAAACCATTATTGCTTTATTTAACTAATCTAAAGTTCTCATCAAGTAACCACAGACATAGCTCATCACATTAATTATGAACACGCTCTAGTAAAATTTTACAACCACAAAGTGTCACAATATTTATTGTATTCATTGTGAACAACTTAAATATAGTTAATTATTTAAAACTCAATAAACTGAAATCTTTGCTTGAAAATTGTGCTTCTGCCACTTAATTTAATGCAATGAAATTCATTGATTTTTAAGTGTCAAAATGCTTTTTGGGGCCACTGTACATAAACAACTGCATGTACATGAACCAGACAGTGTGCACAGACTCTCAGACTCAGGACTTTTTGTGGCTGACAGTAAATAGTGTGGTAATAGCTATTGATTTTGTGAAATCAGTCTCCGCTGTAACCCTTACAACGTAGCCCATTTTCGCAATCGTAATGCATTTTAACGTCTTCCATGACAAGTCTTATTCTGTACATTTGTACATGGTGTATACAGGAAAGATTCGCTGCAAGCATAGACGTGAACGTAACAAAAGCTAAAAACGAAAAACAACCAAAATTACGACAAACACTCTTTGCTGATATGGGTAATACACCGAACAAGTTAACAAACTCCCCACCGACAAAGACGACTCTTGGATCAAACCTACCTTGAGAGAACACCGCTTTAAGACATGTTAAAAAACAAAGAGAGTCGATTAGTGTCACAGACACACTAATAACAGAAGGTACTTAAGAAGACATCTACACATGGGCAAAACCAAATCCAAATCTGTTCATTTGGCCTTAGATTCAAAACAAATGGCTGCTGCCATATTAGTTGTCTTTGTTTCCTATTGTCAAAGCTGCCTTTGTTTTTGCGGCGTGTGAGCTTATTACTTTCAATAATGAACATTTAAATATTAACTTCCTGATTTAAATGATTCAGAAATTGCTTTTTTATATTTTTTAAGTATTTATAATTATAGAATTTTAAGATGGCTTAATAAATTGTAAGTAATAATAATAATATAGCGCTTTTCTACACTTTAAACATCTGCCTAATCACCCAAATGCCAAAAAAAAAAAAAAATCAAAATTAGCAGGTTCCAATATAATCACAGATTTTTTTGGGGCTTACTGTCCGACTTCCCTTTGGAAAAAAGAAAAGAAAAAGGTAATTTTCTGCAATACTGGGAAGGTACTGCAAGGTAGGAGCAGGTGAGGTATAAGACATGAGGAGGGCAGATTCACTTTAACTTTCAGAAAGTCGAACTCGACACTGGTTTTATCAGCATCCGTCACCACCGCCCCATTCCAAAGAGGTATCATCCACACAGACTCACAGAAAAGGATGAAAGCAGTCATGGAGAATGAAGGGTTTGTGATAGGATCTGTCTCTTCTCACGCACACACGTGACCCATACCTTTTCCACATCTGCTTTAGTCACGTTAATGTCTGCGTCCATCTTGTCAAAGTAATGCTGAGCGCGATCCGCTTCCTTACAGTCTCGCTCAAATCTTCTCTTACTCTGAAAAGACAAAAAAAAAAAACCTTACATTAAAATGAGAAATTAAAATTTTAGATTTTATACCGAAACATATTGCTGAAAAAAAAAAGTATGCCACTGTCACATGACTGAAAAATGTAGCAGTGCTACTTTTAGTTCCCTATTCTATATTTACCATTAGTTTTAATATATATATATATATTTTTTTTATGTATTAAAACCTATAGCAGTGACTTGTCTTTTACAGGCACCTGTGGCTCATTTGGCACAAGTGTTTATTTGTACAATGCTGCCCAGTTCTAGCTCATATCTTAGACAGGTGATGAAAGAGAGGCCAGTATCAGGAAAAATTTGGATATTCACACTTTGTTCTGTTCAGTTAAACTGACTCACCGATTCCAGCTGCTTCCAGGAATTCTCAATGTATTGTTGCGCTCTGCGGCCATCATGGAAATGTGAGGAAAGAAAAGACAAGAAATAGATCTAAAATTTAGAACACTACTGTTCAGAATTTGGGATTTCTTTTAAATCTCTTTTGCTCACCAAGCGTGCATTTATATGATGCAAATATAGTGATATTGTAAAATGTGAATATATTTTAAAATGTAATTTATTCCTGTGATGCAAATCTGAATTTTCAGCATCATTACTCCAGTCTTCACTGTCACATGATCCTTTAGAAATCATTCTAATATACTGATTTGCTGCTCTAGACACATTTCTTACTATTATTGATGTTAAAAATAGCTGTGCTGCTTAATATTTTTGTGGAACTAGAAAGTTTTGCATATTTACATTTTTCATTTCTCTGAAGAAAATGTAAGGAAAATGTGCACAACTCGTTGTAAAAACAAGCACATAAAACAAAGTTGCAATGGAGTCTGTACCTCTTAACAAAAAGGGTTAATAAAAACAGAACAGAACATAACAATGGATACATTAGGTTAATATTTGTTAGAAAACAAATAGTTACTGCACATTTGACAGCAATTACATTAACAGCTCATCCAAAAATGAACATTTTATCTAATTCCAATGTTGTTCCTAACCCCATTATTTTCTTTTTTTCATGAAACAGATTATCGCTAAAAGGAGATATAAAGCAAAGCAGTTATTTTCCATCCAAACTGGACCATGAGCAAAAAAAGCGTTATAAAAGTAGTTCATACCACTTGTTCATTATATTCCAAAATGTTCATTTTTGGGTGAACTGCATTTTTTATTCCTTTAAAGCACCAAGTAGATTAATTAACTGCATTTCTTGGTGGTAAAAGAGATTAATCTGGTTATTATTAATTTTGAAAATTATTTTTTCATCATTGCTGTTAAATATTTGGCTTTTCCTACTGGAAACAAACCATGAGAGATTGTATTTTTAACAAATAAGGCCCTCCGTTTCAGTTTAAGAAATTCTATTTCAGTTCTTGCAGAGTCATGACAGCTATCACATTTTGACTTATTATTGTGTTACTGACATGTCCTTTTAACATATTACGCTGAAGAGACATTTAATTGAAATTTTAGCTGATTAAATGAAATGTGAGACAATCAAGCCAGACAGCAGCTGCTAGAAAGATTATATTCCAGAGCTATTGCTGAATCCAAATCCCTCGTCATTCCATAAAGAATTCAATTACGGAAGCAAAGACGTACTCATGTACAATAAATATTAATTAACTGCAGAGTTCCTCACTGGAACACAAATCATTTATTTAGGGGCTCTCATTAGTGTACACGTCACTGACAACCCAGCACAGGCGTTCGCTTGTGTCTACCCACTCACGGCATACCACGACTCTCTTTATGAAAAATACATAAAGACCACTTTCTCTCGGCGTGACATTTGAACACAAAAGACAGACAAAATGCATCAACGGAGGTCGGAGGCGAAAGAAGCCTCCCTCAGCTCGAGCGTGGTGGCGTTTTACTCCGCTGTCATATTACTTCCAGCCAGCAGCCTCAGACAGAGGCCTCCTGAACCCGCGCGAGAACCTTTAGACAATAGAGGCCGAGAGTGGGGGGAGGGCGACCTTCTCAAACTCCTCTGACCTGAATACATGACCCACATTGGTTCTGGCTTCATTCCACGGAGCTGGGAGAAATCATAAACAAAATAATACCATATTCCTATGCGATTAACCCTGGATTTGTAACAGGTGAGTGCTGTGCTGGAGAGCAGAGAAGGAATTATTTTTGTGGTTTTGCACATCTCTTTAACGGGCGATTTACGTTATTGAGGGATTTGATGCTTTTTTCGGAAGATGATGTCTTTAAATGATCTCTAGAAAGCTGAGAGCAGGATTTTTTGGTTATCGTCATCATAACGAAAGTGTGGAAAAGACATGTTCGTACCGATTTCCGTTCAGCCTTCAGTTCTTGAGTGTAGCGGCTCAACTCTGCGGTTATCTGAGTGGACAGGTTTTCGGCGATGACCTCGTGTTGACCCGCGTAGTCGTTCAGCTCATTTAAAGTCATTAGAAACGCTCTACATGTGGAGTACCTGATGGCAAATGTGAAAACGTTAATACATGACAAAAAAAGCAAGATGAAACATCGTAGATGTGGCAAAAAGTAATTCCTCTTGCTTAATTAGAAAAATAAAATAAATTCAAAAGCAAAATCAACACAATAGTGGTCAGGTTTTTCAATGGCTGATACTGGTGTTGATATCAATACTGACCGATATAATGAAAAAAATACATAAATATGAACATTTTGGACCTTAAAAGGGATAGTAATTAATAAAAATACTGTCATTAATTACTAACCCTCATGTCGTTCCAAACCCGTAAGACCTTTGTTAATCTTTGGAACACAAATTTAGATATTTTTAATGAAATCCGATAGCTCTTTGACCCTCCCATAGACAGCAAGGGTACTACCACGATCAATGTCCAGAAACGTGGCAAGGACATCAGTAAAATAATCCATGTGACATCAGTAGTTCAACCATAATTTTTCAAAGCAAAGAGAATACTTTTTGTGCACAAACAAAACAAAAATAACGACTTTATTCACGTAAGCAGCAGAGCAAAGCGCATACATTGTTTACAGGAAGTGCGTGCATCGTGATACTCTCCACAATAGACACGTGACACAGCAGGCTGGATGAGGAGGAGAAGAATTGTTGAATAAAGTCGTTATTTTTGTTTTCTTTGCGCACAAAAAGTATTCTCGTAGCTTTGTAAAATTACGGTTGAGACCTCTATGTTATTTTTGCTATTTTACCGATGTCCTTACTACGTTTCTGGACCTTGATCGTGGTAGTACCCTTGCTGTCTATAGGAGGGTCAAAGAACTCACGGATTTCATTTAAAATATCTTAATTTGTGTTCCAAAAATGAACAAAGGTCTTACAGGTTTGGAACGACATGAGGGTGAGTAATTAATGACAGTATTTTCATTTTTGGGTGAACGATCCCTTTAAGTTACATGTCTGAAAGTCACTTTTACCCCACTGGTGTCAACTCGTAACATCAACAATTTCATTTTGGGAAAGATTTATCTTGAAAAGTGTGTTATTCTTTAGTTTGATATTTTGCATTCAAGCAAGTGTGGCTTAAGTGTCTAAATACTTTTAGGGCCACTGAATAATGAAATTTTATGACAGCAAAACATTTTTCACACAATAGATCCTTAAAATTAACTTAATTAAATCAAACAACTTTGATTATATCTAAACAAAAACTAATTTGTGTATATACTAGTGCTGTCAAACGATTAATCGCATTCAAAATAAATGTTTTTGTTTTTGTATATTTACTATGTATTATGTTTATAAAAGAATGTATATATTTTTAAGGAAAATATGTTATGATTATATATTAAATATATTTACATATAATACAAATTACATGCATATAAATATATACATGTAAATACATATTAATATTTTCAAAATATATACTGTGTGTGTATTTATACATAATAAACAGTACAAACACATATATTATGTTAACCAAAACTTTTATTTTGGATGTGATTAATCACAATTAATTGTTTGATGGCACTAGTATACGGGTCAAAGACGTTAAGATGTCCGCATCAAAAGAAATGTACAAAAGTGATTTTGTGTCCATAGAAAGCACATTAAATGTAAGTCAAAATGTCTACTTTTAAGGTTTCAAATAAGTTTTTGGAGAATAAAATGTCAAAATTTGGTTGAAATAATGTTACATTCAGTGTAACACAATATTTAAACAAAAATTCAAACAACATGCTTATTCTGACGTGTACATATTAAAATATCTAAAAGAATAATGGAGCATACTAAATTTTATTGTGTTTTAAATTAGTAAAAATTGGGCAAAACCTAGGATAGTGGCAAATGTTAAAAATGTAAAATTACAACTCATTAGTATTTGGGGTGAAAGTAATTAGTCTTTTAATATGTCATAAATTGATTTTTGTTGTAAATTTGCCTGACAAGATTGTTACACTGAATGACATTTTACTGGGTGTCTTCTGTAAATCAGGGGGAAATGTATGATATTTATTTTTTTCTAAAAAAAAAAACAAAAAACAAAATTGCAATTAAATAAAACAGAAAAGTTTTGCATTTTTTGGGTGAAAAACTACAACAGTTTAAAGCAGTATTACACTTTTTTTATGCTTAAACACTTTTTCGTCTTTGACCCATATACACTACCAGTCAAAAGTTTGGGTTGAATTGGGTTAGAAATTAATATTTTTCCTCAGCAAGTGTGCATAAAATTAATATCAACAACACTGATAATAATGAGAAAAGTTTCTCGAGCAGTACATCAGCATATTAGAATGATTTCTGAAGAATCGTGTGACACTAGAGACTAAATTAATGCTGCTGTAAATTCAGCTTTGCATCACAGAAATAAATTAATTGTTTTATGTTAAAGGGTAAGTTCACCCAAAAATGAAAATTAGCCCATAAATTACTCACCCTCAAGGCATTCTAGGTGTATATGACTTCCTTCTTTCACACAAATCCAGTTGGAGTTATATTAAAAGATGTCTTTGATCTTTTTTTGACTCATACGTCATCCGCCCGGAGCTGCTTCCATGTACAACACTGAACGCAAGCTACATTAAAGTGATTATTACGTTTTGAATATGGATATTTTTCTTACAAAAACACATCGATTCACTACAGAAGGCCTTTGTTCACCCCCCGGAGCTGTGTGAGACACTTTTTTTAATGGATTGGCGATTTTTATTTAACTTCTTTTGGACTGAAGCAATGCAACACCTGCTGAGTGGCATGAAACAGCTTGAAAGATCAAAGACGGTTTTTAATATAACTCTGACTGGATTCGTCTGAAAGAAGAAAGTCATATACACCTAGGATGCCTTGAGGGTGAGTAATTTATGGGCTAATTTTCATTTTTAGGTGAACTAACCCTTTAATATATTTTAAAATGTATTTTAAATTGTAATAATATTTCACTATATTCCTGTTTTACTGCATTTTTTATCAAATAAATGAAACCTTGTTGAACTGTTTTGTGTAGGTAAATTTAAAATATCATAAGTAAACGGCTACATTAAGATATTAAAATACACGTGTATGATTTATATATGCCAAACTGTTCTCACTCACTTGAATTCCTCGTCCTCTTTAGAGTTCTTCTTGAGCTGATACTTCTTGGACAGATTCCTATAGGAAGAAAGATAAGACACTTTATTAAAATGTTAAAACACTTTATTCTATAAAGCAACTATAAACAAGTAATATGTAAATTATGTTTGATTAAACCAGCACAATATTGGCTGAACCAATGGTGTGAGTTTTATCTGTTTGTTCAAACAATGGCAGATAGAGAGAGTATTTGGTCATTATTTTTGCAATTACGTTTGGAAAGTAGTGGTGCATAAATTGCAATTTAAATTTGAATTAATAAATAGTTACTCTAACATAAAAAACAGCAATTTAGCAAACATTTCTCCCATCAAAAAAGCAAAGCAAACCATTTCACTGATTTCAAAGGTGTCTTTGTTTCCCAATAATTTGAATGAGTGAAATTGTGCACGTCAGTGACAAATAAGATCTAATGGTGCTTGTGGCGCAACACGGACTCCAGTGCAAACAAAAGCTAATACTGTCACCATCAGAATAATCGTACCGTCCCACTGAATAAGGCGTCCAATTCATGAGGCTGACCTTTTCAATCAGAATGGAAAACTGAGTACATGAATACGAAAACTGACACAGTGAAACTGAGAAAACCATTGCTTTATACATGAATATGATTTTTTCATACGAATATGATTAATTTCAAGAGGGCCTATAAATGGCTTAAAATCAATTACGATGGTGAGAGCGCATGCTGATGGTGCCGCCCCCTCGATGCTTTTTCCTGCAGCTTTCCTTCACTCTATCTCTCCCTCTCTCTCTGCACACACCCAACGGTACCTCCCAGGAGTCTGACGTGTTGCTAGGCAGATCACCATCTTGCAGCTTCTTGACAAGACCACACCGATGCAGTTGCTTTATCATCTGCTGGTTTCCCTACGATTGGCTTAAATGGGCCGCCCTATGCGTCAATACGCAATGGCAAATGGGAAAAAGGTTGATAAATCCATAAATAAATCCTCATTAGAATAACCCAACCCAGCGGTTTTTAAAGGACTATAATTCTTCGGTCAGACAGATCCATGTCGATGCCGTTTATCTGCTAACATGTGCTTAGCACTTAATAAATCTTTCACCCATGGCTGCGATCTGAACAACAAAAAAAAAGCCTCTGGGAGATGTTGTGAATTAAAGACTCGTTCTTGAGAGCAAAATACAGTCTGACACAGTTCTTAAAAATAACAACAATGCACGGATTGAGCGAACGGCTACGAAAAGAGGATTTTCTCTTATGTGATCAGAAAATACAAACTGAAAGGGCCTGTTTGTTGAGCTCCAGCTGTGGGGTTTATTATAAACGCTGAGGTTTCTTTAAGCGGAGGATGCTGGTAAGTCATCCGGTGTCCTCAGGGTCAACATCTCCAGTGGAAACTGCTGCTTAATAAACTTCCAAAATACAGCCAGCAAGAAATATTACAGAATCAGTGGTAGATAACAGAATGTGGGTCAGAGCCATGGAAACCCAGTATCCATGGTAATACACGTCGGACATGTGACCCGGTTTATGTTTGTCCTCACTGACATAATACCTTGCCCTCATAAAACACCATCTTTTTGAATATTTGTATTCTCTGATACATTAAACTGATACATTACTGACAGTTAAGTACTCTGCTGATACAGTGACACACAAATCTGTGAGGATCAAAAATAGTATTTAATTCACTGGATTATCTAAAAATAGCAATTGCCACATGGTTCATTCATTTTTTTCTCTCCATTTTTTTATTGAATTTCCACCAAAAATAATTATTATATACATAATTACTGGTGTTACACCTCTACAAAATTATATTATTTATTAATATTTTATTACATTCAGAAAATATTATTGATTATATTACAACAAAAAACTTGAACTGAATTGAGCTGGCTAATAACACTATTGTTTTCCGAAGCTGTTTCATAATTGATGCATTTTGAAACATTAACAGTTACTTTTCTGTTTATTACTGTGAAGCTGCTTTAAAACAATGTGTACTGCATAAAGCACTAGTATAGACAACTTCAACTGACAAAAAATTAGCATCTAATTCATGATAACATTACCTTATCACTTTAAGAACTACAAATATGAGCCAGAAATCTGTCTTTATCTTACCTGATCTGTTTAGCATAGCTCAGTTCAATTTCAGACCGTTCCTTCACAAACTTGGTGTAGCGTTCCAAAAACTCAATGCCCCACTGAGTGTGTTTCTCTAAATTATCAAACTGATCCTGCAAAAGACAGAAAAACATCAGACCGAAAATTAACATATGAACAACTAACCATTTAGAGCATCTCACGTTCATGTAACATTGACAAAATATGAAATTGCAATGAAGGTAGAGTGCCAACAGAACACTTTAGGAGATAAAAATTATAGATTTTGCTTCGATGGATTTGATATAACTGTGAAAGAGGGCCCAAAGGAGAGATATCAAAATACCCTCAGAATCATATAATTTCACGAGTTTGCAGTATTCTCTGACATTGGCAACGTGTCAGATCCATTATTCAGCACTGCTGGCCCTCCAGCCGTAACATGCCTAGTGCTTATCGCTATATACACAGTACAAACTTCATCCATCACAGAGCATTTAACTTGTTTTGAAACCTATTAACCACTAGGTTTCTGTTACAAAACATATTGATCTGAATCTCCTGTGGCATCCATAATATAGCTTTTAGAGCATTTGACCATTTATAAATAGTCAATCTGAATAATGATCAGTCTATTACTTATTATTACTCATTTAACTATTTTATCCAGTCAGCAACATTTTTAATGTCTGTAACTTTGTGTTTAATGCACAATGTCTTAAACTTTTATACAGTTAAGATGTATCTCATCCCATACCAATCCAGATATATATATTAAATATGATGATGGAAGGCTTTTAATTTAATTAAATGAAAACTTGCTGATTCGGATGATACAAGTTCTGTCACTTAACATCCATTAACACGACCACAAATCAAATTATAAACTTGGTTTTAGTCCTATAAATCCTTTTAAAATATTACCATCATAATATTTTACAAAGGCTTACAAGCTTCTACTGTCACCTGAAGAGGGTGGTGGCCAACTTATTTCTAACTGGTTAAACTGCTGATCTTACAATTTACCCCATATTACCACATTCCCTGGTCTCTTCTACACATATTACAACAAATTAAGATTAAGTGGAAGCTTGCAAAGTCTAAACTTTTTGGTTACCAGCCCAGATGTTTAATCACAGCCTTACACAACCTTAAATATTTTATCCTACATTAAGGTGCTGTTACTAGGTTAAGGTTGCATGATGTTACAGCCAGCAATGGACAGTCTTGAAACTATTACATATTTAAGATCTTAATAGAAGTGCAGTGCAACAATATTACACTATTACTTGATTACATACACATTGCAACATCAAAGCTGAAAAAAGGACATGCATGGGAAAACCTGTGCACCTGCTCCATTCCCTCGCATGTGGTTAGGGACAGTATTAGCCCAGGATTATTGCCATCCAGGGTATTTAGTCAATGCTGACGGCTAATAATTGCCTTTAACGAGATTTAGAGAGCATGCATTTACTTGCATTAAAATATTTGGACGTGCATGCAAAAGATTCGGTGCTATATGAAAGATTTCTGTAACAGTAGCTGGAATTTGCGGGCTGCATCACTGTAAAATGGGTGGTGCGGTGGGCTATTTATCAGTCACTAATGGGCATATGCATGTTACTAATGGAGAGCCTAAACATTTCGTGCACTATATTGCTTAATATCTTGCAGATGCATTCGCCTCTGTGTCTCGCGGCTGTACTCACCCACAGCTCCGTCCCCCAACTGCAGCTCATGGTTTCAAGGCAGTTCCTCCGCGATAATCCTCTGTTTGAATGCATGCGTGGTTCTCGCCCAGGAACAGCTTTCCGATAAGAAAAATAATACTAACTGGTGTAAGACCAGCATATACCGTCAAGGATTTGTGCCTCGATCGGCGAGAACGTCCGTTTTCACCTCCGCATTCTGTAAACTGCCGATGGAACTGAAATGAAGATAATGCCTATGTACTCGTGCATTCACGCGCCTCAGACTGAGCTCGGCCACGCGCAGAGCAGCAAGCAGCACCAAATCCACCTCACAACACCAGTTACTCACAGATAAACTGCTAAGATGCGTGTCAGTGGATTCATGCGACACATTCCAACACATTAATGGGAAAGGATATTTTCAAATGTTTTATTTCATTTTTTTTCATTTCATTTCTTCCATTCCAGCTGTAATAATACTCAAGTACTATTTTACTATCTGTTTTCTAGTCATTTCTAGTTTATCTAGTGTACAATTTGCTCTTGGAAAATAAAGAAAAACAAAGGTTCAAGAAAAAAATCAAGAAAAGGTACTTATAAAGATTAGCAGTACTTAGGTTTTAGATTGAAACAGTTTTAACAGTTGTATAATAATGTGTAACTTATAACAAGTTAATAATAATAATACTTAGTATTATTATAATATTACATAAATATATTAATAATGATGATGATTATGATGATAATAAAAATTGAGACAACGTAAAAAGATAGCTTTCCTCTATAATATAATAGGCAAACGTTTTTATTAAAAAACTAACATTTTAACATTCAGATCAGATCATTATGTAGTGTTTACTTGAATTTAATATATATTCCATGGACCGCCTGAAGTAAGTTAAGTCTTATTAAGTCTAAGTTAAGTTAAGTATATATAAGGTCAGTCTGTTTATTTAGTAATCTGTGGATATTTGGAACTAACTGAAAATAACACCCTAAATAAATAAAATAAATAAAGAAATAAAATGCATAACTATCCACTGACGAATTTCTGTCATTCACAGATAATTGATATTATATATCACCTTTGAAGAGTTTAAAAAAAAATGCCCTATAATTGTTTTTTTTATATATTATGATCCTTTATGATATTTTCTTTCAAACAAGTACTAAACCTTTTTTTTTCTTTTGCAGTGCAGAAACCATTAAAAGACTTTTATTTTAAAAAACAAGAAAGCTCTTCAGCTGACCAACTTCCTGTTAGCAACCAGGCCTTGCGTGACAACGGTTCCTAGGCAGAATTTGTTGATGTGTTAGCGGTACACACAGCTACACAGCGTATACAGGTATTTATCATTTTCATTTTGCTAAAGTCATATAAAAACGACGTTCTGTGACAGCGCTCGGATAATAATTCGATAAAATTTCGAATAAATTCGATAATCAGCTCGACAATTACCTAACGTTAGTATAAAAAGAAATTCTAAACATCGCAATCAAGTGTTGTTTTTTTTTTGTTTGAAAACAAAATATTCTAGATGATGGGGGAGCTGATATTTTTTGTCGTACAGCTGAACAGAGAGCCTTTTAAGAAAAACTTCAATCTCATTACATTCGACTCTCTGGAGCCAATGCAGTTACTGCAGACTTTAAATGATGCTCTGGCTGAAATTGATCCAAAGGTGAGTGAAGAAAGGATCTTTTAATACAAATTACATCTTTATTAATCCAAATACAAAGTAAAATAAGTAACCTTAAATAACAGTATTCTTTGTGTCCCTGTGAACAGTTTTATTTATTTATTTATTTCATATTACATTACATTTGTATTTCATAAACTGGTGTGTTATACAGACCCTATCTGTCAGGTTTATTTTTATGTTGTGTGTTCCCTCTAATCGGCTGTTTACACTTTATCTTGTCTCGATCCACATCTTTTCTTTCAGCAAGCCATTGATATACGTGAGGAAATGCCTGAGCAGACAGCCAAGAGAATGTTTACTCTTCTGGGGATGCTGAAATACAAACCTCCTGGAGGAATGTCTGAAGTGTAAGATAGAAATAGTGAAAAACTGTACAGAATATGTCAAATAGTGGTCACATGGGTATCATACAGTAGCTTAGCTGGGTGCCAGCCAGGTTTGTTTTCTGAAGAAAGAAACAGTGAGATGAAATGGATTCAAAAGATTTATTTTTGCTCTTGCACTTTTTAAGTTTTAAATGTCTAATCAGCTTTGAAATGTGTATACCTCGACAGAAGCAGTTTTCGTCAGGGTTTGGTGATAGGCAGTAAGCCCGTGGTGCACCCCATCTTGCACTGGCTGTTACAGAGGATTCCAGAGCTGAAGAAGAGAGCGTACCTGGCCAGGTTCCTCGTCAAACTAGAGGTTCCTGCTGAGTTTCTCCAAGATGATGTCATTGCTGAGACCTTCCACCAGGTATTACTATACTGAACATATGGCTTAAAGGAATAGCTTAAGCTTAATAGATTCAGATGCGTTTGTTTCTTCATCAGAACAGATTTGGAGAAATTTAGCATTGCATCACTTGCTCACCAATGGATCCTCTGCAGTGAATGGGTGCCGTCAGAACATCAGAGTCCAAACAGCTGATAAAAACATCACAATAATCCGCAACACAACTATCAGATAATAACTTGTGAAGTGAAAAGCTGTTCAAACTTTCATTCTGACGGCACCCATTAACTGCAGAGCAAGTGATGTACCTTAATGCTAAATTTCTCCAAGTATGCTCTGATGAAAAAACAAATTCATACATCTTATATGGACTGAGGATGAGGAAATGTTTAGCAAATTACATTTTTTGAATGAACTATTCTTTTAAGTCTTAAAAAAAACATTGTTTTTTAGATTCTATTCTATTTTGTTTTGTTTTCTATAACACGCATTCTGGTACTTTACACAAAGAGAGTGTGGAGTGGTGTCTTTTATAAGTTTACATATATATCCGAAATTAAATAACATTTAATTGAAATGTTTATTTCTGGTAAATAATGAAATTCTAAGTAAAAAGAGCTTATATAATATTTAGAGGTAGATGAATGAAGTTGTATTTTTAAATGATAAATTGTGTGCACATAATCATGGTTGCTTACTATTTTCTTTTAAAAAAACCTTTCATTACTTGTTGTGAACTTTAACGCCTTTTTTTAGCACCGTTTGTGTACCTACTTTAGATTCTGTTTGTGCATCATTTTAGATTAATTGATGTTTATTTTTCTTGTGCTTTATTCTAATGTTTTCTTTCTATTGATTTCATAGTATGAGGAGCTGGTGGGGGGATTCAAGAACATCCACAAAGAGTGTGAGCAGCTGAAGAGCTCAGGTTTCTCCACTGCTGAGATTCGACGGGTAAGAAAGCCAGTGTTGCTGAAGTCCCATCTGGTCATGCAGAGTTTTGCATTATATACACAATAACAATGTGTCGCTGCAGGACATTGTTGCAATGGAGGAGGAGAAGGATCAACTCATAAAAAGGGTGGAGCGGCTTAAAAAGAGGGTAAGAAAGACAGAATCCTATAGAATATTTTTGTGAAACTAAATAAAATGATGGAATCGCACCAGCAAACACACATATTTGCAGAGAACTATCAAACTGAAATGCAAAGGTCACAGTTTAAAATGCTTAAATGGAATAATGAATGCAATTAAATCTACAAAATAAAGGACCACCACGGCATGTGAAATAAAAACAAAACAGGTTTAGGTTAATTAATTATTTAACAATTATAAAATAATTACAAAAGTTCTGAAGCTCAAATTGGATCTGAAAATTCCATATACGCACATGATCGTAACTCCTTGCAAGTCCCAGTTTTAACCATATTTAAACCCACTCCAGACAATTCACTTATTTAGCATAGTAAATGAGAAACAGCTCTACTTATTCTGGTTTCGTGGTTTTTGTGATACTATTCTTCTCCACTAGGTGGAGGCAGTGTCAAACCATCAACGCATGCTGGAACTGGCCAGACAGCTAAGAGTGGAAAAAGAAAGAGAAGAATCTCTTGCTCATCAGAAACAGGAGCAGAAGAACCAGGTAGAGACCGTCTGTATACCTGCACAAATACATCATATCTGAAGAACCTCACTGGAGCTCTATGACCAGTTATTGAATCAGTTATTGTCTCCTGGATATTCTGATTGCTCAGGCTGTGTTTCATCTCTGGTGTAGCTCTTCCAGGCAGAGCAGAGACTGCAGAGATGTCAGATCCAGCTTAGAGACTTGCAGCAGGCCGCTGCAGATGAAAAGCCAGAGAGTAAGTTACTATACTTAAAGACACCTGTCCCAGAATCACTCAGAGTTTAAGCATGGATCATGGGTTCAAGTCCCAGTGCACACCCATACTGAAAAAAATATGTATGTGAGTGATACCTTAACATTATTTTTAAATAAAAGATGTACTGTATATTTCAAGTATATGTTATGTATACGTAATGGTGATTTTGATTGTTTTGTGACCTCTTTGCACCTTTTACTCATCTTTCAAGGAATTATTCATAGTGCATTTATTTCTTGTGTTCTCACATTGCAAGTTTCAGAACTCTTTCAGAGCACTTTCTTTATGATGTCCACTGAATCTTATAACACTCTCACTGCAATATACACGTGTTGTGGCACAGAGCACGATCAATTTAGTACTTTTATTTGTAAAGATAAAATGCAACCTAATCACAGGCCTTATGAAGAGACTCGAAGAGGACATTAAGTTCAACTCCTACATGGTGTCTGAGAAGCTGCCCAGAGAGCTGGAGAACACGAGAAAGGTGGTAAAGTACTTACAGAAGGTGGCGTCTGAGCCTGCTTTGGGCCAAGCAGAACTGAGGGAGCTGGAGGACAAGGTCAGTCCGTGTACATGGACTCTTAATGTTAAAGTCTGAACAAAGAACAGTATAAAGTCGTGTAGGCGGGATCCTTCAGAAATGATTTTAATATGCTGATCCTTTGCTTAAGAAACATTTCTTATTATTATCAGTGTTGAAAACAGTTGTGCTGTTTAAAGAAAAAAGTGTGAAAACGGCTAAACAGCTTTTTTTTGTTATTCTTTGATGAATAGAATGTTTAAAAGAACAGCATTTATTTAGAATAGAACATTTTTGGATCTGAATTATTATTTGGATCTTAATGTAAACTGATATCTCCTACTGACGCACTACAGCAAAAGATAGAAATAACTGACTTCAAACCATTTTTAGCTGGTGAAAATACTAGTGTTCTAATAATTTTAGCCACCACTGTAGTAATGAACTGTCTTTTGTTTATTAGATCAGAGAAACCAACACAGAGATCAACCATCTGATTGAGAAGAAGATGATGCGTAACGACCCAATGGATGATAAACTCTCTTTGTTCAGACAGCAGGTAAGGTGTCATGACTTCATCACTTACTTGACTTTGCTTGAACAGGTGTTGTTCTTTTTACCTGAGAGGTCAAGTTTATTTTGGGCAGGGAGATTTCTGTTGAATTAAGAAAATGTGGGAGTCAATAAACCAGCAAAAAGTTATTAAAAAATAAATACATTTGTGTAAAAAGTACATTTGTGTGTTTAGGCTGCTATTATAGTCCGTAAAAAGGAAACCAAGGTGGAGGAGTTGCAGGAGGCCCGTGAGGAGTTGGCGGCTGTGGAGAGAGAACTGAACATGAAGAGCAGTCAGGCACAAGAGCGGGGTGGAGCAAAGCTGATCCGTGGAGATGAGGTACTGAAAACACTCAGTCACTATCCACAACACATAGAAGCACAGCTGCAAGTGCTTCAGGGTTGGCTCACTAATTCATCCTGTTCTATTTAGAAATATTACAACATTTGTTGTGTTAAAACTACTATAATAACCAGTTAGATCACTTTACTTTTTGAAATGTATTCCTAAATTATCAGAATTTGCTTGTTTTGTGCATCATAGAAAACCAAATATGCAAGGCATAAAAACATACAGTATGTACACTTAAAGGATACGTTTGCAGATTTTCAACCAGTTTTGTATTGTTTCAATGGCAGTTTGCATATGTAAATGAATAATGTGTACTTCTTTGTTTTATGTGTAGCATTTATTTGTCAGGAAAAGTCTGCCAGATGCACGTTTTGCACCATCAGGTGGAATTTTGCAGATTTTATTTTAAAACTATAGATCAAACTTCTGCATTTTGTTTATTCGTATCTGGATGGACAGAAAAATGGCTCCAAAATTAAAAGTTTTTGTCAAAAGAGAACACCAATGTCATTCTTTCTTTTTTTTCTGGTCATGTTTTTATTGTATTCTATTTTAAACCATTTTTCAGGTTTCTATTTCATAGACAGGCAAGTTTTTATTAAAAGCCCATCTTGCCAGCGGTGAATTACCCCTTTATGCAGCACTGCTCCAGAAGGGCAGGTGACAGTTATGTCATCTGGCACGAACTTTCTCACACTGGCCCCGGAGCCAGAGCTGTAATGTTTTTTCCCAGGAGATTTCCCGGAGTAACTGTCAGTGATGAACAGGCCTGTCTGTTTCTGAGACCTGCGAACTATCCTGTCCTCACTTTTTGCTGTCTGTCTGCATTTTTTGTTTTTTTTAACAAGCAGACGTTCCATTCCCTGGCTGGCCTTGGGCAGAGATATTGGCAGGCCCAGCAGATAGAGTGGCACCCTGGCTAAAATAGCCACCATTCCTCCCCCAATTCTGGACTTCCTGCGATTTTATCAGCCTCTCCATGATAACATTCACTTTTGTCCATGGCTCATCCAACCGTGAACAGCAGCAGCCAAGTGATGGATAGCTGAAACTATAGAGAGAGTGTGTGTCTATAGATGTGATAGGGATGTGCAAGCCTGAGCCTCAGAAATAGACAATAACCAAGTATGGGCAACTTGTGGCACAATGTAGAAGGAAGCAGAAGAACTTTTGGTGCAGTGGGAGACACTGATATGACATAAAATTAACTTAAACACAGATAATGGGGAGAGGGAACAGAGTTCCTAGGGTTAGGGTTATGATTTCTAAATGTGATTTCTAAAATTAATAAAAAATAAATAAATAAAATGAATTATTTTAACAAAAATTTTAAAAGGAATTCAGAAGATGATTTTTTTTTTATTACAATATTTGAAAGCAACAGCGTTAGATAAGTTGGAGGCAGTTCAATACAAATTCAGCTCAGTTGACAGCACTTATTCGCGATTAAAAGATAAAAGTTTTTGTTTGCATTATACTGTATATGTGTGTGTTCTCTGTACATTTATTATGTATATACTGTATAAACACACACACATACAGTATATATTTTGAAAATATTTACATGTCTATATTTATATTCATATAATTTATATTATAAATAAATATATTTCATATGTAAACTTTTTTTTTTCCGGAAATATATATATGCATTTGTGTGTATTTATATTGATATATTTGTTAAATGTTGAATATACAGTTTTAAAAAAGACAACACAGAGCATGACTTCATATCATAAAATGTTGCAGTATCAAAATAGTCTAATGTGACCGCTGCTTAAAAAC
The DNA here is from genome assembly GCF_018340385.1 of Cyprinus carpio. NCBI lineage: Eukaryota > Metazoa > Chordata > Actinopteri > Cypriniformes > Cyprinidae > Cyprinus > Cyprinus carpio. Next base: position 6,845,803 of record NC_056604.1, read on the forward strand.
TATAAAATGACTCAGCCTAAACTGAATAATTAATATAAGCGAAAAAGTAACATTATTAGTAGGTTAATCAGCATTATGCAACAAATGCTGTCTGTTGAGCTTAATAAAATTGAACCCATAAGAAAGCATGTAAAATGCTCATGTGTTCCTGTTTCAGTTGTTTGCAGTGAAGGAACTCGAGAACACAGCGAGGCATTAGTGCTGCTCCCCTCCCAAACCGCACCAACCTTGTCTGCCCTTGCTGTCCCAAAATACACAAAGCATAAACTCTCACACACAATCTCTGCATGCCCCAAGTGACATACGGCACATTGTGTGATTTCTGAGTTTGCTCTCCGGTGCCCCTCAACGTTTATAGCCATTGGCAGTACTGACAGAAGAATAGCCTGAGCGAACAAGCTGCCAGAATAAGATGTTTTTCGTCCCTTTCTGCATGCCTGCAGTCTCAGGTTTCTTTTGTGGAGATCCACTGAGATGTCCCAGCGGCACCCTGGTTTGCCCCTTCTTCACATCCCTTTATTCCTTAGAGCTGTTTTCTCCTAGAGACTCTCACCTTACCGGAGATGGAGCCAAGGCCACAATGTTCACCTGACTTTGTCTCATTGCAGTTCCTTTTTTACTTATTGAGCGTCCATGTTATTGTCTACATACAAGTATTTACTGTCCATAATTTCTAAGTACTTACTGTTAATTAAGTTTTCATGTTTTTTTTTAATATTTAATGAGTAGTTGACATAAAATAGATGTACTTTTTGGTAATATCCTGCTGTGTGACGTTATACTTCATACATACTTCAAGATGAGTCCTCTGCACAATCTGACTTTGTCGCAACCTAGAATTAAACAGCTGGTCTCGTCTGGCCAGAGGAGAACGGCACACGCACTAAACTATAATGTGGAAACTTCAATTTTCTGTAAAGCTACTTTGCAATGATTTGCATCGTGAAAAGCACTTTACAAATAAACTTGAATTGAATTGAAAACTATTTTGATACACTGTTTCCCTGTTTAATACTGTAAAGCTGCTTTGACACAATCTGCATTGTAAAAAGCGCTATATAAATAATGGTGACTTGACATAAAACAATTTTAAACAGCATTTCACATGTTTTTAATAATTATTATGCATGTGGATTTGATGATCTAAAATGAATCTATGATTAATTGCAAAACTACTTGAGTGCTAGTGAAGGAAAAAAGGAGATTCAAATAGTGAAAACTTGCATGAAACTCGCAAAAAAAGAGTATACCCATGAGTATTTTTCCTAGATATTTTCTGAATTTTATTTATTTGCTTTTTTTTTAAAGATTTTTTTAATTGTCCCTTTTTACTTTATTATCCTTTTCATTTTATTATTGTTGGGTTTTCTTTTCAGTTTTTAATGTACTTTTTTCATGTCTTAAGATTTTTTGTGTTTTTATCCTGTTTGTTTTAGTTTAAGCGATATGTGGCCAAGATGCGTGGCAAGAGCAGCACTTACAAGAAGAAACGGCAGGAGATCGCTGAGCTGAAGGTGGAGTATGGTGTTCTACAGAGGACTGAAGAGATCCTGAGAGAGCGACACACAGCTGGACAACAGCAGCTGGTAAACACACATTTATCCATCATTCTGTCGTTCTCTGTCTGTTAACGTTGATATTTTGTTCAAATGTTTTTCAAAACTTTCAAATGTGTTTTTCAAGCCAAACTTTACAACTTGCTTCATACTCAAATGTTTGTTTGTTTTTTATTTCAATTTATTTTAATTCCACCTCCTTGCATTCAAATCCAAACTGCAATTTTGCATCCTGTTATAGTGCACTGCTTAACGGCTACCTTTGTTCTTCAAACATCACTGGTGTTTTAGCGTATCATTTCACCATCTTATACGCACTGGGACATAATCTACCTTCCCTGTACCCGTCCCCGTCTATTCAAATTGCATTAACGCTGAAGTAACAGCACCTTCCTGGAAATGACTTCACACCTCTGAACCCTCCCTGTCTCTGACTGCTGATAGCCCATTTGACGCAGAAAGGCTGAGCTTGGGCTATTTATGATCCCGGCATTTGCTCCCTGTCTGCATCCTATGCTATTATTTTTTGAGTAGGGGAATTTTCCTCCTCCATTTTGTGTCTGGTTGCACGAGCCTGGGCCACCCCTCCTTTTGGCACCTGATCTTCTCAAACGGCCTGGGCATCAGTCAAACCCCTGCCAACGCACTCGTTCCACATGTCGTGTCATGTGCAAAGTGCATCAGTATCAAGAGCATTACAAATGCATCCGCCTATAAAATATGTCCTTACGTCTTGAAATGAAGGATTAAGATGATATAGGTAGAATTACAGTGATATCGATTACAGTGATTAAAAAAAAAGTTATCAGTATTGGTAATTTACTAATCTGTGCACCTTCAATAGATTTACCAAACTGAAACTGACCACAGAGCCTAAACAAATTGAATTGTGAAAGGGTTGTACCACTTCAGCCTTACCCATAATATTTGCAAAGTTCCTCATTTTCCCTGACTAGTCCAAAATGTCTAGATGAAGCTAAGTTGAGTTGAGCCGTACTGAAGTGTCAAAATGTGATTAGTTATGTAATCTCCCCAGAAATAATGCTCAGCACATTTTTGTCCAATTATAAAACCCATAGCCGTTAGTTTCAGCTTGACCTGTGAAGTTCCCTCTGTACAAAGAAAATAAAGTGCTTTGCACTGCGATTTATGGCTTTGGATTCTGTTTGAACATCACACTGTCACTGCAGATACATCCTATGGAAGCATGTTTCCACCACGGGATAAAGAATTCTAGGTTTAGATCTCATAATTTGGATGATTGTTTTTACATATAAACACAGAATTCCAGAAAAAACAATTATTTCATATTTTAGAAAATCAAAATGCATTCATTACTTTCCAATGCAATAATCAGAATATTCATTAGCATATAATGTAAGATGGTATTTGTTTTTATCCATCTACTGTAGATTTGATCGTATTGCTATTGGCTGCCTGTGATATCATCGGTTAATGTAATTTTAGTCACAAAAGCAGACATGAAAAGTCATTTAAGAGGCAGAGACCATTATGACATTTTGATGAAATATAATGAAAAGCTTTTATTTTGGAACAACATGTTCCGATGAATCATGCACATTGACCAGGGATATTTATTATGGAAGTAAATAGGGTCAGTTTTGATTTCATTATAAGATTGTCGCTACAAACGTTGGCTAATATGGTTCAGATCTTGTTTGATTTGTGGGCTGAAATTATGCAGCTGGCAGTTTTTCAGTAACATTGATTGTTTACTGTGTGCAAAAAATCAAACATTTCAGTATGTAATCTAATCAAATTGACAAGGCGAATAAACATTTGTTCTATTTATGCTTTGTTTGTGTTCTGGTGTTCAGGAATCTCTGGAGGCTCAGCGGGGGATCTCGGGCTACAGCGATACTCAGGAAGAGCTGGAGAGAGTCTCCGCTATCAAGAGCGAGCTGGACGAGATGAAGGGACGAACGCTGGACGATATGTCTGAAATGGTGAGCTGGGCCAAGCAGATTTGGAGAATGATATTCTACATCCCTAATCCTATCCAATACCTAAACTTAACATCTATCATACTAACTAATAATAAGCAGCAAATTAGGTGTTTATTGAGCCAAAAGTCATAGTTAATGGCTAAAATTTGACCTTAAAATAAAGTGTTACCATTTTTCCCAAACATGCTTTTTATGATTAAAATACCATATATTAACAAAATACTAAAACTTTTTTGTGGATGAGTTTCTTTAACTCACTCATTTGTATGCATTTGGTTGATTCTCTCTCGGGTCATCATCTGTCATGAAGATTTGTGTTTATTTCAGGTAAAGAAGCTGAATTCAGTGATAGCAGAGAAGAAGTCTGCTCTGTCTCCTCTGATAAAGGACCTGAGAGCTCTGAGACAGGAACACGCAGTGAGTGACTGTTTCACGTCAAGCAAGATACTGAAGATACAAAGCCATTTGTTTCTTTCCCCCATACTGAGAATCACTATCAACTACCAAGAGCCGATCAGCATATCAGATCTGTCAGAATTGTGTTCTCTTTTGTTTTGCTTGTTAAAACAGGAGCTCGCTCCAGAGTTTGAGCAGAAGAAGGCTCAGTATGACACCTGTGCTGCAGGACTGGAGAGCAATCGGTCCAAGTTGGAACAGGTATTATGGGGCTCTACCAGGGTTTTATAACATTGATACTGAATTGAGAGTTTCTTTAAATTTATATATTTTAAATATATATTTATTTATTTATTTATTTAAATTATTATATTATATTATATTATATTATATTATATTATATTATATTATATTATATTATATTATATTAGATTAGATTATATTAGATTATATTATAAATAGATGTAAATTTAATTCTCTATAATCTTACATAATTTCATTGTAATAAAATAACTGTATTTTATTATATTTAAAAAATATCTTTAATTTTAAGTTTTTTTTTTTAAATAAAAATTTAAATGAGATATTTTTTCTTGTTTTAAAAATGGAGCCAAACAACATTAAAGCATACAATTATATTTAATTAATAAATAATATTACATTATGAATAAATAAATAACAAACACACACATAAATATATTAGAAAAATTAAATATATAGTCCTTTGTGATTTTTGTATATAGATATACAAACAATATTAAGCAGGCTTATGACTCAAATTTGCTGAATTTATGTGAACCTCAATTATTCTTCAGATTCAATTTTAGCATTCTGTGGATGTTCAAATTCTAACTCATATTCAAAGACAGCCAACCTTGGTCTCAACTTGACTGTTTTAGCATCTTATGAAATAATATTGAATATACAAGAGCGGACAGTGATTTAATGTCCTGATGTTATGCAGGAAGTGAGGATGCTCAGGGAAGAGACGGCACAGGAAGAAAGCCGATATCATCACATTAACTGCATGAGAGAGGTAAAAACCATCTTCCTCTTAGACATCAGAGATTTCTAGTCCTGTGGTTTTCTTTCACTCTCTCCTCCCCTACCTTTCTTTTTACAGATTACTGAAAGTCAAATGGAGAGGGCGGCAGATCAGAGTAAGATTAATCAGTCAATGGATATACAGGTGCGGAGGACGGCTCTCAGGTAAGAAACTGAAGATATATCTGCTCTAGATAAACCTAAAAGCTCCAGTGAAAAGACAGACGTGTACACAACACATGAATTCATGCTTCATAACTGACAAACAAATGATTCCCGAGAGGCTCTTTTGAGCTGGCAGCTCTCAGCACGCCTGCCTGCCTGCTGCTCAGAATGGTTGTTTTTGTCATGTCTTTTGTTTCAGTTATGCTTCAAGTATCTATTCACCCATTCCTGATCCATGCAGCCTACACATTCGAAAAGTTTAGCAGAATTTCTGCTAAATGTGGAGGCGGGCGATAGCCTTGTGGTTAAGGATTTAAGCTGTTAACACAAAGGTTGCAGGTTCAATCTTTAGTAGGAGTGACTCAGGAATTGGAGAACTTGCTATAATCATAAGTCATAAGTTACTTTACTATTGTCAGATTAGATTATTTTTTCTTCCAAGCAATGCAATAAAAGTTTATTTGGGTAACTGTTCAATAGAATGTTACTAAATGTCATTAATTTACTAAATGTCAAATTAATGAACGAATGCTGTCATTCATTCACCCTAAAGTCGTCCAAACCAGTGTAGTAAACTAAAACTAAAAATGTAAAAGAAAAAAAAAATATTAAATGAATTAAATGTTACCCGAAATTTAAAAAATAGCTTGTAAAATAGTTGCAAAAAAACTATGTAAATAGCTATAACTGAACTCTTTCAGTTTCAAAGAGACCATTTTTAGTTTTCCATTTAATTTATGTTGAAGTACTAAAATGTATTAAAACTGAAACTTAAATTAAAATGCAAAAAAAAATCAACTTTAAATTAAAAAAATGACAAGGCAAAATTACTCAAGGCAAAATAAAAACTAATTCACAATATTAATAATTACTAAGGACAGAATGATGTTTATTCTGCTGTTCAGATGTGATACTCAGAACGTTTATGCTGCTATTTTGCATGCAATGAAAAGCATACACTGAACAGGGGCCCCTACTCTTCAAAAAAAAAAAAAAAAAAAAATATATATATTAAAGTTGACAATATGACTCATGCACTACATTCCAACTCTTTAGAAATTATACAATAGTTTTGTGTGAGTAACAGACTAATAATGAGTTGTTATTCACTGATTGATTTAATTTCCTGCTATAAATATCATTCGCATATGCACATTCAATAAGGCTTTGAAAGACTTGAGAAATAGTGCACAAGGCATGTGGACTTTTTATGGTACTTTTATGTTTATTAAAACTTTTTTTAGAGCTTGACTATATGGCTTTACTGTATGAAAAGTAGCCACTATATGGTTTTAGTGATGGAAAAGAGCAGCTTGGACATAAAAAATTGAAACAGGTTTGGAAAAACATGAGAAAGAAAACAAGTATTCCTTTAAGGAATCACTGTATATCCATCTCTTACAGAGAGAAGTACATCGCGAACACGGCAGAGCAGGAGTCCTTGGGCAAGGTGAGGAGACTGTCTTTGGAGATGTGTTAATTGTGTATGGTTAATGACTTACATCTACATTTACATTTTATCATTTAGCAGACGCTTTTATCCACAGTGACTTACAAATGAGAACATTAGAAGCAATCAGACCAACGAGAGAACAACAACAGTATACAAGTGCCATGGCAAGTCTCAATTAGTCTAGCACAGAACTCGTAGCAAGGTTTTTTTGTTTTTTTTTTTTTTTTTTTAAGAATAGGATAGACAAGAAAAGGTAAGTGCTAGTATTAGTTGGTTAAGTGCTGGTGAAAAAGATGAGTCTTTAGATGTTTTTTGAAAATGAGTAAAGACTTGGATGTTCGAATTGAGATTGGGAGGTCATTCCACCAGCACGCACCACCCCATCTGCCCCCTGGCTGTCCGATGTTCTCCGTGAACATCTCTCTAAACTCAGGGCTGCAGAGAGGAAATGGCATAAATCAAGAAACTCTACCGACCTCAGTGTGTATCAGTCTCTCCTCTCTTCCTTCTCTGCAAATGTCTTCACTGCTAAAACATCATACTACCACAACAAAATGAACAACTGTCCTGATTCTCGCACACTTTTCAAAACTTTCTCTTCTCTTCTTAGTCCGCCTCCACCTCCTCCTTCATCGACTCTTACAACCGACGACTTTGCAGTTTTCTTTACAAATAAGACAAGAACCATAGTAATTGCATGTGATTCAAATGAACTGTTACCTGTAAGAGACGGCTGAAGATCAAATTTCCATTCTTTTGAGATAAGGAGACCAGTACCGCCACCCCTCCTGATCATACGAGGGGTGTGGGAACAAGTGAAATTAGTGGAGAGGGCTGCGGTAGTGGCAGTGCCTTCAGGTTTGATCCAAGTCTCAGTTAGGGCCATGAGGTTGAGACCGGAATGAGTAGCAATAGAAGAAATGAAATCTGCTTTGTTAACAGCAGACTGGCAGTTCCAGAGACCAACTGGAATAAAGAGTAAAGTAGTAGAGGTCAGAGGTACAGGCCGTAGATTTTTGGGATAGGCCTGCCTCCGACGTACAGTGCGTGCTCTCCGAGTGTTAGTAGTAATAGTGGAGATCTGAAAGCACATAGTGAGAACAAGCTATACAAAAAGAAAAGAAAGGGAAGAAAAGCTATACTCAAGTGCCTTGTCGGTTTCCTTGCTCGGTGGAGTCGCGCAGGTAGAGTCGATGGTCTTTACACTCATCGGTCTTCACACGAGGAGGCTTCACACGAGGAGGCTTCACACGAGGGCTGCCGCACTTTTATATTTGTCTGAGTACCTGTTATTGAAGTCAGTTGGCCACGCCTTACTATTTAGCAGACCGAAACTAGGGAGTCCCACGATAGGCAAACACGAGAACAAACGCCACTTCAGCACGTATTTACCACAGTAAAAAACACAGTTAATGAAACAAAGTTTCCTAGCAACGACGACCCGCACTGTAGTCTAATGATAAAACAAGGTAAAACACTTACAAACTGCTGTCCTTTTCTGTTGCTCGACTGTTTCTTCCAACAAGGACTTCCAAAACAGGTAATTAAGTACTTTCACTGGCTTTGGCCACGTCTTACTATTTAGCAGACCGAAACTGGGGAGTCCCGCGATAGGCAAACGTGAGAACAAACGCCACTTCAGCATGTATTTACCATGGTAAAAAAACACAGTAAATGAAACAAAGTAAATGAAAAAAATGACTTAGTTCCATCAGGTTGTTTACTTGTCTTTATCTCATCTGCCGGGGTCAAATTAGTGTTAGTTAAGAGCGGGGGCCTGGTCTCCGATATTTCTGCCAAACCGTGCGGAGCATGCGACCAGTGTCACGCCACATCGTGCCAGTGTTAGAACAAAGCTTGTGTAATCATTGCCCTGATGTACATCCAGTGCACCACCCTCTCAGCACAGTGGAAGGAGAGACGACAGCTTGCCAAACTCTCCCATAACTCCCCGTCCTGCCCTTTAACTGTTTACTGCTGCTACTTTACAAGCTTTCTGAATCCAAGAATTACGGCAACAACATTGACTGCCGGGCCGGCATATGGGTACAATAATTTTAATGTCTCAGCAAGAATTTGAAATTCAGATCAGGTATCATGGGTCAGTTTTATTGCACCAGCCATGCTTTGAATATATGTAAATAATTGCTTTTATCTCCAATTAGCATTGGAACATATAGCACTAGACGTGTTTTTTTACAAAGCTGAGGAACATTGTGTCACTGTGGGCTTGCAGGTTCTACTTTAGGTGGTGAGGTGGGTGAGGTGGGGGAGAAGGAGGAGAATATTATAGAGATGGATATGTGGAAGGACCTGGAGACTTTGTTGGAGTGCAAGAAACAGTGCTACCTCAAGGCTCAGAGCCAGGCCCCTATTGGGCACATCATCCAGGATGTTGGCAAGGATATGCTGGTTCTGTGAAGCCATTTCCCTTGTAAAAGTTGTTTTTCTGGTCATTATTATATGGATTATATAAATTACTGTATACATTATTTAGTATGTAAAGTTGTGTGTATGTTAATTTGTATATAGTTCACCCAAAAATGAAAATTTGCTGAAAAATTACATACCCTCAGGCCATCCAAGATGATTTGGAGAAAATTAGCATTATATCTCTTGCTCACCAATGGATACTCTGCAGTTTATCAGCTGATAAAAAGATCACTAAACTATCAATAAAGGACTAGTATTTTAATCAGAAAGTTAAAAACGTCTTAATGTTGTTTTTGTTTCTAACAAACAAGCATCTTTTTGCTTCACAAGAAGTTAATTAGTCGTGTGGATTATTGTGATGTTTTTATCAGCATTTTGGACTCTCATTCTGTCGGCACCTATTCACTGCAGATCCAAATTTTCATTTGTGGGTGAACTGTTCCTTTAAAACCATATATTAGTGCATATAAATGTATTCTGAAGTGAAAGAACTTCAGTGAAAGAATCCTTAGGGTTGTCTGCTAACATCCAACAAGTCCCTAGTCTCGGGTTTGACACATCTTTAAGAACAGAGCTCCAGTCTATGTGTCCAAAGATAATGCCCTACAAAGTGCTACACTTTAGATGTGTCTGCGCTCCAGGTTATTTTGGGAAACAACAGCCATGACCTTGGGCAGAAGAGCTGTCCAATTTAGGAATTCAGTTGGATCTCCTTTTGTTGCTCTGTCAGGGTAGTGCTACAGTAGTAAACAGACTGACTTGTCTAATTATCATGCGTGAGTAGCTTATTAACCTTCTTTATTTTTGCACTGTATGGACAAGTGAGAAGTCTGCTAGGCAACTTTTTTTGAAAGTTATACAAAATGTATCAAAGTCATACATCTTGTAAATTAAAGATTTAAACAGTTAGGTAGTCGTTGTATTGATTTTTAACATTCTAATGTGGAATATTTAGCAGTTGGATCCTGTATATTGATCCTGCAGCTACAGGTGCCATTCTGGTGATACTTTTATATATCCAGTAGAACTTTTTCTCTTTCTTTCTCTGCCTGGTGCATCCATTCATCCAGAATGTTTGGATGAGAATCAGTTTGACCACAGCATACCCATAAGCACATATAAATGGATCCTTTCTATAAAAATGGATATGCTAGAGCTCCAGGGTAGTAATTCATTCATTTATTCATATATTAATAATATAATAATATGCATAGATCAACCTGAGTAGGTGTAAGCACTGCATCCTGGCATACTGTTGCGTAGCAGTGCGTCTGCATTATAATGGACATCTGGCAACCAAAATGATTTAATACTGAGTCAGTCTCATTCAAAATGGTCTCATCATATTCACAATTAGATTTGATTTTATTAGCAGTTAGAACAGAATTGCTAAAGTTTTATTAGTTTTACATTCCAAAAGTATGTATTAGGTGATAAATAGAATATATCTTTTAAAATCTAGTTTTTAAAAAATTTGAAGTTCTTAAAAGGCAAGGCAAGTTTATTTATATAGCACATTTCATACACAATGGTTATTCGAAGTGCTTTACATAAAAATAAATTAAAAGAATAATAAAATAATAAAAATAATCACAACAATATAAACAAGGAATTTAAAAGCTTTTTAAATGATTTAAAATTTGATTTAAAATTAATTAAAACAGTTAAGAATAGAAAATGATTATACATAAAATACAGTACTGTCAGTTTGGATGTAGCACAGTGCTCATTCAATAAATGCACAGCTAAACAGATGAGTTTTGAGTCTGGATTTAAATGTGGCTAATGTTTTAGCACATATGATCTCCTCTAGAAGTTGATTCCAACTGCGGGCAGCATAATAGCTAAAAGCAGATTCCAAGATTCTTGACTTGATTTTTAGTTGTTTGTCCCCTAGAGTCAAGGTATGCATTCACCTTGAGAACTTCATCTTTGTTTCCAAATGTGATGACTTCAGTTTTCTCCTTGTTTAACTGAAGAAAGTTTTGGCAAATCCTGTTACTTTCATCAATACATTGGCAGAGGGAGTCAGTGGGACTGTAGTCATTTGGGGACAAGGTATAAAAAATGTAATATTCACATTCACTCTGATTTCATTTGTATACCGTTTTCTACTTTTGATTAAAAAAAAGTACTAAAATGCTTTAGTTGAATACATGTGAGTGAACATTAATCATTATTTGCAAGGTTTATAAAAATTCACACATTTGAGTAACATTGATATTTAAATGCAAAAAATAATTTACATATCTGAATAATGCATTAAAAAATCTGTGATATTTTTGATGACAGTGCCAAAAGACTAAGGGGGTTATTTCTATTCTATTTTCTTGTCACATTAATATAAATATATATGTGTGTGTGTGTGTGTGTGTGTGTGTATATATATGTGTGTGTGTGTATATAATATATATATACATATGCATTTATTTGATCAAAAATACAGAAAAAAATGTAATATTGTGATATATTATTACAATTTAAAATAATTGTTTTTAAATTTATTATATATTAAATTATCATTTATTTCTGTGATGCAAAGCTGAATTTTTAGGATCATTATCACATGATCCTTTAGAAATCATTCTAATATGATGATTCATTACCAAAGTTGGAAACAGTTCTGCTGCTTAATATTTTTTTTCAGAACATGTGATACTTTTTTAAGGATACTTTGATGAATAAAAAGTAAAAAAAAAAAAAAACATGTGAAAAAAAAAAAAAAAAAAAAAAAGAAGCTTATGTTTTTAAAATATAAATATTTTGTAATAACAATATACACTGGTCAGTAATTTGGGGTCAGTAATTTTTTTTTCTTTCTTTTTAAACAAAAACAATACTTTTATTCAGCAAGGATGTGTTAAATTGATTAAAAGTGATAGTAAAGAAAATATATTATTAGAATATATATTATTAGAAAAAAAATTTTATTTTGAATAAATGCAGTTCTTTTTAACCTTTTATTCATCAAATATATTAGACAGCAGAACTGTTTCCAACACTCATAATAAATCAGAATATTAGAATGATTTCTAAATGATCATGTGATAGACTGGATGTTACATGTGACACTGAAGGCTGTAGTAGTGATGCTGAAAATTCAGCTTTGCATCACAGGAATAAATTATTTTTTTGATGTATTTTTGATTATGAAAATTTTGTTTTAAGTTTTAATAATATTTCACAATATTACTGTTTTTTCTGTATTTTTGATCAAATAATGCAGGCTTGATGAGCAGAGAAGACTTTCTTTCAAAAACATTAAAAATAGTAATGTTTCCAAACTTTTGGTCTGTACTGTATATATATATACACACACACACACACACACACACACACACACACACACACACACACACACACATATATATATGTGTGTGTGTGTGTGTGTGTGTGTGTGTGTGTGTAATATAAAATAAAATAAAAATATTTGAATGATATATATATATATATATATATATATACAGGTCCTTCTCAAAAAATTAGCATATTGGATAAAAGTTCATTATTTTCCATAATGTAATGATAAAAATTAAACTTTCATATATTTTAGATTCATTGCACACCAACTGAAATATTTCAGGTCTTTTATTGTTTTAATACTGATGATTTTGGCATACAGCTCATGAAAAGCCAAAATTCCTATCTCAAAAAATTAGCATATCATGAAAAGGTTCTCTAAACGAGCTATTTAAACTAATCATCTAAATCAAATAATTAACTCTAAACACCTGCAAAAGATTCCTGAGGCTTTTTAAAAACTCCCAGCCTGGTTCATTACTCAAAACCGCAATCATGGGGTAAGGACTGCCGACCTGACTGCTGTCCACAAGGCCATCATTGACACCCTCAAGCGAGAGGGTAAGACACAGAAAGAAATTTCTGAACGAATAGGCTGTTCCCAGAGTGCTGTATCAAGGCACCTCAGTGGGAAGTCTGTGGGAAGGAAAAAGTGTGGCAAAAAACGCTGCACAACGAGAAGAGGTGACCGGACCCTGAGGAAGATTGTGGAGAAGGACCGATTCCAGACCTTGGGGGACCTGCGGAAGCAGTGGACTGAGTCTGGAGTAGAAACATCCAGAGCCACCGTGCACAGGCGTGTGCATTGGAAATGGGCTACAGGTGCCGCATTTCCCCAGGTCAAGCCACTTTTGAACCAGAAAACAGCGGCAGAAGCGCCTGTTGCTCAGTGGTCCAAAGTACTTCTTTTTTCGGAATGAAAGCAAATTATGCATGTCATTCGGAAATCAAGGTGCCAGAGTCTGGAGGAAGACTGGGGGAGAAGGGAAATGCCATGCACTGTGTCCAGTGTCAAGTACCCACAGTCAGTGATGGTCTGGGGTGCCATGTCAGTCTGCTGGTGTTGGTCCACTGTGTTTTATCAAGGGCAGGGTCAATGCAGCTAGCTATCAGGAGATTTTGGAGCACTTCATGCTTCCATCTGCTGAAAAGCTTTATGGAGATGAAGATTTCGTTTTTCAGCACGACCTGGCACCTGCTCACAGTGCCACAACCACTGGTAAACGGTTTACTGACCATGGTATTACTGTGCTCAATTGGCCTGCCAACTCTCCTGACCTGAACCCCATAGAGAATCTGTGGGATATTGTGAAGAGAAAGTTGAGAGACGCAAGACCCAACACTCTGGATGAGCTTAAGGTCGCTATCGAAGCATCCTGGGCCTCCATAACACCTCAGGCAGTGCCACAGGCTGATTGCCTCCATGCCACGCCGCATTGAAGCAGTCATTTCTGCAAAAAGGATTTCCCGACCAAGTATTGAGTGCATAACTGAACATAATTATTTGAAGGTTGACTTTATTGTATTAAAAAAACACTTTTCTTTAGTGGTCGGATGAAATATGCTAATTTTTGAGATAGGAATTTGGGGGTTTTCATGAGCTGTATGCCAAAATCATCAGTATTAAAACAATAAAAGACCTGAAATATTTCAGTTGGTGTGCAATGAATCTAAAATATATGAAAGTTTAATTTTTATCATTACATTATGGAAAATAATGAACTTTTATCCAATATGCTAATTTTTTGAGAAGGACCTGTAGATATAGGCTATATTTTCAAAGTTCAATAAAAGCTTAAACCTATGCTAAAATTTCTTTATATATATATATATATATATATATATATATATATATATATATATATATATATATATATATTATATATATATATATATATACTACAGTCATTTCGTATAAATACACGTGCAGACAGCTTTCCAAGAACACGTTTACCTGTGGGTTCAGCGTCTACCTGCGTTGAAGACTGAAGAGGCGGGACAAAAGTTATATCAGCTGCATTGAGTGACAGTCTGTTATACCAATTAGCAAACGGCTGCTCAATCTTCGTCAGTGCTGCTCGAGGCCAAGACGATTGATTGGATGTCGATGGCCACCCTGGACACGCGCTGCCCAATCAGCGTCCTCCACATGCGGCAGAGAGGCAGTAGTGAGTCTCCTGCGATAAAACAAGAGTAAACGCCGCTTCCATCATTCACCACTAAACGGGAGAGTAGGACGGGTTCGACCGTCACATTTCCAGGCAGGCAGAGGCTTGGACGGGGGGTGAATGTGATGTACTAAGCAAGGATCTTTTCTTTTGGCTTCTGCTGACTCCCAGTTCTTTGGGGAACAAGAAGAAGATACAAGAATTCCTGTGTTTGGATAAAACTCCTGGAAGGTGCATTTGTCCGTCTCAACTTTCTACATATGTTCTTCATTGGATGTCAATGCATGTGTCACTCATAGGCATATTCGTATCAAATTTTTTTATTTTTTATTTTTTTGACAAAGGCAGATTTCTTGAGCGGGATTCTCTTCCCATCTAACCATGGAGAACGCTCACATCAAGAGTGTGGAAGAAGTTTATAGTTATTTGAACGTCAACGAGAGCACGGGACTGACTTTAGACCAGGTGAAACGGCAGAGAGAGAAATGGGGTCCGAACGGTACGTCTGATACTTTCTGTTCTTCACGGCCAGCGACGCTCGACAGACGCTTTGAAGTTGATATGAAATTGTTACATTTGTTGCAATCAGCCGGCTGGAGCGTTCGAAACAGCTGACGTCATGAAACATGTTTTTATGGCAAGCCGCTATAACATTCATTTTAGTAAATCAAACTAGTATCGGTTAGTATTTATTTTATTTAAATGTAAAGTATACAGTAGTGTATTGTATAGTTTATTTCTTATTTATGTGTAGTAGTGCTTGTTTTGCTTTGACTATTTTGCTTTCAGTTTTCCTAAATTAATAGACACTAGTTGTGAATTCCAGCTGTTACTTTCAGTGTTTTTATGTGTATTGGTAAAGATAGTTAATAGTTGTCATTCTGACTAGTCATTGACAAGTAAAGTAGCAATTGCAGCTAGTGAGATAAACTATAGAAATGATGCCACACTGTAAAAAATCTAATAAGCTATTTACTTAAAAAAATTAAGGTAACAATATTACACATAATTTTTTTGAGTAGTTTTTCAGGCTTGATTTTATAATGGAATCTACCTGAATAAATCATGTGAAATCTCCTAAAAATATTATGATGTGTTTTTTTATAAAAAATTAAGGTAACAATATTACACATAATTTTTTTGAGTAGTTTTTCAGGCTTAATTTTATAATGGAATCTACCTGAATAAATTATGTGAAATCTTCTAAATTAATTAATCTATGACACAATGAATTTAATATTATTAGGGAAATGTGCTCATTTATTTTAAGTTTATTCTCAAAAGTCTGTGATTTTAAATGAGGTCTGTTTGTATTCTGTTATTTTATACATTTACAAGACTGTATACAGCCAATCAGCTCAAGTAGGAAACTACTTGGGAAATGCTGGAAAGTACTTGCACTTGCACTAGCAAAGCTACTGCTCATTAAGCAAGGCATAATGCCTTAGAGGAGTGGTATCCATAACCACAAGCTCTACTCTTCTGCACAGTGGTAATGATTGCACTGTGCAATGGAAACTTAAATGTAAAAGAAACTCTTACAAATGTCAAACGTAACTGAACATTAAACATTAATAGATGCTTCCCTTCACTCAAAAAAAACATAAAGTAGCATTTCATTTCAAAATTTACTCTCTATTTCCAGCCACATGCAAAGCATGCTGGGAACTAACAATAACCTCTAAAATAAAACGGCAAAATTGAGCTAATTCTCTTAAAATAAATAGGCAGCCTTCTAATTATTTTAGTTTAATCAGTTCCCCAATTCAAGCACCAAACTGAAAAAGTCTCCTTAAAAAATTGAGGAAAACTTATCTCTTGGTTTTATTAGTAAAAAGTCCTCATTATTTTCTATGCAACACTGAATCACAATTTTTTTTTAATGAAATCCACACATTATTTTTAATTATCACCTTAATTTCTTTAATGAAAATTACAAGACCCATGATTAATTTTTTACAGTGCAGTAACAACTGGGATTTATTAGATATTACAATCTAATAAATATGTACAAGTAAAGCTTGAATATGCCTAGAAGCAATTACTGGGATAGAAAAAAAGTATTAGCACCTTATTAATAGTAGTGGTTCAACGGATCACAAATCTCACGGTTCGGATCACATTATGGTTTTTGACCCACGGATCGGATCATTTTTCGGATCAGCAAGAAAAATATTTCAATTTAACTTGCTTTCCATTTATTACTTAAAGCGAAGTACTTCTTTGACACCACAGTAAATACTACTAGATTAACTAAGAAAGTTTAAAAATGATTAAAGAGACAAGATAACAGCCAGTAAAAAATAAGAACAAATACACAAATTACAAGCATAGATAAATACAACAGAATATGTTACAAATTAAAAATAAGGTTGGTAGTATTCAAATACAGAAATGTAATAATTAGGGAAAATAACACCGCAGAGTGTAAATATAGATTTTTATCACAGCTGTTTTGTTTTTTGATGATCTTTAATGACAGCAGCAGTATTTACAGGCCGATGTCCCTTTAAGAACTGATGCATGGATCCGATCTAATGATACACATCACATCCGATTTCTTTCTCAGCTGTTTTCATTCACTTGAGACATAACTGGCTGCGTTTACCTGAAAGATTATCAAGATGGGTATTTTGTCATAATTTTATGTGTATGTGTCTGTTTAGAGGATTCAGAAGAGGATTCAGTTCATTGTTTGCACGCTGTCTGAAACGCATGTTACAGGCTGTGCGTGTGTGTGAGTAACGAATCGAGTTCCCTTACGCCTTTTCTCTCTGGAATTGTATAAAATTCACTTGCTTGTGTAAATACGAACAAATGATAAACTTATACTTTATTATGGTTCAATTTTGCAATTAATCCGGAGATCACATGCATGCCGAACCGTGGGGCTTGGTCCGTACGGATCACGGATCAACTACAATCGGTTTAACCACTAATGAATAGCTACTAGTAAAACAAGAATAGGTTCCAGCAACATCTGGACTACAAACTAGTCAGAACCACAGATTCCAATGAAATTAATGGCAAAAATTTTTAAATAGTTCCCAGTAATAGTGGAATTGTTACTTGTCTTTACTGCCAAAGAATATGTATGCGTGATTAACTGAATACAGATAAGTGACTATTTCACTAGTAACCACTCTAATGATTAGTTTCTAGTGAAACTGAAAAATGCTTGTCATAAGCGGAGGGTGAACCATCTACAGGGTAAGGTTTAAAGCAGTTTAAAGCCTAGGTTTAAAGTAGTTTAAAGCCTAATCAGTTATTAACTACGAACATCATAAACCCATTTTTTATGCAAGAACCAAATATGGGTGTCATGTAGGCTAATCAAATATTTTTTAAATAAAACTGAGTTTCAGCGATGACTCATCTGAGCGCCTCTGATTGGCCATTGCATTCCTTAGCTCAACAGAATTGTGTGTGACTGCTTACAATTCGCAACACTGTAAAAACGCTTAAAACAGATCTTAATTTAATGTCGCAATTGACACTTTCCATTCATTTACACTTTGTTAGCAACAGATGTAATAGATTTAATTTATTTGTGCAGGGGCATTTTTGTCCAATTTAGTGGCCTTTTTGCTCCAAGTCACCTTCACAAGCCTTACACATGCTCCACCTATGATGCTACTCACAGTTGGATTAGTAAGTGCCGAAACCATAAAAATGGATGCTGCTTAGTTTTAAGGGAGAAATGTTAAAACAGCTTGCCATACACATTTTCATAAGACTTTGACAAGGTGGAAGACAGGCACACACAGGCCAGAAATAAGCTGAAAGAGCTGGTTACATCCCTTCCGCTTTATTATGTTGTTGGACAATCAAAGCGAGCATAGCTAAGGCTGGTCTCCAGTCTTCCACTTTCTTCAGCTATACAGAATCATGTTTTCATGAAGACAAGATGAAAACATTCCTGTCAGCACCCGGCTCAGAAACAGCTTGTAAATGTTTCACAGCATGTACTCAAAGAAGGGGCCAAATATTCACTAATTTGGATTAAAACCAAATATTCATTCACATTTTTAGTTTTCCTCTCAGAGTGGGTGGTGCTGCTTATACATTAAGATAGTTACTGCATAAAATCTCTGCTGAAATATTATATGGCATCTGAAGAGTAACATTATGCATTGTTTTTTTTAAGCTAAGACAAATTTAATCTTTGTTTCTTACAAGGTCACAGGTCTTGATGTAGTGGATTATTGTGATTTAGTCAATGTCAATTTTTCAAATCTCTGCTTGGGAATGTTTTGACGGTGTATTTTTGTAACCTTATACTTTGTCTTTTTCATATCCTTCAATAAACCACACAGAGTTGCCTGCTGAGGAAGGTAATATAACGAATGTTTTGACGGTGTATTTTTGTTTTAAACAAAAAAAAAAAAAAAAAAAAAAACATGATGTTATCATTGTACTCCTCATGTGATTCTGATAGATTTAATTTTGATATTTGACAGGAAAATCTATATGGGAACTTGTCTTTGAGCAGTTTGAAGATTTACTAGTACGGATTCTTCTTCTGGCAGCTTGTATATCTTTTGTAAGTACATTTTGGTAGCATGTTCTGGCATGTTTCTGCAGTTATTGTTATTGTGCAATATTCCTTGAGTACAAATAGGGTCAGTATAGGCATTTCTCAGACATGATACAGCACAGATTTATGACAGGTGTTAATTGCTTTACACTAGAACCAACCACAGCGATACATGCACTGAAATAAACACCGACTGCTATCCGGAAGGGCTGTGAAAGTGAAGATGTCTTGTTAGCTCCTTGAGTCTTGCATGCTTTATCTTGGGTTACTCACAGATTAGAAGGGCTAAACAGCTGAGGAAGCGGAACTCCTTAGGAATGGTGACAACAGCATTCAATGAGATTGAGTGTCTGACACTAGCTGCCAAATAAGATGTTTTAGTGCACTGCTGTTTTACAGTCGTGGTTTAAAGACCTCTTGATTAATTAGCCTAGATAGTTTACCACCGAATGAAAAGGGTTGTGTAGTTAGGCTGTCAGTCACATTTATGTATGGGATCAGTGATTAGTATAGTGGTTGTTTAGCCTAGCTAGTATAGGTTGTTGGTACAAACGGCACATGGGTTAATTTATGAACTATACTTTTGTCTGTATAGTAATTCATATCCTATATGAATGACAGAAGATATTATATTAAATGTCAATTCAATTATGTATTAATTAAATATATAATTTAACATTCAAACATTTAATTTAATATCTTCTATATTTCATCAAATTATTAAAAAATACTATTAAAATTTACTGTAAATTATTAAGAAAGTTAAAATAAAATGGAATAAAGCTTTTATAATCAATATTTAATTTGAGTTATGTTGAATTGCTATAAATTAAAGCATTTTAATTAAAGAGCTGTTTTTTTATTTCTATTCACAAAATATATGATAAAGTGTGTGTGTGTATATGTGTGTGTGTGTATATATATATATATATATATATATATAACATACATATATATATATATTAGTGCTGTCAAATGATTAATCACGATTAATCACATCCAAAATAAAAGTTTTTGTTTACATAATATATGCGTGTATGCTGTGTATATTTATTATTATATATATGATTACAAACACATGCATGTATACATTTAAGAAAAAATATGTTATGTTTATATATTAAATATATTTATATATAATATAAAATATAAGAATATAAATATATAAATGTATATACATGTAAATATTTTCAAAATATTTACTGTATGTGTATGTATTTATATATACACAGTACACATGCATATAGTATGTAAACAAAAACTTTTATTTTGGATGCGATTAATCGCGATTAATCATTTGACAGCACTAATATATATATATGTACACACACACGCACACACACACACACTGGGTAAAAAATATCAATCTCGATTTTAATCGATTCTCATTTTTACGAAATGATATTGATTCTTAAATCCCAAGAATCGATTAGTCTAGCCTGTTTTCAGGTAATGGATGGAACATTAAAGGGTACTTCCTATCCAATAAATCGCAAAAAGCATTTTGCTTTGGTACTTTAATATGAAACAAAGTATCAGATTTCAAATTCTGTCCATTGTATTCAGCCAGAAAAATAAACCCAAGAGAGGGGCATTTTGCTAAATATATGCACTAGGTCTATATAACATATTTATAATAATTTTTTTTCCTTGAGAAAATTTGTCATGAACTGTACCTGATATATATCCAAATAATCGATATTGAATCGAATCGAATTAAATTGGTAATCAAATTGAATCGTAAAATTTGTCAAATCCCAGCCAGTAAAAAGCCATATATATAAGTGTGTGTGTGTGTGTGTGTGTGTGTATAGACTATGTGTGTATATATAGCAATTCATTTTAATATTGTATTAATATAAATTTTTTAAAATATAGATAAAAAAGTAAGGATCTTTATGCTTTGGCTGTCCAAAATCATCACTAACAATGCATCTGCATAGCTGAAGAGATTGAACTGGCTGGTTGGGTGGAAGGAGAGAGGCATGCCAGCATCACCCAGCGGAGTGATACTGAGGTGTTGGAGTCTGTGGTTTGACAGCTGTCTCGTAGTTGGCTGTGTAAGAGGGCATCTCTGCAGGCCAAATTGGGCCTCTGACCTTCAGTTGCAGGCTTCTCATTACCACAGACAGACCAGCAACTCCAGTGTCTCGTGAGAACTCCACCAAAATGTTGATTGGAGGGCTTCAATCTCTGCATTTGACCTTCAAGCAGTGCATCTAAGGACTTTGTGTCTGAGAATGATTATGCAACTCCATTTTTAAAGGTGCAAAGCAGAACTGTTCTCCAAGTTGATAAGAAAGTCTGTGCTTGATGTGATGGAAAGTAAATAATGTTGCTGCTTCTTATTTTAGGAGGAGTTCATCAGTAATAATGCATCTAAATGAGGGAAATAACAGATGTCGTGCTGCGGCTGCAGTGAGCTGTAGGAGTTTTATTTCCAGTCATTAAAACATACTGCTGCGTTTGGCTTTCATCATGCCGCTTGTTCAGTTTTTTTTCCTGTGTTTAAACCTTTTGTTTAAAATCATGCAGATTATGGAATCCAAACAGGCTGTGTTGAATCTGTTATGAGAAGGCAAATGTCACTGGCGTGTCTCATCTAGAATCTTGATCTACTGGTCTTGAAATATCCACAGGGTGTTTTGAATTTGAAATGCTTGATTAGATCTAACGGGATGTGTCGTGACTTGACTTGTTTTTTTTTTTGTTTTTTTATTGCAGGTATTAGCCTGGTTCGAGGAGGGAGAGGAAACAATCACTGCCTTCGTGGAACCTTTTGTAATCTTACTGATTCTTATAGCTAATGCCATCGTAGGTGTTTGGCAGGTCAGTAGAGCATGAAAAGTTATGAATTTTGAATAATTACAGGGGAAGTGTGTAATTTCTGCACAATTGGGGAAAATAATGACTGTTATCAAACAGGTTTCTCACATCTGTCGAACAGAAAATCCCATCCTAATCTCAAATGCTGAATTTGCAAGTGAATACAATCTACTTTTTTCACATTTGATTCTCTCCATCTCAGGAACGTAATGCAGAAAATGCCATTGAAGCCCTTAAGGAGTACGAGCCAGAGATGGGCAAGGTGTACCGTCAGGACAGGAAGAGCGTCCAGAGAATCAAAGCCAAAGACATTGTGCCTGGAGACATTGTGGAGGTCGCTGGTAAGTGCTGCGTTTATATGCACTTATGGGTTGTTTTTATGAGGTAATTACAGCCTCTCAGCTCTCCAGTCCCTGTATGGACCCTATACGGCGCCGCTATAGGAGCATAGGTATTTTTGGTTGCACCTGTTGATTCTTAATGGACTGTGTATGTCATTGAGAATCTTTGACTACATTTTTTTCACGCTCAGATTTAGGATCAAATCTAATCATATGCTTGTTTTATAGATGAGGCCCCTGGTTTCTAGAATTAATAAGTGTTTCTGAAGATGAAACCTGTGATGTTAAAGCGTGAAAGCATCTTCATGGGTCATCTTTTTGGGATGGATGTGGTCATTTGATACATGAAAGAACTGACAGAATGTCTGACAGAACCTTTGAATCTTTGCAGTAGAGCCAGTGCTGTATGTTTTGTGCATAGTGGTTGATGTTATATTTAGCACTGATAGGCTCTTCAAATTATGGAATGGTTTAATTATAACTCACACTGACAATGGTGCAGATGACAGGTGTCGGCCCTGGGCCCACCGCCCATCCCTTCTGCAGCTACCCACAGAATTGCAGCCTGTGACGTCAGATATGATCCAGACAGACTGCAATGTCACCTTGGAGAGGTCATTTGTGGAATAGTGCTGTTTTGGGGTTGGTGCTTGGGACTGAACATGGGTAAATTGTCCACTAATGCATTTGTTTTGAAGTCCTGTAATTTTGCACAATGCATTCTTGCAGATAGGGATGTGATAACATTTGCTCGACCGACACTGGATGCGATTAATTTAGGAAGAGCGGGTCACCTAGAGCATTTTGGCTGAATCTGGAAAGCATTTCATAGTGTGACATCTGCGCCGATCGTTTAAAGTGCTTTCCTGTGGTCTTTCTCTCTGTCTCTGAATCTCTGTCTCTGCTCCTGCTGTGGGTTGTGAGCATGACGCAGTCCGTGCCTCGGCTCGGCACACCCGCTGCAGAGGACTCTGGGACTGTAACCGGTTTAGTCGTGAACAGAATTACAAATGCTGCCAGCAGCACCCTGACAGCCTATCAGTTCCGCACAGGGGCGAGCTCAGCATGTGGGCCACCTCACAGTCCTCTCAGCGCACATCTGATGCTTTAATTAGCATAACTTACAACACTCTTTCATATTCCAAACCAAGGTGCTTTGGTGTATAAGACAACGTCAGGTGTAATCTTTGAGGAATGCCTGATGTAAGGATATGGTATTCGGGCATTTTAAATGCAATGGTTGTTCAATGATAAACGCAGCAATTTCATTAGCCTTGCAAGAATCTCCTTTAAGAAATCAAAATTTGACTTATGAGAAATGTAAAAAAAAAACAGCTTTATAGCTTTAAGACCATCCACATGCTATTGTGTACTTCTAAAGGTGGATTTTTTTTCTTTTGGCGGTATTATTTTTTTTTAATTGTTTTATTTATTATTTTATATAATTGTGCAACCCCCCCCCCCCCCAATATTTTACAATATTTTTTTCCCCCAATATTGTGGGAAAAATAAATTCTGTGTAACCATTTTCCCCCAAATAGATAGATTTCTTTATTTTTCACTGTATTCATAGTTTTGTTTATTAATGCATTTATTATTATTATTTTTTTTACTTATACTTTTTCTATTTTTATGCATGATTTATTTATAGGGATGTAACAATTCACTCAACTCACAATGTGATACAGTTCATGATACTGATTTTCAAAAGTGCATTTCTTTGTGAAATTGAAATATGTCAAATAACAAAACTACACTGAAATTTTAAAAACAAACCCCAAATCAAATAAATAACACAAATTAAAGAAATCTCTTAATTTAAACAAACTAAGGCTTTATCTGTGCTCTTTGCATTCATAATTAGTGGCAACCACTGCGTTTTAACCACAGTTCAAACAAAGATGTGCTTACATGCAACTTGAGCTGTTTTTAATCTAAATTAGACTGTATAATTTCAAAATTTGAAGCAAAAACATAATGGTTTGACTTTAGCTTTTTGAAACTATACTACATAAAACATATCTGAACGAAACCAAAACCACAGACTTGCTGAATGAGAATGTAGATTCACTCTCTGCCAGCAGGTGGCGCTTGTAGAACAGCAGCGACACATAGTTAAATTATTTTAATATGCATTATACAGAGACAAGATAAAAAGAAAATACCATTTAAACTTTTCGAAAGACAGTCAGTTCCCTTAAGAGATGCATTCATATAAACTTCTATCCCTAATTGTATCGTAATTAATTTAACATCTTAATCAATTTGAATCATCACATATTTGTATCAAATTTCAGCCCGCTCGGTGTGCATAGTTGCATCTCGGTTTATTTATTACTTTATATTTTATTTTTTTTTATTACCTTTTTTTTTTTACATTATTTATTTATTTTATTTATTCATTATTTAATATATTACATGATATTTATTATTATTATTATTTTATTTTATTTTTTACAAAATGAGATTTAAGACAAATTATAAATTAAATGTGTCATTTTAATTGCTTGGACAAAATGCTGCACATTTCTTTGTGAAATTTAAATATAACACTATAATAATATACTAATTTAGCACTTGCATGTTATTGCTCTTTTGTCGAGAACGAGTCAATGTTTCGTTCGTTATCTGGCTCGGCTCGGTGTTCATCTTCAGTTCTCTCTTCACAGCAGTTCAGTCAGTGTACTGTTTGAGTAAATGAATTACTCCGGGATATTGGTTTATTTGAACTCAGAGGGGAGTGTCAGCCATGTTAAAAAAGTTAACAGCTTAAGTCATTGTGGATTAATGCTTATTGTTGACGCGAACCGTTTCAAACGATTCAGTTCGATTTGGTGAACTGGTTCAAGAAGGATCCGGTTACATCGAGTGATTCGTTCACGAAACCGGATATCACTAAACTGCAGTGTTGTGAACGCGCTCATAACAGACCCGGGAGAGCAGTCAATGCTGAATAAAGTCGTAGTTTTTGATATTTTTGGACCAAAATGTATTTTCGATGCTTCAAAAAATTCTAACGGACCCTCTGATGTCACATGGACTACTTTGAAGATGTTTTTAATACCTTTCTGGACGTGGACAGTATACCGTACATACATTCTCAATGGAAGGACAGAATGTTCTCGGACTAAATCTAAAATATCTTATACTGTGTTCCGAAGATGAACGGAGGTCTCACGGGTTTGGAACGACATGAGGGTGAGTCATTAATGACATAATTTTCATTTTTGGGTGAACTATCCCTTTAACTTTAATATGCATTATACAGAGGCAAGATGAAAAGAAAAAATACCATCTAAACTTTTCTAAAGACAGTAAGTTCCCCTAAATGAATCACAATTTGTTTAGGATCTCAACCGATTTGAATCGTCACATATTTGAATTGATTTTCAACCAGCTCGCGGTTAATCATTACATCCCTATTTTTTAGAGGTTTTATTAATTATTTTATTCTGCCCAAACACCCATCAAGCCACTTGAAACAGAAAGACCTTGTCTAGCCAAACATGTTTTTTTTAAACATTGTTCCACTCATCAAAAATCAGTAATTTTTATGTATTGCTGATCGTCTGAGGAAAGAACAATGCTTGAAACCAATGCAGTTTGTTTGAAGTGTGTATGGTGCAGCCGTATTGTCAAGTGGAAGGGGTCCAGCTCTAACAGCTGTTTCTATTGTTCACTCAGAGAGATGACCTTATAGGGAAGTGCCCATGGTGTCCCACCCCTCTTCCCCCTCATGCAGCCGCTTTCACATTGGCCTTACCCATCAGCACAATGCATGCTTTGGGAATTCAAGCACCCAGGGTGGCATGCAACATTCTGCTGGACTTTGTAACCATCGCCTATCACCGAGGAGCCTTACGGCAAGTGGCAGGGCCACGGCAGGTGTTTGATGCCCCTAGCCTGCCAGCAAAGATACAGGAATGGCTGAGTTAATATGAATGAGAGTAAAAGAGATACTAGCTATTGCTATATATCATGATAAATAGGTGGAACAGGTGTCCAGTAATCCTAACCAAGCATGTGGCCAAGCATGCCCAAAACCAATGATTTGTAGATTAGAGATTGAGGAAATTGCCTTTTTATGACTGATAAAGGTTATTTTGATATACACACACACACACACACACATATAAAACCACTTTTTACATATATTTATTACATATATAATAATAATAACATAATAACAAGTGATTTTATATATGTGTGTGTGTATATACATTCATATTTTCGTGTCCGGGTCAAGAGTTTAGCAGCAACATTCTGGACTAGTTGCAGTTGATCCAGAGTTGACTTTTTAATACCGTAGTAGAGTGAGTTGCAGTAGTCTAGGTGGGAAAATATCAACGCATTAATGATTTGAGTATCTGAAAAATTTAAAAACTGCTTAACTTTGTTGATTTGACGTAGATGACCAAACCACAGAATTAATTTGTTCATCCATTTAAGCTCATTGTCAATTCAGATGCCCCAATTTTTGACTCACAATCTCATATTCTTGGATTCATTAAGAAGAAGGAAATTTAAAGACATCCACTTTGTAAGATCTCGAAGACAGGATGTCAAGGTTTCTAGAGCCTTTGCATTTCCTTTTTTGATCGGCATGTATATTTGCATGTCGTCGACATAACAATGGAAGGATACACCATGTTTCTCAAGGATATCACATAATGGGAGCATATATAAAGAGAATAAGATTGGAGCTAAAATGGATCCCTGCAGAACTCCATAAGCGAGGTGCGCTGTAGAAGAAATGAAATTAGCAATATTAACTGATAAAGATCGGTTAGTCAAATAAGATATAAACCATTTTAGAACATTTCCCTGCAGACCAAAATGTTCTAGGCGGGAATAGTGTGATTAATAATATCAAACACTGCTGTTAGATCGAGAAGTACTAGAGCCACAGAATCGAAAGAATGTCATTTAGTACTTTAAGAAGAGCTGTTTCTGTACTGTGCTGGACTCTATTGAACGTCATTGATAGTCGCAAAAAGATAGTCACGTCATTGATAGTCGCAAAAAGAACAGCAGGTTTATGCTGGCTTTTGGCAATGACATTAGAAAAATATTTATGCCTAGCTACTCTTACAGCTTTCTGATAGTTGGCCAACAAATCTTTAAGAGCTTGTAAGAGATCTGAAGCTTGTCCTTTTTCCATTTTCTTTCTGCCCTCCTACAGATCTGACGAAGAGCGTGAATGTTACTATTATTAATCCAGGGATGAGGGTTTGATTTTATGGATTTGGATATCAATAGAGCAACTGAGTCCATAACATTTGAACAAATATTACTAAATATTATATATTTTAAATGTTCTTCAGAATTTAACAAATGGAATGGAGAATCAAGTGATGTCGACATGCTTGCATCCTCAAAAGCTGTAATAAAATTGGCATGGGCCAAAGAAAATATTTTACGAAATTTACATAATGTTGGCAGAGAAATACAGTACAAGTTTCAAAAGGGACTGAAACATTAAAAAGAACATTTAACAATATGTAATATATATGGCAATCATTATATATTTCATTATATATTTGTTCTTATTAATATTTAAGAAATTTGAAGTAATTTGAAAATGATAAATGTGTAAAATAAATATAATCCTATTACAATACTTTTCACAAATAAATATAAAAAAATATATAAATAAAAAGAAGTAAACACTGTAACCAACAGGACTCACAGTAATCTGGGAAGTTTGTGTGCATTGGGAATAATTTTTTTACATGCATATATTTTACATATAGCACACAGTGAAAATGACATGAACGTGACAGTGGGCAAATGGATAAAGCGCAGCATAGTTTGAAATCATGAGTTTAAAGTTTGTCGATCATGCATCTCCAGTGAAGCTGAACTCTCCTCCTTTCAGCATTCAATTCACACAGATAACACGCGATCATGCAGGATACAAATACACACTTTATAAGACCTTGCAGCTGGATCTGACTTAGTCTGCAGGGTTTGTGAAATTAAATGTTAATTAGACATTCAAAGATCTGTTTAAATTGCTGAATGCTGATAGTAAACGAGAAAGTATTATTTGCCTTTCTATTACTATTAATATAAAAGCAATCATTATAATAATTTTTTGTATACCTTTTAAGTCCTTTGTTAAACTTTCAATTCCTTTGTTAAACTTTTAATCTGACTATTAGATAAACTTCTATCCCTGTTAGAAAGAACTGTTAAACTGTAACGGCAAACAATAAAGAAGGGAGAATGTGAACACTGGGTTTTCAGGCGCTGCTATTCTCAGCACTTTCAAAATATAAATCTGGTGCACAGTCAAAATAAAAGTCCCACCTCGAACACTTCGGCCAAGCAGAAAAACGTATCGCTGATGCGATATTTAAAAAAATGTCAAATATCGGCCGATATATCGGCCTTGGCAATATATCGATCAACCACTAGCCATTTTTAAGTTTGATCCAATAACCTCGAGACCCTCACGATCCAAAATTTCCCTGCCAATCTGATGGCTATACTGTGATGACATGTGGCAAGTAAAGAGCAGGCATGTCTGTTTGACCCCTGCGTCCTGCATCGCTATAAAGAGCAGAGGAATGAAAGCTGTGACTCTGTTGCTGGGGGACTGATGGAAGCATAAACCTTTAAACGAAACCATTCCACTTTCCGTCCTCCAGCATCCTCCTGCAGAGAGTTAGGTGAGAGCTATCTTACCCTGCTGATTGATGCATGCTGAAGGCATTTTAAGATACTAAAGTGCTTTATGATATGACAGCTGAAATACATGTATATGCTGCATCTTCGTTTCCAATGTGTTCTTTCTTGAACTTGAACGTTTCATTAGTAGTTCAGTATTGAGCTGAATATGTGGTGAGTTCTTGTGTGGGTGTTGTGTAGGGCCTTTTTGCTGGGTTTGTTCTGGGCTCTCCGTGCTCTTCGAGGGCCGATGAGGAGGCGGTGTTCGTACAGTGGGTGGATAGATAACTCCAACAACTCAGGGGTTTGGAGGTCACTCTTCTACCTGGAGGCCAGATACGCCTGAAATAGCTCATCGCTGGGGCTTTTTGTATGTGCCCACTGATAAATGCTGCTATGTTCTGGAAAGCATTGACGCACTTGTGAATTGTGCCATCGGGCCTCTCTTAAGTCATGAATCAGCTCTCAGCTAGAGCAAATTGAATAGACACGTCATTCTCACCTTGTGGTACAGGTCTGCGTTAGTCAGCAGCACAATTAAGCATCTCATTGAAACGTGTCCATGTAATTTGAAGTATGGACCTTTAATTAAAAAAAAAAAAGAAAAATTCTTAAGCTCCTCTCCATCTAATCCACTGTTTCATTCAGGGGTGTGCATTGTGAAGCGTTCAAAACCGCATCGAGAAGCCTTTTATTTAGTTTTAATTCCTGAATTTGAACTGAATTTGAGATGAGGTAGTAAACAAGATGAAGATAATTCAAATTTGAAAAGTAGGTAAAATTAAAATTCTAAAAATAACTAATATTCATTTAACTGACCTTTTTTTTTTTTTTTTTTTTTTTTTTACTAAAACAGCCAAGTTTAAGGAAAAGTTGTTTTTATAAGGTCTTATTTGAAAGTTTTGAAAAAGGTTTAAAAGCAGTTTACAAAAAATACATTAAAAATGGTTTATAAGTCGTGGATGGAGGCTTGTAATGCTACTTTGTTTATTTATTTATTTATTTACATATGCACAAATTGCATAAATACATATATTTATGTTCATTGTATATTTATTTAATTGAATAAAAATAAATGCAAATAAATTACAAAAATTGTTAAACAAAATAAATGTTTATGTAACTTATTTGTGTATATGTAATTTAAATATTTAATTGCATAAAATAAATAAATACATCATTACTAATAAATGACAAATTATGCACTTTCATTTTATGTTATTAAACATTTAAATTACAGAAAAACATTTATGTGTAACTTTTTGTCTTTTATTTGTTTGTATTTATTTTTATATAATTAAATTATTAAATATTACATGCATTAATATACATGTATTTCTTATTGTTTGTTTGTTTATTTATTTATAGTTATTTAATTAAATGAATATTTAAATAATTACAT
Organism: Cyprinus carpio; assembly: GCF_018340385.1. NCBI lineage: Eukaryota > Metazoa > Chordata > Actinopteri > Cypriniformes > Cyprinidae > Cyprinus > Cyprinus carpio. Next base: position 6,876,063 of record NC_056604.1, read on the forward strand.
AATTTACATAAATGCATGATTTTTGCTGTAATTGATGTAATTGTGTATTTATTTACTCATATTTATATTCAATAAACTATCTTCTGTGTTGAAATTTCTTTGAATTGCAATTCACTAAATTCTTCTTCCTGATTCAAATTTTAATTAATCTTCCTTTGCGGTGTGGCTAAATTCACACTCATAAATTGAAAAGCAGACAATTCTTTAATTCTGACTTTTGCCCAACCCTGTTTGCATTAACACCAATTTGTGAACAATAATCTATAGCATTATCTACACTTTTCCTCCTACAAAACATGGTTTGTCCATAAGACAACCTTTTAGTGGTGTTCATTCCTACAAGAGAGTACTTGTTGGCTGATCTTGTTCGTTTTCTTGTTGCCAGCGAACAGTGCTGGGTAACCTTCTGGGAACTGGACTTCATTGTGGACATTCGTTCCCGATTTAGGTGGCTAAAAGTTGCAATTGAGCTCCATTAAGTCTTTCTGAGAAAAGCCGTCATTGTCTCGTGTGTGACCTTGTCGCCGTAGCTCCTCACAGATCGCGGCGAAAGCACAGCTTGTTAATCCACAGTGCAGAGATTCTGTTGCACGCACATGTGATGATCGGTGCCAAGGCCAAGCAGCATCCATTGTTATCATGCCCTGCCATTTCTCATGCTGCCACACTCCACATGCTGGCCGAGCAGATTCCCCAGACTTTCACTGATGGAAATGTTAATGTTTAACATGGACAGATCAGCAAATAGACACGTTATCCTGCAAAGTGTGACCTAAGAAAGCTTCTCAAACGTGCTCCTTAGAGGTGCTCTTGAATACCATTGTTATAAGTAATGAGTGTAACACCTCCCGGTTGATTGACATCATCACTCTTCCTGTCGAGCGCGGGGCAGCTGCTGTCATGCCACTGTGTTTAAACCTGATCAGCACATCACCGAACATATCAAAATAGTTTCTCCATTTTTGGCGTGGTGTATTGTTGCTCCCCATGCTATTTTCTTCTCTCACCCTCAAAGGCGCAGATGAGCTTACATGACTACTTTGTTCTTGATGGGTGAACACGCTCTCTCTTTCTCTCGCTGGTTCTCTTTTTAAGTCCTTTAATTCTTTTTTATGACTGTACAAAAGGGACTAGTGGATTTGATTAATTAAAGATCATAATTTGATTTGGGTTTTCCATGGTTCATCTTGCATAGCATATTCATCAGTCAGGAAAAGATTTCAGAAGACATTTCAAACAATATCACAATATCATAGGTCGTGGATCATTATATATAATAGACACAATATCAATTTTATTTAGAGTAAATGTTAAGTCCTTTATTAAAGCTCAATGTGGATGGAAAAATTCGTTGCTTGTCACTGGAAACTTTTTAATTGTTTTTGGCGGTCATTATTGATGGTCATTATTGTTCGAAACAACATTGGACCCCACTGAGGAGTATTTTTTTAGTTTGTGCATTTATTTTCAATTTTAACTGTGTTCTGAAACTGAGGATTTGACTTATTTATTCTAAGTACCTAGTTTTTTTTCTTCTCCTCCTCGTAGTGGGCGACAAGGTACCTGCTGATATCCGTCTCTGTGCCATTAGGTCCACCACGCTCAGAGTGGACCAGTCTATTCTGACAGGTAACAAAAGATTTGGTTCACTTGTATGTGTTTTTTAAATGTCAGGTATCTTAGCTGTTTTACTATTAATTCGTTCATGTTGCAGGCGAGTCTGTCTCTGTCATTAAGCACACCGACCCTGTGCCAGATCCCCGTGCTGTCAATCAGGACAAGAAGAACATGTTATTCTCAGTAAGAAAATTAGACTTCAGCTGAACTTTAATTCACAAATCTTATTGGTGCAAAAGACTGTACATTTAAATGCGTGCATTTCAGGGAACCAACATTGCTGCGGGAAAAGCAATAGGTGTGGTGGTGGCCACAGGTGTGAACACAGAGATCGGTAAAATCCGTGACGAGATGGCCTCCACCGAGCAGGAGAGGACTCCCCTGCAGCAGAAGCTGGATGAGTTCGGTGAGCAGCTCTCCAAAGTCATCTCTCTCATCTGCATTGCCGTGTGGATCATCAACATCGGCCACTTCAACGACCCCGTCCACGGCGGCTCCTGGATCCGTGGAGCCATTTACTACTTCAAGATTGCCGTTGCTCTGGCCGTGGCCGCCATCCCTGAAGGTCTTCCTGCTGTCATCACCACCTGCTTGGCTCTCGGCACCCGCCGTATGGCCAAGAAAAACGCCATAGTCCGCTCCCTGCCCTCTGTGGAGACGCTGGGTTGCACTTCCGTCATCTGTTCTGACAAAACTGGCACCCTCACAACCAACCAGATGTCCGTCTGCAGGGTGAGCCCTTTCTTTTGCAGTTTAGTCTTCCTAGGCTTTGTACAGAAGGTTAAGTGCACTTAATAGCTCCATTAAACATGCACAAATTTGCACACAACCCTGTTTTCAGGAAGAAAAAGTATTAAAAAAATTTAATAGCATATATCAGGCATATAAGTGACTTTTATCAACTTTTAGGAGTACACTAGCACATAGATGACCTCAAAAACTAATAAACATGCACTAAAAGCCACATAAAATCAAATTTACATTTCATTTGGGAATTTAAATAGGCGAGCCTGTGTATATAGTACTGTATATGTGACCCTGGACCACAAAACCAGTCATAAATTGAGATTTATACGTCAGTCTGAATAAATAATCTTTCCATTGCTGTATGGTTTATTAGGACCGGACAATATTTGGCCGAGATACAACTATTTGAAAATCTGGAATCTGAGGGTTCAAAAAAAAATCTAAATATTGAGAAAATCGCCTTTAAAGTTGTTCAAATGAAGTTCTTAGTAGTGCATATTCCTAATCAAAAATTAAGAATATATTTACAGTAGGAAATTAAAAAAATATCTTCATGGAATATGATCTTTACTTAATATCCTAATGATTTTTGGCATAAAAGAAAACTCAATCATTTTGACCCATAAAATGTATTTTTGGCTATTGCTACAAATATACCCCAGTGACTTGTTTTGTGCTCCAGGGTCACATATAATCTAAAATACACCAAATTACATATAAATGATAATCACAAAAATATGAAACAATACAAGATATATTACTACTGTAATAATACTATTTTTATTCAGATCAGGGTAGATTACTTACAAATTGTAATCCATTACTGATTCCAAATTACTTGACGACAAATTGTAGTTCATAATGTAATCAATACATTACACATTTTAGGTTATATAATCAAACTAACTAAATTTATCACATTGATTTAAATAGTATAATCTTGTACCATATTTGTATAAAAATACAAAGAGGAAGAAAATATATTCCATATATATGCATATATAGTGCAATAAACTTTATATGACATAAAACTGGGTTTTTGAAGGTGCTGCAGGGGGTGTATGAGTTTGATGAAAAATGTAAAATATTTTAAAATGAATAAAATAAAATACTGAAAGATTTACCTGCATGTGACTATAACCAACGTCAGGGAACCGTGAACATGCAAATGTGATACTTCATTATTAAAATATTAATTATCAAATCTCAGGGGTACTTCAAATTATAATATATTTGATGAAAGAAGGATCCGATGGAGAAAAAAGTTGGTGAATTTGTGCATTTTAATGTTTTGGAAATGGTCAAATGCTGCGTAGCCACCGGACTAGTGACTGCTCTCTGTGTGAACGTCCACAAAACTGGAAAACTTTCTGAGTGTATACAAGCGGTATTCTATTTTAGAAAGGAAAATTTAAAAGATGCAAAAGAGTAATTAGGGAGTATCGATAAATTATGAATAAGTTATTGCTATTGAGTAAATGTAATCATGTAATCCATAAAGTAACTGTAGTCTGATTACAATTATTTTAAAATGCAATTTAATCTAATTACAAGTACTTAATTTTTGGAATCTGATTACGTTAACCAGATTACATGTAATCAGCTACTACCCAGTTCTGTATTTTATTACAATAAATATAATAATACTATTATATTGTTATAGTAAGGCTATGGAAACCTGTATGAAGCCCTTAAGCTTCTCATTTGTTGGTCATTTTTCAAATTGTTGACACTGAAAACACCAGAAAACTTTGCTCTGAAACGTGCTGCACATATACTTATTTAATTAAATTGCAGCCTGATATGATTTAATAAAAGCAATATCACAGTATAAATTTTAAATAAACATTGAACCCTTTATTAAAGCTCAATGTGGATGGAAAAATTGCTTGTCACTGAGACTTTGAATACATTGGTAAACACATGCTGATTGCACTCCATCTTTGTCCTCCTGCATATTTCCCACAGTACTCAGTCAGGAGATCTGTTTATTCTGAGGGGTTTTTTTGGTCAGTTAAAAATCCTCTGCCATTCTGTGGAAATGAAGTGTTTTGGTGAAGCTTCCTGAACTGCACCGATAAAGATCTCTGTCATCGGACCGGGCTGCTTCGCTCTGCAGAAATGCAGGAATGAGCTCAGTGATGGATAGCTGTAGTGTCCGAATTACTTTTTTTTTTTTTTCTCTCCATCGGATGTTAGAGTATTTTGAACTTAAAGTATGTGACACAAAGGCAGAATAAGCAGTGTTTCATCTCTCTGTCTCTTTCAGCACCCCCCCCCCCCCCATCTGCTGTTCTGCCAGTTTCTGTATTTACTTAAACATAATAGCACACAGGACAGAATTACAGCACCCTGAGTCATTGCATACATATAATCTTCTTAGGCCAATACTTGCTTATGCTGCCATCTTCTGTCAGTTAGCTTTCCAACAAATTCCTTCAAAACTGACAGCACACTGACGCATCTAGTTAACAACTGGTTTCTTAAAGGAACAGTTCACCCAAAATTCTGTTACTTATAGGTTTTGTAAATACACCAGTTTGGAACTGCATTGTAGAAAATAAATGTCAAACTGTTTCTTTAAAGGGGTCTTTATGCTCTTTTACAAGGTCTTGATTTTGTTTTGGGGGTGTACTAGAACAGGCTCTCATACTAGCTTGTTTGAGAAACACATTATTTTTCACATATTTTACATTATTACAACACCTCTCTCCCCAGTCTGACATTAAGGGCTCGAATAGTTCCTGTATCAAATGAAGGCCTGTCTTCTGAAATATGAATTGTGCTGTGATTGGTTAGCTGGGCCAGTGTGTGCTGTGATTGGCAGCACTCGGCGCCTGGTCGGGAAATGTAATGCCCCTTACCAACCACGCCTTTGAGCTTCAGTGTAAATATTGCGTCAAAATCAAATCAATTTGAGTGTGATTTAAACCCGGATGATTGTAACCACTCTAAGTTCATCTGCCTTGAGAAAGCTAGCATGTCTCCGACATAATGATAACACTCTTTGCCTTCTCTAGTGCAGCTCAAACAGGTCTCATCCTATTCGTCGATATTTGTGATATCACAAATATGCGTTGTAGTCCAAACGAGTCATTCGTTGTAGTTTTTTAAAAGTGATTTCTGTTAAATAAAATATCTCCTTTTGAATTGGACTTTGAGCTTTGTAACTTTGCAGATCTTTTTTTATGCTCAAACAGCAACATTACAGACTAACTAAAGTTGAAAAAGTGAAAAAGCATAATAGCACCCCTTTAACATTGTGTCTGTCTTTCAGATGTTCATCATGGAGAAAGCTGAGGGAGAAAACTGCTCACTGACTGAATTCACCATCTCTGGCTCCACATACGCTCCTGAAGGAGATGTGTGAGTTTTCTGTCTTTGCTCTCATGTTTACTTGTAGTACTGCAGTCAAACTGATGCCCATGATTTCACATTTTTGTCAGCGTCTGTTTTAGTAGGTGGTTTATTGATCATTCTGTTTGGTTGCTCAGATTCCTTGATAACAGAGTAGTGAAAAGCTCCCAGTATGACGGGCTGGTGGAGCTGGCGACCATCTGTGCCTTGTGTAATGATTCCTCCCTGGATTTTAATGAGGTATGTTTACTAACTGTCCTTTCTTAACTTGGATGATATAAGCAATGATGTCCATTACTTTAAATGTAGAAAATTCAAAATGAAACTGAAATTCTCATCAATCTATCTATCTGTCTGTCTCTATATAGGTTGATTATATATAAAAAATGCATTCAAAGCAGAACAATTGGCAAAGCAATACTGTGGAATATTACTACAATTTAAAGAACTGTTTTCTATTGTAATATATTTTAAAATATTATTTATTCCTGTGATGCAAATCTGAATTTTCAGCATCATTACTCCAGTCTTCAGTGTCACATGATCCTTCAGAAGTAATTCTAATATGCTGATTTGCTGCTCAGAAACATTTCTAATTATTATCAATATTAATAACCATTGTGCTGCTTAATATTTTTATGGAAAACTTTTTTCAGAATTCAAAAGAACAGCATTTATTTCAAATATAATTTTGTTGTGACTATTCATACTTTCACTCTATTTAATGCATCTATGCTATATAAAAAGTATTTAATTTCTTAAAAAATATGTTTTTTTAAATTTTGGACACTAGTGTGAGATGTCCTCATCGTGAATGTCTCTGGCCAGTGTCATGTTTTAATGCAATTTAATATGAAGATATTACTGAATCATTCTTGGATAATGATCTTAATTCGATTGCTGGCAGTAGAACAGTCATGATGAAAAGCTTTAGCAGAAGTTCAGTTCCACGCATGGAGGATGCACATAAATTATAAATGCCAACTCTCTTTCAGACTAAAGGTGTTTATGAGAAGGTTGGAGAGGCCACAGAGACAGCTCTGACCTGCCTGGTGGAAAAGATGAACGTTTTTGACACTGATGTCAGGAGCCTGTCTAAGATCGAGAGAGCCAACGCCTGCAACTCAGTAAAAAATTATACAATTAATAAAACGTTATGCGAGCACTTGTTTAAACATAATTTAATAACTCAATATGTGTGTGTGTGCAGGTGATCAAACAGCTGATGAAAAAGGAGTTTACCCTGGAGTTCTCCAGAGACAGGAAGTCCATGTCTGTGTACTGTTCCCCAAACAAGGCCAGATCCTCTTCTGCTAAGATGTTTGTCAAGGTGATAACTGGATACTGGTTTGTTGTTTACGGAGTTGTTGTATTGGCAAGTTTTTCAGATTGATAATTTGGGTTGTCTTCTACAGGGAGCTCCAGAGGGAGTGATTGACAGGTGCACATATGTGCGAGTGGGTGGATCCAGGGTTCCCCTGACTCAAGGCATCAAGGATAAGATCATGTCTGTGATCAAAGAGTACGGCACTGGCCGCGATACCCTGCGCTGCCTGGCACTGGCCACCCGTGATAGCCCGCTGAAGAAAGATGAGATGATCCTGTCAGATACGGCCAGCTTTGCACAGTATGAGGTGACTGAGTTACTGAACTTATACAATACTGTCCTATGCCAATCTTTTGTCATGCTCACAGCTATAGAATAAAGTGTTTATCCAAATAGTTAAATAGCTATCTAGTATCTAACGAAATGTCTTTGTGTCCCACTAACTTGTTTGCTGTTTCATAACTATTTATTCATATACATGAACATACTTTCCAGCAGGCCAACAATTCACTAAAAATGTTTTTTTCTTTTATTGGTCTTATGTAGTATTCTAATTTGTTGAGAAAGTGAATTGGTGGGTTTTTGTTAAATGTGAGCCAAAATCATCACAATTAAAAGAACCAAAGACTTAAACTACTTAAGTCTGTGTGCATTGAATTTATTTAATATACGAGTTTCACAATTTGAGCTGAATTACTGAAATAAATTAACTTTTCCACGACATTCTAATTTATTAAGATGCACCTGTATTTTTTTTTTTTTTTTGGTAGCTTGCCATCTAATAAACTATCAGATTGTTAAAGTTGTAGCTAGATTGAAAGTTTTAATCCATTTAGTTAACTAACTGTTCATTAAACAATTCACCCTTACGAAAATGAACCATGGTTTTACCACAAATAAAACCAAAGAACCATGATTGCTATAGTTAAACTGTCAAGTTTTTCAGATTAATGGTAACCACAAATTAATCATGATTTTGATGCACTAACCATAGTTTAACCATGGTATTTGTAGTAAAACTGTGGTTATACAAATGGTAATCAGTACGCCAAAAAATGGTTATTACACATTTACTACAATAAACCCATGGTTCATTTTCGTCAGTAATGCATATAGGTATCTGATTATCTTTTTGTTTTGCTAGCTTTCTGTCTAACAAAATATTGTCTAATAAACCTTTTACTGTCTTGCTAGTTAGCTGTCTAATAAAATCATGTTGATCCTGCTAGTTAGAAGTCTAATAAAGTATCTAATTAGGTAATTACATCCAGCATCTAATATAATTTTTGTGTGTCTGACTAGCTTTCTATAAAGTACAAAATTTATTTAGCTAGTTAGCTATCTAGTGAAGTATTTAACTATCTAGCTATATAGAAATGTAATTATCTACGGTATCTAATAAAGCATCTTTGTGTCTCTCTAGCTAACGGTTATCCACTGTGGAATTGAAAGAAACCCACTAAAGTTTTTATTTTATTTTTATTTTTTTCCTTAACTTTCCTCTCCTCCCAATCTGCCAGTCGGATCTGACCTTCGTGGGTTGCGTGGGCATGCTGGATCCTCCTCGTACGGAAGTAGCTGCTTCCATCAAGCTCTGCCGCCACGCCGGCATCCGGGTCATCATGATCACTGGCGACAACAAAGGCACGGCTGTGGCCATCTGCAGACGCATCGGCATCTTCTCAGAGGAAGATGACGTCAACCGCATGGCCTTCACTGGCCGTGAATTTGACGACCTTTCACCTCACGACCAGCGCGAAGCCGTCATGGGTGCTCGCTGCTTTGCACGTGTCGAGCCTTCACACAAGTCCAAGATTGTGGAGTTCCTGCAGGGCTTTGACGAGATCACTGCCATGGTAAGAGGCCATATGGTGTTAAAGGGATAGTTGCTCCAAAAATAAAAATAGTCAATAAAGTCACCCTCATGTCTTTCCAAACCCATAAGACCTTGGTTCATCTTCAGGACACAAGTGAAGATATTTCTGACCCTGCATGATCTAGGACCAGAAAGGAAGTAAGGACATCGTTAAAATAGTCCATGTGACATCAGTGGTTCAACCTTAATTTTTATGAAGCTATGAGAAATAAATCAAAAATAATGAACTTTATTCAACAATGTGTCGAAGACTGACATGGAAGAGAAGAAATTGTTGAATGAAGTCGTTATTTTTCTTTTCTTTTCCCACAAAAATTCTTGTAGCTTCATTAACTTACGATTGAACCACTGATGCCACATGGACCTTTTTACCGATGTCCTTACTACCTTGCTGGGCCTTGAACGTGGCAGTTCTGTTGCTGTCTATGCAGTGTCAGAAAACTTGGATTTTATCAAAAAAGACCTTTATTTGCGTCCTGAACATGAACCAAGGTCTGTGGAACGGAATGAGGGTGAGTAATTAAAGGGATAGTTCACCCAAAAATGAAAATTATGTCATTAATGACTCACCCTCATGTCGTTCCAAACCCTTAAGACCTCCGTTCATCTTCGGAACACAGTATAAGATATTTTAGATTTAGTCCGAGAGCTTTCTGTCCCTCCATTGAGAATGTATGTACGGTATACTGTCCACGTCCAGAAAGGTAATAAAAACATCATCAAATTAGTCCATGTGACATCAGAGGGTCCGTTAGAATTTTTTGAAGCATCGAAAATACATTTTGGTCCAAAAATATCAAAAACTACGACTTTATTCAGCGTTGTCTTCTCTCCCGGGTCTGTTGTGAGTGCGTTCACAACACTGCAGTTTAGTGATATCTATGGAGTCAAAGTAATATCATATATATACGCAAAAAAATAAAGTTTTGCAAAAGAAAATAAAGTTTTTGCAAACAAAAATTAAAGTATTGAGGAAAATAATTTTGCTTTTTGCAAACAAAAATAAATAATTGCTAAACATAAATGATACCCGCGCGAAAGAAATGATTTTGCAATACATATTTTCCATGGTCATATCTATTATTTTATTTGCAACACTGATTTTATTTTGCGTGTCGGTCTAGTTTGAGCTTGCGCTGCAGTTTTTCCTGTGCGCTTCATTTTATTTTATTTTGGGTTTGTGTCTATTTTTTGACGTGGGGGTGGAGTCAAGGGGCAGGGGCGTGTACAACATGCCTCCCTGGAAGTGACGTCATCGGCCCGAGACGCAGCTCACTGATCCAGGTACTGTCATGATGAGCAGATGCATACGAGTGGATCGCTTCCTTTTATTCACTAGCATTAAAACATGCATGGTTTCGTTTTATTAACTTTATTAACAAATGTATATGTGTATTAGCAGCGTTTGCTCAAGTTAAAGAAGTTGTTACCATGCACATCTGCTGTTTATTTCTCTCGATGTGCACACTTTTACCGGCATAAAGTTGGCTTGACGTTGGACATTCGATATTCGCAAATCTAGGGACCGTCTCTAAAGTTACATGCGAAACTTCTATACACTTCTCTAACGTCAATAGCATGCAAGGAGAATGACTAACAGTCATGAAAACAACTGTTAACTGTTTGTCTAGGTGTCATGTATAATGCTGTTCTTTTATATTTTTTTATAATTATTAAAATAAACTGTAAATCATATGTAAAACATTGCTACTTTTCATTACCAAATGGACGTAAACACTAATTTAAAGCTCAAATGAAAAATAGCAATATTTTACATATGATTTACAGTTTATTTTAATAATTATCAAAAAATATAAAAGGTGAAAGATGAACAGTTAACAGTTGTTTTCATGACTGTTAGTCATTCTCCTTGCACGTTAGAGAAGTGTATAGTAGTTTCGCATGTAACTTTAGAGACGGTCCCTAGATTTGCGAATATTGAACGTCCAACGTCAAGCCAACTTTATGCCAGTCACACACTTTTATAGCATTAAAATGTGTATTGTTTCATTTGGTTAACTGCATGTGTATTAACAGTGTTTGTTTAAGATCTAACCAGTGGGAGGACACCAGCACACAGAAGCGTTCTTTGTTCACATTAGTTCAGAGTTACTGCTAGTTTTAATGTAAAATTATGCAATTTACTTCATAAAACTATAACGTACATCATTAAAGAGGTCTACAACTCAAGTTTTATATCGATCTCGTCTTCGTTTTTCATTTACCTAACTCCTGGCATAAATTAATAAATGACTGTCATTGTAAGATAAAAAAAAAAAAATGAAGCTCGAATCTTTTTTGGTTTAATTTTGCCACGAGTTTAATGCATAAACAAACCGGCGTGACCATAGCAACCTGAGATTATCAGAGATTGATCAAATATTTTTATCCATCCCACAGTCCGTTGATCGTGTCTTTTTATGTAATATATGTGCATATAAGGCTTTTATTATTTTTATCATTATATATATATATAATATATCCAAGTGGATGCTGCACACTGCAGCATCCACTTGAGAACGAGTCAATGTTTCGTTCGTTATCTGGCTCGGCTCGGTGTTCATCTTCAGTTCTCTCTTCACAGCAGTTCAGTCAGTGTACTGTTTGAGTTAATGAATTACTCCGGGATATTGGTTTATTTGAACTCAGAGGGAGTGTCAGCCATGTTAAAAAAGTTAACAGCTTAAGTCATTTGTGGATTAATGCTTATTGTTGATGCGAACCGTTTCAAACGATTCAGTTTGATTTGGTGAACTGGTTCAGGAATGTTAGGTTAGTTAGAGTGTTTAGTTATTTGTGGATATATCACTAAACTGCAGTGTTGTGAACGCGCTCATAACAGACCCGGGAGAGAAGTCAATGCTGAATGAAGTCGTAGTTTTTGATATTTTTGGACCAAAATGTATTTTCGATGTTTAAAAAAATTCTAACGGACCCTCTGATGTCACATGGACTACTTTGAAGATGTTTTTATTACCTTTCTGGACGTGGACAGTATACCGTACATACATTCTCAATGGAGGGACAGAAAAGCTCTCGGACTAAATCTAAAATATCTTAAACTCTGTTCCGAAGATGAACGGAGGTCTCACGGGTTTGGAACGACATGAGGGTGAGTCATTAATGACATAATTTTCATTTTTGGGTGAACTATCCCTTTAATGACAGAATTAAAATTTTTAAATGAACTATCCCTTTAACGGATGCAGCACAACTGCGTTTGATTGTCCTGATTGGCTGAGCGGTTGTGTCTCTGCAGACAGGAGATGGCGTGAACGATGCCCCTGCCCTGAAGAAGGCGGAGATTGGCATCGCCATGGGCTCTGGCACTGCCGTGGCCAAGACAGCCTCGGAGATGGTTCTTGCTGATGACAACTTTGCCACTATTGTGGCCGCCGTTGAGGAAGGCAGAGCTATCTACAACAACATGAAGCAGTTCATCCGCTACCTCATCTCCTCCAACGTGGGCGAGGTCGTCTGGTCAGTCCGGTTGTGGTTTTCAATTCTGTTTCATTTGGTTTTGTCTGTTACTGATATATTGGTCTCCTCTGCAGTATCTTCCTCACCGCTGCGTTGGGTTTCCCTGAGGCCCTGATCCCCGTCCAGCTGCTGTGGGTGAACCTGGTGACTGATGGTCTTCCCGCCACCGCTCTGGGCTTCAACCCTCCTGACCTGGACATCATGAACAAGCCCCCCCGCAACGCCAAAGAGCCGCTCATCTCTGGATGGCTCTTTTTCAGATACTTGGCCATCGGCTGTGAGTCACAAACATGATTAATGTAGCATAGTGGCTGTAAATAAAAAAAAGCTTGTCGTCTATTAACGTATCCAGTCTTGCTGGTCTGTTAAGTGTTGTGTTATCTCATGTGTGTTGTGTTTCTCAGGTTATGTGGGTGCTGCGACTGTAGGAGCTGCAGCCTGGTGGTTCATTTCTGCTGATGATGGTCCAATGATCACATTTTACCAGCTGGTATACATCTCTGTTTTTAAATAAATGTCATGTGTGTGACTAAATCTATAGCCCTAGGTCTGATGCAATAGCATATAAATGCTCAGTTTTTCACATCAAAACTAGACTTTTTTCATATTTAAATTAATTGTTTGACAATTAAACAACTGACCTATCTTTGACAGATTGCAGCTTCTGCTTTTCTGGAATAGAAAAAAAAAAAGTTCTAAAAGAACAACATTTCTATATAATATATTTATTTTATTGTAACTATGTAAAAGTCTTAACTGTCCCTTTGAATATGGATATATATATATATATATATAGAGAGAGAGAGAGAGAGATGTAGTAATATCATAGAAATTAATGTTATTTCAAAATTAGTTTAAAATGAGTCATTTATCATGTCTGTGATGTATTTCATATTTATTTTTGTATTTTTCATAATGTTTTACTTATTTATTTCATTTATTTTTTTATATAAATGAATAAAAATAGAGATTTCTTTTAAATATATTTATATATATATGTGTGTGTGTGTGTGTGTGTGTTATATATATGTGTGTGTGTGTGTGTGTGTGTGTGTGTGTGTGTGTGTGTGTACTATATACATATATGTCTGTGTGTGTGTGTGTGCGTATATGTATATGTATGCATGGATGTATGTGTGTTTGTGTGTGTATATATGTATGTATGTGTATGATTTTCTAAAAATCTATATAAAAAATATAACAACAATAATAGCTTTTATTATTGTTTTTATATATAAATGAATAATAAATCTAGATTTCTTTGTATATATTTGAATTTCACTTAGAATCTATATGAACTAGAATATAATAATTAGTTATTATATATTTTTGTAAATATTTTTAATAAAGAAATGTAATTTTGTATGTATAACTTTGTATTTAATAATAATAATGTATTAATCTATTAATTCGTTTAAGGTATTTATAGTAACAAAATGTATATAATAACGTGTATATGATTTTATGTAAATAATGTTTAATACAGTTTTATTATATAATGAGAATTGTTTTTGTTAAGTGTAATTGATTCACATAATTATGTAAGTCATATTTATTTTTAATTTGATTATTTTGTTGTTATAGTAGTAGTAACTAAGCATGCATTCTCTCTTGTCCTCTCAGAGTCATTTCCTGCAGTGTTCTCCTGATAATCCTGACTTCCAGGATCTGGAGTGCCACGTGTTTGAGTCTCCCTACCCCATGACCATGGCCCTGTCTGTGCTGGTCACCATCGAGATGTGTAACGCCCTCAACAGGTCAGCCAGCATCCCCCTCACATCCAGACTCATGCATGGCAGTGATAAAATAGCGTTGTGTTGGTGCTGAACCCAAGTAAACATGGTTTCTTTTTCTTCTTCCTGCAGTCTGTCAGAGAATCAGTCTCTGCTGCGCATGCCTCCCTGGGAGAACGTCTGGCTGCTGGGAGCCATCTGCCTCTCCATGTCTCTGCATTTCCTCATCCTCTATGTAGACCCGCTGCCGGTACGGGACCCTAAACACTACAGATCATTAAGTGCTCAATGTAGATGAGGATGTCAAAAATAACCTTGGGGCCCAGAAAAGAATTATATCTGTAATGGAACGTTTATTTCTCCACTACTGCTCCACACAAACTCTGAATGTAGACCCAGACTGCACTCCAGGTTCACTTTTTACATGAATCCAAACATCAACGAGTTATAATACAATTCTAAATGGTTCGATTAACAGTTTTGTGGACAGAGTTGATAGACTATAGACTATATATATATATGTAATAACAATATACACTACTGGTCAGTAATTTGGGGTCAGTAATTTTTTTTTTCTTTCTTTTAAATAAAATCAATACTTTTATTCAGCAAGGATGTGTTAAATTGATAAAAAGTGATAGTAAAGAAAATATATTATTAGAATATATATTATTAGAATTTTTATTTTTATTTTGAATAAATGCAGTTCTTTTTAACCTTTTATTCATCAAATATATTAGACAGCAGAACTGTTTCCAACACTCATAATAAATCAGAATATTAGAATGATTTCTAAATGATCATGTGATAGACTGGATGTTACATGTGACACTGAAGGCTGGAGTAGTGATGCTGAAAATTCATCTTTGCATCACAGGAATAAATAATTTTTTTTTTAAAGTATATTCAAATAGAAAACTATTATTTTAAGTTGTAATAATATTTCACAATATTACTGTTTTTTCTGTATTTTTGATCAAATAAATGGAGGCTTGATGAGCAGAAGAGACTTCTTTAAAAAACATTAAAAATAGTAATGTTTCCAAACTTTTGGTCTGTACTGTGTATATATATATATAAATATATATATATATATATAGATATAGATATAGATATAGATATACTTTTTTTCTATTCAAGATAGGTTGTGTGTGTGTGTACTGCATAAAAATGATAAAATTATAAAAATAAATATTATGTAAATAAGTGACAGACATTAATTTCTGATACTACTACTAAAACTACTTTGAGTATTTTTGAGTTTTATATTTTTAATTATTGTTTTTTTTCTAAGTGAAAAATTATTGTAGGCATACATTTATAGGTATGTATTTTAGGCATATATGTGTGTGTGTGTGTGTGTGTGTGTGTGTGTGTGTGTGTATATATATATATATATATATATATATATATCATATATATATATATATATATATTATATATATATATATATATATATATATATATTATACCTAAAATACTTTTTAACTTTTTTTCATATTTATTTGTTTTTATTTTTATTTTTGAATAATAAATTATAGTTTCATTTATTTTTATATTTTTCATCTTTTTTTTTTTACTTCTGAATTTGTTATTTTTATATATAAATGAATAAAAACTGATTTCTTTATTTAAATATTTAGGCTGTTCACTTAGAAATATCTATATAATAAAATAAGTTATTTATTACTTATTATTATTATTATTATTATTATTATATTTTTTATAAATATTTTACAATAAATCTATTTGAATAAAGCAATTTTTACCCAGAGAAATCAATTTAAAAACTTTTTTTTAAAGTAACTGTGACACTGTGTTTGGTATTCGGCCCTCATCCCAGTGTTTCATTTTGTTCGGCTTCGGCCAAGAATTTTCATTTTGGTGCATCCCTAGTGTGGACATGTTATTGCTTTACTTTTATGTTATTTATATTATAAAATGTTTCATATTTAATAAATAGTTTATTGATTGTTATTTATTCAGTAAAATACAGTTACTTTTTATTTTAAATGATATTTAATTGAAGGCCATAGGCTGTGGTGCACTGGTGTGTGTGAAAGCCTTGTGTCACTCCTCTTCTTTGCTTCACCCTCTGTTGTTCCTCAGGTCATCTTCCAGATCACCGCTCTGAACGTGACCCAGTGGTTGATAGTGCTGAAGATCTCATTGCCTGTCATCCTCCTGGACGAGCTGCTCAAATTCATCGCAAGGAACTACCTGGAGCCCGGTAAAGACCTGGACGAGGAGCCCGACAAGAGAGGCTGGTCCCTCTCTGCATGCACTGAGGGCGTCTCCTGGCCCTTCGTAGCTCTGACACTCCCTCTAGTGGTGTGGCTGTACAGCACAGACACTAACATAACCCAGCAGCTCTGGTCCTCCTGACTGATCCCAGAGCTGGCGTCAAGCTAACACAACATTAACAAGGAACAACAGTCACCAGTTCACATTTGCACATGCATTTAATTATATTTTTTAAATGTGTATGTATGTTACCCTGGACCACAAAACCAGTCATAAGGGTCAATTTTTCGAAATTGTGATTTAAACAACACATGAAAGCTGAATAAATAAGCTTTCCATTGATGTTTTTTTTGTTTGGTTTGTGATATGTTTGCAAGATGTTGTATTATTTGTGGTGCAAAAAAATCAAAATACTGAGAAAATCGCCTTTAAAGCTGTCCAAATGAAGTTCTTAGCAATGCATATTACTAATCAAAAATTAAGTTTTAATATATTTACAGAAGGAAATCTACAAAATATCTTCATGGAACATAATCTTTACTTAATATCCTAATGATTTTTGGCTATTGCTACAAATATACCCCAGCGACTTAAGACTGGTTTTGTGCTCCAGGGTCACACATAATGTTTATCTTCATATATGGCATATTGTTGTCAAAAAATAGTATGTTCCTTTTTTTAATCATTCCATTTTAAATACTTTTTTTCTTATTAAAGTTGTATATTTTCTCAGGTCCCCTTATGGCCTTTTTTAGAAGCTTAAAGTGAGGAGATGCAATATTTATCAGATTGCTTTGGATATTTTTGGCTCAAAGCTCTGAGATTGTCTTTATAGCCTTTTGAATCCGCTGGGCCAAAAAGAGCGAATGTGCATTTGGGTTATATTTAGATGTTTTCCACTGTAACGTCAGCCGTGCCGTTTCTGTTTCCTTTCCTCGCTTGAAGCAAAATGATTTCCTCTCTGCGTTAAGTAGATTGCAGCTACCTCAGTTCCGTCGGTTGCTTTCTTAGTATCGATTTCCTGACTTTAATTTTTTATTTTTGCTCCATAGATGACTAGCCAAATGCACTAGTTCCCTCGTACAGAAACCTTAGCTGTTCAAAGTTTTATTTTATTAATGCTTAAGTAAAAAACATGAAACTGACAGTGTGTTTAGGATTTGATTTGTGCGAATTCTCTGAAGATGTTTACTTTTTCATGTCCTGGATGTATTTATAGGGACAGCGTAGTGATTCTAATATTATAGACAAATTATTTTTTACTGTAATGTGTATATGTACATAACTAGGTTCTGAGTAAATGAACTGAGTACAAATGATCCCTTTTTTGTATTATAATATCTTCGGGGATTAAACTCTGACATTAATACACATGATATCTTTGAGTCTATGAATGGCACAATTTATTCTCTTGGGGGTCATTTTTTTCTTCCTTTTTTAGAGTGTCTTCTTTCAGGTGACCAACAGACATGCATGATTGAATTTGCTGTATTGAAACTAATTTAGTCCTGTGTGCATCAGCGAGTGAGTACCGCTCACATAATACAGCATCACAACCTGGTGTTTGTTTGATTGATGTAATACACACAATTATGTGCATTTGCTTCTACAGGAACTGTATGTAACTCTCTAAAGATGCTTTTAATCATGTCTAACCACAGTTGCATGACGTCACATCTCTGTATGTATAAAATATCTTTCCGTTTTCTTTATTTGTTTGATCAAACGTGTCCTTATTTTCTCTCTCTCTCTCTCTCTCCAGCTCGGGATGATTAAGCTGCTCTGCTCTCTGTATTCCTTGCAGAAGCTGTGAGGTTTTCGTGACTTTAGTGCATGTGTTGTTTTCAGCAGCTCCACACATCTTTCTAGGCCTGCATGTCAACTGTGCTAAACCGAAGCATTTGCGTCATTAGTTTAGAAGAAGCTCAAGCATTAGGAGTGGAAAAAAATGATTTGAGACCAGATCGCTCAGGTCAAACCCAGTGAAATTTGAAAATACTCTTAAAATGTAACATTACAGCAGTTCTCATGGTGCATGTCCCCTTATGTTAGAAACTTTTGTATAGCACTGCAGTAGTTGGAAAAAAAAATGTCATTAGTGAGAAAAGGCATCGTTTTTCTCAGATCTTTTGTGAGATATGTAAATTAACCAAAACTGATTGTTCTTGTTGCTTTGCACAGGGATGTGCAATATGGTTTAAAGCAGAGGCTCATTTCAGGTGTTAGGTGTGTATGTGTGACATTGCGAGACAGGCGGTCTTTTCCAGCAGTTCCCATGACAACGGAGGGCGGGTGCTGCTGAATCAGTGTTGTAATTATCACAATGACTTGTGGTTAATAAAATGATATTACATGGTTTTACTGCTCTTTCTTCACCCTGTCAATGCTGGAGTTATTTTGTATTTGGAAAAGAGATATTCTGTTTAGTAAAAGTGAATACGTCAACATTTTTCATGCCATGATTTTATTTCCAAAACCTTTAAAAATAGTCTTATTTACAACAATATAGAAACATTAAAAGACAAACACTGAAAGAAAAAAAAATGCACATATGGCTACAGAAATTGATGACTGCGTCGCTTACATGCTCAAGAACGTGTCTGGTTTATATTCAGACCAAATCAAAATAAATGAGAAAAAAAGGCATAAAACCACTTGCATAATAATACAACAAATATTATTTATATATAATGTATTTATATTATTTTTTATTAAATAAGATAATGCAGTGCTACCTTTTATGGAAATCCCCACTTTGAATAAGTGTTAAACAAATGTAAAAATAACATTGCAGTAAAGAAAATGGCTGAAACGTGCTAATGTGGAAAATTCCTAACAGGAACAAATTTTCTTTTCGATTTTGGTGTGAAATATGACTTTGACATGTTTATTACACACAAGATCAGATTTTGTGGGATTGTGGTTCATTAAAAGATGCCTCTTTAACAATCATCACTTTTACTGGGGGGGAAAAAAAAAGCTCAGAGCATGCAAAATAAATGACAGGTTTGACACCTTTATAAAAAAAAAAAATAAGTAGCATAGTTACCTAGTCCTGTATTTGGCCCAAAACAGAAAAAAAAAAAAAAAACATGAAACCCATGATGTTTAACTACTGTTGGAAAACACATTAAGTGTGAATCGTGTGTATTAGTGCTGAAGCTCCAGAGTCTCTTAGCGAGTGCTGAGGGTCACTGCATGCCGAACCACTGCTCCTGATCGGCCCACTGCGCTGCCTCGCTGTCACTGCCCTCCAGATCTCCCTCCTCCCCGCTGCCCTCCATATCGTCACCGTCCAGCTCCACCGTGGCGTCCGTGGGACTCTCCTCCTTCTCCATCTTCTGCATGCCCTCCAGAGACTTCTGGTCATTCGGATCAAGGCTACAGAAGAGGAATAGAACAGTCAAGTCTGCTCGACTCTCATGTTTAAGATTTTACCGTACAGTGTGGATGACGTTACCTTAGCGCTATACTGTACTGGTCCATGGCCTCCTGATAGTCATTAACAGCCACAAGAAAATCCCCCAGCATCCTGTGCAGCACGCAGTCGCTCTGATTGGTTAATGTGTTCCGTAGAAGTGCTATTCCTTCCTCATACTTCTGTTCTCGATCTGTAATGAAAATGATTTAGGCATTACACCAAAATATATGCTTCTGAAGCTTAAGTCAAGAGAATAACAATTTGTTTTATTTCATAACAAACTTTCATAACAGTTAATGAACAACAACAAAAATAATAAACGATATAATGAAAAGAAAAACAAATACATAAAAATAAATTACTACTACTAATAATAAATAAAATGTATAATAATATTATTTAAAAAATAAAACAATTTATAATAATGATTAATGGAAAAACAAAAATTTGCTACTACTACTACTAGTTCATAAATAGAAAAACAATTAAATGTATAATAATTATAGCATTTAAAAATAAAATTATAATAATAACAAATTATTGTTTATTAAAAATTTTAAATAATAAAGATTAAGAATAAATAAGTAATAACAACTAGAAAAATATAAAATAAGAATATAATTAATAATTACGGAATAAAACAAATAATACAAAAAAAAAACAATTTAATTACTAAATAAACATAAGTAATAATAACATGAAATAGAAAAATAAATAATAATTAAAATAATAAAATAAAACAATGAATAAAACTAAAAATATTAAATAATGTGATAATATAATAATTTAATAATAATATAATAATAATTTAATAAAAAAAATAATGATAATTTTATAATAATAATAAATTAAATAATTAAAATAAAAATAATAATATAAATAATTAATATTATTATTTATAATACATTAGTTATATTAAATTACTGAATCATAATAAATTAACGACAACAATAATAATGATAATAATAAAAATATAGAAAAATATAAAATAAATCATAATAAAATAATATATTATGGGCACAGTTTACAATTAACAAAGAAAGGAGTGTGAATTTGTGACATACTGAGGAGCTCTGCTTTCTTGACGACAGCTTTGATAAAGTCGGGCCTCTGAGCGAGGGCTTTGTCCAGCAGTGTCTTGGCCTTCTCCTGGGTCATGGGATCTTCCAGACACACTGTGGCCAGGATGGTGAGAGTTTGGGCGTTCGCTCCCAGGGTCTTGTAAATATTGTTGGCCATTCCCATAGCCTCCCGGATACCATTAGAGGCAAGATAGCAGTCAATCAGACCTGAAAACAAAGGACGCATCACTCAGAGACAACAGAAAATGATTAAGGGCTTCGTCTAACCTTTAGAAAACAGGACAGACTGAATACAAGAACACACCAGAGTAACTAACAGCTGTTCAGCAAATAAATATCTCTAATCTTTTATTGCACAAAAATATCACAACCTTCCTAAAAACCTACAAAACACGCATAATAGCTGGAAATGATTATTTCTATTATCATGAAAGTCTTTCTTACCTTCATAGCAGTCCAGACGACAGGGCGCCAGTCTCATGGCTTCTCTGAAGTGTATGATGGCTTCCTGCACTCGGCCCATGTTCCTCAGCGCCACCCCCTTCAGGAGCAGCGCCTGCACGCTGTTGCTGTTCAGCTGGATGGCTTTAGCTCCCAGATACAGGGCACGAGAGTAACGCTTACTGTAGAAACTGTGACATCTGTGGACAACATGAGAGCTTTCAGATGCTTTTGATTCTGAAAAGGTTTGAGACACATTAGGTGAAGGTCAAACTCACCCAGATATGACCCAGGGCTCAGCATGCTGGTCCGATATGTTGAACAGCCGTCCTCCGAGAACCTCCACATCTTCCAGATGACCCTCCCTGGCCATCAGATAGCCGTATACATCCATACCTGCAAAACAGCAAGATCATTTCATTCAAAGCAACAAGAATCATAAAGCAATGCATCTAGATTGCTGAAGGATTGGTTGATGCCATGTACCTTTGATCAGGTAGGGGTCAAGCATCTGTGCCTGCTCAAACTTCAAGATGGAGTTCTTGGTGTCTCCAGCCCTGAAGTACACATCCGCCAGAGTGACTAGAAGATCAACGTTATCCCTCAAGAGTGACTTCTTCTCCAAAGAGCTGAGGAGAGATATACAAAGACTATAGACATCAGTGATTCCTCACACTGTGCAGAGGTGGCCAACTATTTTTTGTTGCTATTTTATCAACATAATAAATATAATATAATAGAAAATAATGTAACCTAATCTAATATAATATAAGTAATAGTTCATGGAAATAAAGCTGAAATAAAAAATAAAATAAAATAATACATTAGATTAAAATTTAAAAAAAAAAAAAAAAAAAAAAACTCATATGAAAATGAAATATTGCCTTGGCAAATAACTGAAATATATATATAAAAAAAGAAAGAAAAAAGGCATAAAATTACTATAAGCAAAAATTTCTAAGAAAACCAAAAAAAAATTAAAATAAAAGGCAAATCAAAATATTAATAAATATTAATATTAATTAATATAAATAATACAAGAAATTTCTAATCATTGGTACTATTAAATAAATATATTACAAAATCGGAAATCGAAATAAAGCTGATATAAAATATATATATATATTAGATGAAAACTTTAAAAATTAAAAATGTAGCATTGGCAACTAACAGAAAATACATTTAGGTACTGAAATGACTGAAAATTAAAGCTAGACGGAGACAGAAATAGAAATATAAAGAATACTACTAATGAAATGATAAAAGCGCAGAATATTACTTAAACCTAAAATTAGAAAGAAAAAAAAATATATAAATAAAAGCTAATTAAAAATACTAATAAATATTACAAATGCATATAAATAATACAGTAACACTGGATCTGATCTTTATTGATGACAGTGGCGGCTAATAATGAAGTAACAGAAAAACAATTTATTAAACAAATATATAAAACATGTATTAATATAAAGATTACTACAAACATATTTTTATTGATAGTGTCCTATCCTCACCAGATAGTGTTGATGGCTCTCTGATTGTCTCCTCCATGTATGAAAGCATGTGCTTTAATCCAGACAGCCAGCCAATCAAGATTCGGGATGCTCTGAATCACGTCCATCGTCATGGAAGCGACCTCTGCCCCCTTCACCGACAGAGACAGAAGCCCTGCAGTGGACCAGACAGGACCGAGCTTTAATGTTGGGTTCAGACGACAAAAAAAAAAAGCTCAATAAGCAGCATCACAGGAACACCGCAGTATTCTTACTGACCAATAATAGCATCCAGAGCCAGAGGACACTGTCTCAACACTTCCTTATAGCTGGTTACAGCTGAGCGCTCCTGACCGGCCTTTCTGTAAAGATTCGCCAGCATCATGTTGATCTGGAATTCAACAAAGTGCTCTTTTACGTCAGTTTTAGATGTTTAGAATTCACACACTTGTGAACCCAATGACAGTGTGTGAAAACACACCTTTGGCGTTCTCTGGCGTGAAGGAATCCCCTCCAGCACTGATATGGCATCTTTATCCAGCTTCAGAATAGTGTAACACTCAGCGATTTTATATTTCACTTCAATCTCTGATGGCAAGTTCTGTAGGTGATGATCGAAGAGTTGGTTAACGACATTAAAAATTCACTCAAACAGGAACATGAGAAATATGGCAGACTGTCATAACAAAAATCACCATGTTAACCACAGTTTCCTCCAGCAACTACAAATCTGATCAATTTTGTAAAATCATAATAATTAGTGTTTGCATAGACAAGTATCACTATTACTATTGCTCATGATCTTTATATTTTCTGACAAAAATAAAAATTAAATATAAATTATTTTAGATATTACATTATGTACACTAGGTTTCATAAATTTGGTGTCAGTACATTTTTTTTAA
The DNA here is from genome assembly GCF_018340385.1 of Cyprinus carpio. NCBI lineage: Eukaryota > Metazoa > Chordata > Actinopteri > Cypriniformes > Cyprinidae > Cyprinus > Cyprinus carpio. The sequence continues at coordinate 6,899,786 of NC_056604.1, forward strand.
TTTAAATAATTTTGAATACTTCTATTAAATTGATCAAAAGTGACTTGAATTTTTTTTTTTTTTTTTTTTTTTTTTAATAAATGGTGTTTTTTTGTTTTTTTTGCATTTGCTTCGGAAGAATCTAGAAAACATGCACCATGATTTCCACAAAAAAATATTAAGCAGCACAGCTGTTTTCAACATTGATAATAATTAGAAATGTTTATTGAGCAGCAAATCATCAAATGAGAATGATTTCTGAACATCATGTGACACTGAAGAGTGGAGTAATGATGCTGAGATTACACTACATTATACATTAATTACATTTTAAAGTATATTAAAAACAGTTATTCTATATTGTAATAATATTTCATAATACTACAGAGCCTTGGAAAGCATGAGACGTCTTTAATAAATAAATAAATAAATAAATAAATAAAAATCGTACCGACCAAAATTCTGTATTTTAATATAATATACTTTTTAATGACAGTGGTGGCTGATAAAAAGAAATCACAAAAAACAACAACAACGTTAATTTAGCATGCACTTACCTAAGAACACAACCTGACTAAACGAAGGCAAAAACAATTCAAAGAAAGCTAGTGTTAATGCAGCAGGCTGTGGAAGTGTAGCCCCTCACTGCAGCTCACCTGCGCCTGCAGAGCAGATGTTGTGCAGCCTGTGCTGGATGGACGCACTTTAGATGTTTTGCTGATCACTTTCTTCTGCTGTAAAGCCATGTTGTACTTACAGGCTGCGTTCCTGTACTCTTTATCATGGAAAATAGCATCAGCGTGATACACCAGCAGCTGGTACTTCTGAGACGGCGAGAAAAGCTCCCTGAAAAACAAAACTATAGTTACCTCGGTCGATTTTACAGAACAACACATTTCTGTATTTCTGCATGACTTGTTGTGCACATAATAAATAAACCGCTGGATTTTAATATCATGACTGGACTGTCACACACTTCAGCTTCCAAATGTGTTTAACTCGGAGACACTCACGGGTTGTTGGTGCTCATGGTCAGGAGTAAACTACTGATGATCCGGACATTAGAGTGCAGCCCGGCCGCGGCCAGATCCCGCACATGATCGATCACATTCATCTTCAGTCGACCAGCTTTCAACTTCAAAACACAGCTCTGGTTAATAACCGCGCTGCGACACAGCGGAAGATGCAGCAGTGCTACAGTGACGGCAGGAAATTGTGCGATTTCAAAATAAAAGTCGGATTGGGGACAACTCAATCGCCAGACGAAAAGTCTCGTTAATTATTATACATTAGTATTGTTTAAGTCTGCTTTTGCTGGACATTAATATATACATATTGACAGCTGTGGTTTTAAACGGAGACTGTAAAAAATAGATTTAGCAGTATGATAGTTTTAACAGTGAATTAAAAGATTATGTACATACGTTAGAATACTAGTGGACGACCGATATTGTTTTTTTGACAACCGATGCCAATATGTTGGGAAGTAGGGGGTCTGATATAAAGCCGATATAAGTTTTTTATTTTATATATATATATATATATATTTTTTTTTTTTTTTTTTTTTTTAAAAATTTTAATTAATATTTAAGAAATTTGAAATCATTTGACAATGGATTAAAAAAAAATTGTAAAATAAACATACTTATACTTTAGATGACAAGTATTTATATATACAGTACAGACCAAAAGTTTGGAAACATTACTATTTTTAATGTTTTTGAAAAGAAGTCTCTTCTGCTCATCAAGCCTGCATTTATTTGATCAAAAATACAGGAAAAAAAACAGTAATATTGTGAAATATTATTACAACTTAAAATAATAGTTTTCTATTTGAATATACTTTAAAAAAAATAATTTATTCCTGTGATGCACAGCTGAATTTTCAGCATCACTACTCCAGCCTTCAGTGTCACATGTAACATCCAGTCTATCACATGATCATTTAGAAATCATTCTAATATTCTGATTTATTATGAGTGTTGGAAACAGTTCTGCTGTCTAATATATTTGATGAATAAAAGGTTAAAAAGAACTGCATTTATTCAAAATAAAAAAAAAATTCTAATAATGTATATTCTAATAATATATTTTCTTTACTATCACTTTTTATTAATTTAACACATCCTTGCTGAATAAAAGTATTGATTTTATTTAAAAAAAAGAAAGAAAAAAAATTACTGACCCCAAATTACTGACCAGTAGTGTATATTGTTATTACAAAATATTTATATTTTAAAAACATAGCTTCTTTTTTTTTTTTTTTTACTTTTTATTCATCAAAGTATCCTAAAAAAGTATCACATGTTCTGAAAAAATATTACGCAGCAGAACTGTTTCCATCTTTGATAATGAATCATCATATTAGAATGATTTCTAAAGGATCATGTGATAATGATCCTTAAAATTCAGCTTTGCATCACAGAAATAAATTATAATAAATTTAAAAACAATTATTTTAAATTTTAATAATATATCACAATATTACATTTTTTTCTGTATTTTTGTTCAAATAAATGCAGGCTTGATGAGCAGAAGAAACTTCTTTCAAGAACATTAAAAATAGTAATGTTTCCAAACTTTTGACCTGTACTGTATATATATATATATATATATATATATATATATATATATATTATATATATATATATATATATATAGGCTATATTTAATTAAAAAAAATATATAATTAAAAAGGAAGTACACACTGTAACCAAAAGAGTATTCTGGGAAGTTTGTGTGCATTGGGAATCATATTTTTAAATAAAGCCAAGGTAACACTCATTTTACAAACAGCACACAGAGAAAATGACATGAATATGACAGTGGGCAAATGCATAAAGCGCAGCATAATTTGAAATCACAAATTTAAAGTTTAACGCATTCAATTCGCACGGACCGACCATCACAAAGAACACGCGATCTTGCTGGATAAAACTGCACACTTCACAAGATCTCACAGCTGGATTCGACTAAGTTTGCTAAATTAAATGTTCATTATAGGCATTCAAAGATTTGTTTAAATGATATAAATGCGTATTTGCTTAATGCTGACGGCAAATGATAAAGTATTGTAATGTTTGCCTTTCTATTACTAATAATATAAAAGCAATCGTTATAATACTTTTTGTATACATTAATTCTTTTGTTTAACCATTCTATCTGATTATATCCGTATTAGACAGAACTGTTAAGAACAGTAAACAAGAGGGAAAAAATAAAAGTCCCGCCTCGAACACATCCGCCAAGCAGAAAAACTAATCAGCCGATGCCAATATTTGAAAAAAGCCAAATATCGGCAGATATATCGGCCTTTGATAATAGTCTATACTTGTGTTTGAATTAATGCTTTCAGAACCATAGAAAATCACTGAGACTTTTTATCTTATACTCAATGAAACAGAGAGATAATGTAGACTTTCCCTTTGGACACTTACTCTCCTACCTCAACATGTTTTCTTGAGATAGATAAATCAATAAAAATAGTAATCGCATGTCTAATGTAAAGTTTCAGAAGTAATCTTAAATATGTGCCAAGATAGTCAAGTCTGCAATATTAAGTCAGATATCACAATATGAATTTGAATGAAACAATAACAAATGATCTTAGCTGTTACCTACAATTTTTTATACATTAAATGTATAAATCTACACTAGTTTACAAAAAATATCTATAATTTTTTTTATTGTAATTAGTTATCTTAAGATCAATATAATTAAATGCACTCATATGAACAATCAATATTTATTTATTTCAGCTTGTAAGAAACATCTAATAACTTGATTATTCATTGTGTATTGGCTTAGGGGATAAGGTCGGACTCTTTATTAAGTTGTTAATTATCTGAGAAATTCTCGATTAGGTAATGCTATCTACGTAATTGTGTTCACTTATACAACAAACTACTTGCAAAATAAATCTTTTTATATACCTTACATACATATTTAATTATTCATGCACAGATTTTTTGTCACAGCTTTAAATTCTATGTGTCCCCTAACCAAAACAAATCACCCCCCCCCCCCCCCCAATCACTCACACACAAAACAAAGACACTGATGATATGTATATTATTTTACCAGGTTTCACAGGGTTATGTGTACAGAGGTACATGTCAGTTGTATGTTATATGCAACTGAATCATCATCAAACAGTGATGACATATGGTCCGGGGTCTTTGGAATTTTGAAACCAACCTCAGTCCAATTCGCAGGTAAGAAAAGGTTTCCGTGTAAGCGTCGTTGCAGGGGTTCAGGCTCATACGCATGTCCACTTCAAACTGTTACCTAACAGTTTTTAATCTTTGCTTCCTACAATCAACTTCAAAGTGCACATTTGATCACATCTCACAACAACAGAGTAAATCTCTCTGCAAACGTCCAAGTAAAATCCTTTTCAAAAACAAAAGGAAAACGGCATTATATAAAATAAATCACACCGACACTACTTTATGAACAGCTTCGAGCACTTGATAGTAGGTCTTTGATCACTGCGATGGCTCTGCGAGATCTACAAAAATGTGGTGCAAAGTGAAAAGAACTGAAATGTACCTTACAAACAGTTGTAACAATTCTGCAAAAACCACACACCTTTCTTTATCTACGCACATAAATACACAAATAAATAACATGCATGATTAACAAAATAATGAGTTCCCTGATTAACAATTATTTGTAATCGGAAGACAACTGATTTTAAATAGGCCTTATTTTTAATATGAATGAGTTTAATATATAAACAGAAACATTAAAATGTACTTGTTTATGGGGGAAATGGTTTTTTGGTTGTAATTATTTTTAATTCATAACTGTGAGATAAAAGTCACAGTTAGCTTTTTTAAATTTTTTATTCCGAGGGAAAAACAAAGAACTCAGAATCCTAAGAAAAAAAAGTTAGAATTTTAATATATAAACAGAATTCAGATTTTTATTTTTTTTTCTCGCATTTCTGACTTTTCAAAGTCCAAATCATGGGATAAAGAGTCTGAATTATCCCATGTGGGAAACGGGAACTTGATACACATTAAAATTGGCACACTCAAACTGAATTTTAGTAACAAAATTTAGAAACTCAAATCCAGAAAAGCTCCTTTTTGAGTTCAGCTGAATCCTGTGTTAATCTTGCAGAAAATAAGCAACAAAATCCTGATAGTGCTATTAATAACAGAGACTGCGTCTCCTCATAATGATCTACTATCATACATGCTTCAAGCTGTTCAATCCAGCAGCTGAATTTACAGCAATCCACCTAAACCTAAAGAGTCTTTATGTGCATTTGTAACATACAAAATAAATAAATAAAAATATCAGTCTTCAAGAAGCTTCCACATACAAAGTGCCCACTGAGGCATCGTGGTATTAGTTTGCAGTTGGGGCCGCAATTGTTTGTCCAGATTCATCCAGATGGCGAGACGGTCCTGGAATATCACCGTAAATCCCAGGTTACGATCTCAAACCCTGTAATCAGAGTTATGTTTTCTGTCTTCTCACCTGCCACTGTTCCACTTCAAATTTACACACAGGTTCAGACGCAGTGCAATTACAAAATCAAATCAAATCGGTTTCAGTAAACTGTAACAGAAATACAGTATCGTTTCCAGTCTCTTAGCTGCCATTACAGTAACTTGTGATTGCTGTGTCTTGCAACTTCAGAGGAGAGTGGCTTTTAAAAGCAGTTTGTTCTAGCCGAGCGCGCTACGTCCTTTCCTCTCGTTCTGTTTTCCGGCGAGTGATGTTGCGAGGTTTGATCTTTAAAGAGAGCTCCCACAATGCCTCTTCAGCTAGATGGTCACTGAAGTCGTTGAAGAATGACACAATGTCGTCGTTGTGTTTGAGGTCATAGTGCCTGGAAGAAAGAGAGGTAGAAGTCATGCAAAAAGCTTCATTTGAAGCTGAGAAAATATAAAATGTGACGAGACATCTATTAAAAAGACAACAATGTCCCAGCCACATTTTCACAATCTAATACAATTTGAATAGATAAAATCAAGTCCTGAATATTTTGTTTTCACTTGATTATGAATGTCAAAGGGGTTGTCCAATGTCGTCCAAGTACTCACACTTGCTGGAAGCGCCTCATAGTGTCCAGGATATTGAACTGCTGCCAGCGTTTGGAAAAGTTGATCTTTCCATCAATGAGGTCAGGATTCCCAAGATGAACGAAAGTTAAGTCCTGGAGGATGAGACCTCTGTATTTTGTGGCAAAATAGGGGAAAGAGTCGTTAAAGATGTATATGAAATTTTACAACCAATACAAAATGTGCTTTTTAATGCTTAACATCCGTTCTTACAGATACGGTATGCATGGAGGCTCCACATCCGCCAAAGCTGCTCTGTACGCCCGGAAGGAGGAGGAACTGTCAATTAAAGTGCAATATTCCTCCAAACCCTGTGAAGATAACAGATATCAGTTCCTGTGACGATCGGCTGAGACAGGCAGTGCTGGGTAGTAACTGATTACATGTTATCTGGATTACATAATCAGAGTCCAAAAATTAAGTACTTGTAATTCGAGTATATTACATTTTAAAACGCTCATAATCCGATTAGTTACTTTTTTAATGGATTACATGATTACATATTATTCCCACAATGGCAGTAAATTATTCATAATTGATTGATTCTCCCTAATTCTTATTTTTTTGTCTTAAATTTTCTGTTAAAAAATCCCATTCAGCTTTGACTACATTCACAAAGACAGTATAGACATATTTCTTAATTTTTTAGGAATATATTTTCTCTCTCTTTGCTTTTTTTTAATATCAGTATGGTACTTTTAATGGTAAATTAAAACAAGTTTAATAAAAAAAAAGTAATCTAAAAAGTAGTCTGAATACATTACCTAAACTGAATAAACTAGATAGACATTACTAACTAGAGTTTTCATCATGTGATCTGTAATTATTAATGAACTACAATTTGTAAGTAATCTAGCCAGCTCTGGAGTATGGGATTTACCTCTGATGTTTGCTTCTGCCATTCCAGTCTTCTGATAGGCGCTGAATCCAGCGCTGATAATATTGCCAAGTAGGAGTTGAAGTTATTGAGTTTTCTTAAGTGCTAAATTACAAAGAGACACTCATTAGTTATCATTCATTAGTTTAAGTTTGGAAGAATGAAATTAGTTTGTACCTTCATTATTTTGATAAACTTTAGAAGTAGTTTTTCCCGATCCTGGGCTTTCTCTTGCTGGATTATTAAGGATCGAACCTTAAAAAGAGAGATTAAAAATATATAATGTACTGTATACTTATTAATGTACACTACTGGTTAAAGGTTTGGGATCAGAATGATTTTTAATGTTTTTACAGGAGTTTCTTATGCTCATCAAGGCTGCATTTATTTGATCAAAAATACAGGAAAAATTTTAATATTGTGAAATATTATTATGATGTAAAATAACCTTTTTCTACTTTACTATACATTGAAATCAAATTTATTCCTGTGATGAAAAGCTGAATTTTAAATTGTAATTTTTTGAAAGAAATTCAAACTTTTATTCAGCGAAGATGTGTTAAATTGTTAAGAAGTGATAGCAAAGATTTATATTTTTAATAAATAATAACTTTTTATTCATCAAAGAATTCTGAAAAAAGTATCACAGTTTCCAAAAAAATATTTGGCAGTGCAACTGTTGCCAACATTGATAATTCTCATACAGGGTATATACAGGAATCATGGAGTAAAATGTAATACCTTTTAAGATTTTTTTCAAGACTCTTTCCATACATTTTAAGACCTCATCGTCACTCCAAGTTTTAACCAGTTACACCGACGACACTTTAACTTACATTTACTATTGGCCTATATTGATTGTAAGATGGCACAACTAAACAGACCGACTTTGTGATAACTCCTTATCAATACAACATAATTCAGAAGGGTGGGAATGAAGCACAAGATAATTAACTGAGTGACTAACCGATGCAAACCAAGAAACAAGAATTAGACCAATAAACAAAATAACTGACAAAACTTATTGAGGAGGGAAAATAAAGCTTTCCAAGCTGACGGGACAATGAGTTCATACATCATATTCAAAATATGTATTTGTAACATCAGCTCTTATAACTGTCTGCAAACCATAGCTGTTTTGTGGAACACTTCTCATGACAAAGATCTGACTGATCAGACAGTTTACCTGTGATTACGGAGTGCTTGATTTGATAGTGTCAGTACTGCACCTGATCAAGTGTGAATGATCATGGAAGGTAAAATAATAATCACAACTATTACATCCTTTTAATTGTGCATCCCAAGCCCATGCCAGTAAAAAAAAAACCCCAAAGTAGCGCAATTACCACGTCCCAAAAATAAAAAGGTAATTTCCATCCCTAAAATACATAATTTACAGTCACTATTATTTTATTATTTATCAAAAACACAGCTCAAATGCTTCCTGCTAGTGTGGCCCAAAACATTTAGCACAGTTTTATTACAGGTAGAATGCAAAATGTTTCAGTGCAAGCATTTCAACTAAATGTAATTTATGCAAAATTTCAAACCCCACTGGGGAAAAATCAACCCACTGCAACAGTTTAAAAGCAGTCCAATTTCATGGAAAAAAAACAACATGAGCTGCAGAAGTCAGATTGACTGATCACAGGTCAAAAGTAAGGAGAGATGACTGACAAGATGTTGGAGGATTTTCTCCTCAACAGATCGTGAGCTCATTGACATACAGATGTGCTCCCTTTACACAGTGCATGCACGATCGCGAAATCAAAAGTGAACTGCCAGCGCTTATTTAAAAAGGGATTGAAATACCCCACAGATTGATAGCGGCGCCATGATGTTCTAAAATTATATACAATATTAGAATTTTTGTGGGAGCGGATGGGACTGGGAGCATGCGGTAATGGTCAGAAATTCAGCGAGAGCGGGATCAACAAGCCCTGTGCTATCACGCAGCCGAGCATTCAGTGAGCACCATAACAGATGACGTCAAATCTTGCGGGATTCCGTAAAACTACACAGAACCCCACTATTCGGAAAAATATACATAATGAAAAAATGATCCAAAATTGAATACTTTGGTAAATGGCATTTAAGACTTTTTAATATTTTTTTTTTAAGTTAATTTTTTTTATATTGATTTATTTATTTTTTTTTAATTTTTTTTTGAGACCGCGGGGAGAGTGTGTTATTAAATCAGAATATTACAATGACTTCTTAAGGATCATGTGATACTTTATAGTGGAGTAATGGCTGATGGAAATTCAGCTTTGCATCGCAGAAATAAATAATATTCTAAAGGATATTAAATAGAAACCATTATTTTATATTGTAATAACATTTTGCAAGATTATGTTTTTTTTTTTCTGTATTTTTGATCAAATAAATGCAGTCTTGATAAGCATAAGAGACGCCTTTAAAAATCATTACTCTTAAGTCTTACTGATCTGGCAGTGTATGTCCATAAACACTTAACACACAACATAAGATTTTAGTCTGAGATTTATATGAATGCAATGAAAAAAAAAATTTTATCATATAGGGAAGTTGTCACCTTTTTTTTTTTTTTGACTGGAGCAATTAATTTTTAAAAACACAAATATACAAAATAGACAGTGTCTAAGCGAGGCTCTTGCAGAATAAGCTGTAATATGGACTAGCTTCGTAAGACTAGTTTTCTAGCTATGCTGTGGCACCTGACGTTTCTTTTCTTAAACGCTGAAAGTTTTACAGCAGCTTGAGAATCAGAGCATCATACCAGTATGACATGTTGTTGAAGTGCTCTGTGAACTGGGTCAGATTGGGGCTCTTTTCCTCATTCTGTTCCTTTGCCCAAAGTAACACCTCTGGGATCTGCAGACGACAGGAAAAACATGTTGGAAATTCTTGAATCGTTCAAGATAGAAAGCATGATGAATGACATTTAAGAAGTCGTACCTCTATCGTATAAAACAGCTCTGCATCGAGGAGAGTCAGCTGGTCTGCGATCTCATGGCTACGGAAGTCGTGCAGAGTGCCAGGCCTGTTAACAAAGTCCAAATCAGTTAACTTCACTCTAAATGATCCATTTTTAAAAGAAAGATGATTTAGGCGAGCATTACCTGGCGGCCACACCTCGTGCAGCCAGCGTTTTGAGGGAATTAGTGTACTGCAGCAACTTCTTCTGCTGGACTTTATCTAGGATGTTCTTGCGCAGAACCCGGGCCAGGGTGAGCTCACCGTTACACAACAGATTGAACACAAGCTCCATCAGCTGCTTCAGGATGTCTTCTGTCAGCTCCACCAAACTGATGACATACAAAGAAGAGTTCATATTCAAATATGCTTCACAAGCAACAACAACTTCACATATGAAACCATAAACAACTACTAGCTTAAAAAATAGTGAGGCACAATTATTTGTAGAACAATATTTGAAATGTTGTTTACATCTACTACATTTTTGTGGTAAATGTTTACATCTTATGTGTTTACAGTTTCTTGTGTGATCACATGGGCCTACGAGTAAATAGTGTGGAGTAACTGCGTAAGTGCCTTCAGAACTTGAGCTGTAATCTTCTTATATGATGGTATTCCAACCTTGTATGTGGCCAGATTGTTAACGTTATGGCAAAACAGCATATCATCAAGGAAAATCAGAGTTCCAGCTCACCAAAGCTCATCCACGACACGCACCAGCACGAAGAAGGTGTCTTTACTAGCTCGTTGTTTGATTATGTCAGAGCTGAGAGAAAATCTGGTAAATGTGTTCAGAGTTAAGGGTGAAAGGAAGCTTGGAGTGTAAAAAAGGTTAGCAATGCAAAGATCTATAAAGTGCCCTCATGCACCTTCAGAAAGGATATCTATAGCGGAGCTTTTTAATGAGGTCCTCTGGGGCTAGAAATGTTCGGTATGTGGTCAAAAAAGCTTCACAGTATAAAACTCGATCTACAAAAGAGAACATATAAGATACATTTATTTAATCATAATTATAGGTTAAGATTTAAAAATGAGAAATAGAAATAAATGACACCACCGTTCAAAATTTGGGCTCAAAAACTACATTCAAAACAGTAATATTTTAAAATACTATTGCAATATTATACATTTTAATATATTTAAAAATGTAATTTATTCCTCTGAATTTTTTAGCATCATTACTCCAGACTTCAGTGTCACATGATCCTTTAGAAATCATTCTGATAAGATGATTTGCTGCTCAAGAAACATTACTTAATTTTATCAATATTGAAAACATTAAATTGTGCTGCTTATTATTTTTGTGGAAACCGTGATACATTAAATGAAACGGATTTTAACAATGTAAAATCATTATGGTCACATTTGGTCATTTAAATATATCCTAAATAAAAGTATTAATTTCTTTAAAAAAATTTGACTGACCTCAAACTTTTGAACGGTAGTTGAAATGCTACATTTTTTTTAATCCATGTGTTATTAAATAAATAAACATTTAACACAAAATTATGGACACCTTATTATTAGAAAAGATTATTCTTGAATAAATGAATGAGGCATTTATATAGCGCTTTATTGTGTATTGCTGTACACCCAAAGCGCTTTACAATCATATGAGGAGGTCTCTCCTCAACCACCACCAGTGAGCAGCATCTACCTGGATGATGCGTTTTATTCTTATTCTACATTTTATTCTTACCTTTGCGATCTGTTTCGGTGGCATGAACTAATAAAATATCGCCTGATCCAGATCTGACATCAGGGCCGTCATCGTTCTGAGAAACACAGATTAGGATTATGCAGTTTTTTCACAAGCAGGTCAAAGTTAAAGCTTTTCATGTAATCAGCTCCTAAATAAAACTTCTTAGAGGCATGTGATTTTTAAAATGTATTAATTGAACAACCAGTTGGTCCTCAGGAAGCACTATATATTTAGGGTCAGCTGAACCCCAACACATGTTGAGATGTCAGGATGAATCATTTCAAGACACGTTCTTGTTTTCAAAAGCAGAATGGAACAGGAAGCAGCCTGTCTGCTCACTAGAGTCATATTTCCTGTCTTACTGCACAATACAAGTGGTCCACTTATTAACTCTCTCATGTATTCATTCAGCGGAGATGCTCTCTGCAGTAGGTCTGACCTTGCAGTGTGAACAGCAGTATTTCCTGTGGCTCAGTGGTAGAGCATTGCGTTAGCAGCGCAAAAGGTTGTGGGTTTGATTTCCAGGGAACACATGTTAGGTAAAAAAAAATGTTAGCCTGAATGCACTGTAAGTCGCTTTGGATAAAAGCGTCTGCTAAATGCATAAATGTAAATATTTCACATGTACTTCAACACTGGGGTTCACTGCAGCGGCTTTAATTCACAGCCAGAGGGCAGCAGAGAGCACACTAGCGCTCTTATCATCATGCAAATCAAGATACAAGCTTCTAAAATTAAAGATGGTCATTTCTGTTTCTCACAAGTTTTACCTCTTGCTTTAGTGTTAACCGAGACATTATCTCGTCGTGGTCTATCAGGTAGAGCTCATCCACTTCTTCTGAGGTCAACTCTGAGTCCACACACTTCTGCTTCCAGCTGTGAATAAGAGGACAGGTTATCAAAAGTACAAAACATGGAAGAAAATAAACACAATATCATAAAAAGATTTCTGAGGTGTTTCTTTAAAGCAATGAATGTTACCCCTCTCTGTCAGCCGGATCTTTGCTGTGCTCTGAAGCTGAGTCCTGGAGTGAGTCCTCAGCACCACAAGAAGAGTCCTGGCAATGACAGAAAAAATCTTTAAGGACTATTAGGACCATGATTCCATCCAGAGCAGAATGGGGCGAAAAAGATAGGTATCTGGCAAAATGCTTCACAGTAACAGGACAGCAGGATTTTACATTTTAATAAAATGCAAAATACAGGGAAGAGCACAAGGTGATAGTTCTGCATTTCACAAAATATTCAACAAAGGATTGGGGCACATTGATAACACATCACAATTTAGTATAGCCACTGAATAACTATATACACTACTGTGAAAAAGTTTGAGGTCAGAAAGTTTTTGTTTTTGTTTTAAAGAAGTCTCTTATGCTCACCAAGGCTGCATTTATTTGATAAAAAAAAGAAAAGAAAAAAAAAACAGTAAAAACTGTAATATTGTGATTTATTCCTGGGATGGTAAAGCTGCCAGCAGCCATCACTCCAGTCTTCAGTGTCACATGATCCTTCAGAAATGATTCTAATATGATTTGGTGCTCAAGAAACATTTCTTCTTATTATTATGTGTTGCTTTATATTTCAGTGGAAATCGTGATACATTTTTCAGCATTATTTGATGAATAGAAACGTCAAAAGATAAGTATTTAAAATAGAACACGTCTGAAATGTAAAAGTTTTTCATGTCACTTTTGATCATCCTTGCTAAATAAAAGTATTAATTTATTGTTTAAAAAATTACTGACCCCATACATTTAAATTGTAGTATATATATCAGCTTCACAGAAAGTGCCTTAATACCCATGACATGCATCAATAAGTGATTATCGATGATTATCAAACATGAGGTTAGATAAATCATTGGCGCAAAGCTGTTAATTTACAATCAATATAATCAAATATGCTTATGTGACTTCCAATCACAGTTTTTGTCTATACATAGTAAATATGTATATACACTCACTGTAGCAGATAATTACAGATACATACATGCAAACACCAAAATATTAGACTGCACATTTACTGTTTCACCAAATAACGTTTTTTAGTCATGCCATATTTTAAAGCTAATGTCAAATGAAATTTTGCAAAAATGTAATGTTGACATGACTTTATACCATATTGGGACAAATGTGATGATCTGTTCAAGAGTTTTAATAATTACTGCTGCAACTGCAGGTTTTATTGTTTGGAAACCACACAATCATCAAATCAACAATTCCTCTTTTCAGTTCTCGAATTCTATAAGAGCAACTCGATTTCACAACAAAGTCTGCACAAAGTCATTGAAAAACTACAGGCCTCTTTTTTTGCCCAGGTAGTTTTTCTGGCCACACTGCATGCAAAATCTTGCACAAAAATCCATACTAAACATATGTCCAACAACACAGAGAAGGATTTTGAACCAACTGAGTTTACTGTGGGCAGAGCAACCCAGCATGGAACGGCAAAATTTCTTATGCAACAATACTGAGTCACGGCTGGTTATGACAAAAGCTCAGATTAGCATGCAAGAGATTTCTTGTTTGTTTCTTTGGGACACTTCATAATGTGTCACTTCATAATGGCAGGTGCTAAGCAAAATTTGCAATTAACCAGTGGCATGATGCAAAGCCAAGCATTACAGTGACAAACAGCACAAGTGCAGAATGTGAGGGCACTGACATGTCGGCTGCAAACGCTGACATGCTGTTACTTACTCCATTGGAGAGAGTCACATCTCCATTGGCTTGGTTGGATGAATACAGATTGACATATTCACCCTCCCCACTTTCATCATTAGCACTTTCACTCTACAGGAAAACAAGAGGGAGGACAGCACAAGCATTGATAGGCGTCGGAGTAAAGGTGTGGTTTGGAGCTGATGCCCACAAAGATGAAGAATTAAACTTGGCAGAAGGAATCTATTCCTCTGGTGGCCCTGAAATCCAAGGACATTTGGTAGCAAAGCAAGATATAGCACGACCAGCCTCTGGAAACTTGGCAAGACGTTGTGCATTAGAGTGAGTTTACTTACTGCCTAAAACATTCTTAATTGTGGTAGAATCAATGTAATGCAAGGTGACTCCCTGCTCAACTGCAGCAGAAGAAGAAATACAATAAAGGCCATCAAATGTTCAATACATGATTATATTTATTCATAACTATAACAATAAACAATTCCTTCAACAAATAAGATCATTAACAGTCTCTAAACAGGAAGCAAGCATCATTTATCATGTAATAAAACTTTTTTGCTCCCATTCTAATCAACATAGCTGTCTACATTACAAGTGTATTGACGTCAGACTCTGGAGCAGACAGCTTCATTGATTACAATGTGAGCAGTCGCAATAAGCTGTGTGCTTCCAGTGCAGACTAATGTAATAGGAAGTAACTGTTTCTCTGCCAATTTAGAGTAGATTGCAATGGGTTTTTATTACATTTAATTCAGTCCAAGTCCGTTTAATTCTATTTGATTATTGTGGTATGACTGGATGATTTTTAATTTTGTTTTGATATGGTGAAGGAAAAAAAAAATTAAACAAAAGCTAAAACATATCTTTTTACTTTGGCTTTTAACTAGCGATAATTTCTCTGAAGCACTGTATGCATTATGCTTTCTTTTAGTATTACTTATTTTTATCATTTTATGCAGGCTAATTTCATCTTTTATTATTGTGGGTTTCATCTTTAATCTTACTGTATGTCATATTAATGATGAGATTTGTTCTGTAACAATCTTTAACAATCTAGATCACATTTTTTGTAAGCCACTTTGAGGTGCAATACTCGTATAAAATGAACTTTTTTTATTTTTTTATTATAAATAATTGCATTTTGTGTATTGAATGAAAATGTATTGGGTATGACTATTCCAACTGTGATATTATTTATTATATTTTCAGATTATAATTAAAAATAATAAAAATAAGTTAAAAAGTTAATAAGACATTAAAAATAATTATCCATGATTATGATTAAAAGAATAATAAACCAACAACAACAACAAAAAAACTATAATAAAAATGTAGTATCACCATAATTAAATAAATATAGACATTAAATCCCAAAGCTGATCCACTGAATTACTGCCACTACTTTGGTACTTTGTGTCCCATATATATATATATATATATATATATATATATATATATATATATATATATATAGAAATGGGACACAAAGTACCAGCTACTAACTCTGAGACAGATCACCTATATTTAGTAGTCACTTTCCCAATATGAGGTATCAAAAAGAGTTCCCTGTGATTCAGTATACTTAGTCAGAAGATACAGCTCAGCAGACATAACATCATAACAGGCAGCTCAGTCACCTAACAGCAGGGAGCCGACGAGTCCCTGTGGGATGATGCATGTTTAACCTGAGCTTTTCAGCAGGTCACAGTTGCAGGACCCCTGTGTGGTACATGCTTTTGACTCTTTAAATCTTTAGATCTCCGAGGCGTGTGCGGGAGAAAAAAAAAAATCACTGAACCCTAACAAGGCAGTGCCGCCGTTAATTGAGGTTGTGAACTATTTGTTGCCTACAGGCTACAGAACCGGTGATTCATGTGAGCTATTATGAACATGTTTCCTCTTGTAGCCGCTGGCACACACACCTACACAGAGTCAATAATTAGACAATCAGCAGTGTTTGCATGTTTGTGCTACTTCTCAGCATGTGAAGACGAATTGAAAAACTACAGAATCATAACTGCAATGTTTGAAACGCTGCACCATAGTATTAAAGGAGTGAAAATTTGCTGTTTGGGCTGTTTCAGCTTTTAAACAGCGCTTTATTGGTGGACTGGAGTCGTGTGTATTGTTGCGATTTTTATAAGCTGTTTAGCCTCTCATTCTGACGGCACCCATTCACTGCAGAGGAGCAAGCAATGTAATGCTAAATTTCTCCAAATCTGTTTTGATGAAGAAACAAACCCATCTAAATCATGGACGGATTGAAGGTTAAAAAAAAATTTCATTATCAAGATTTTAATTTTTGGGTGAACTATTACTCTTAACCACTACAACATGCAAGCACTGCTGTTAAATTAGGCTTTAAAGAAGATATTAAGATATTAATTTATTAGTCCAAAAAGACAAGAAAAATGCGTTAGAGGCCAGCGAAAGCCAAGTGGGACTCACCGTAGGGACAGGCAGGGAGCCCTGGCGGTTCAGAGAGGAGTAAGATGCAGAAAGGCTGAGAGCGGTTTCTGTCTCACCAGGGCCAGGCCCAGATGCACACTGCTGCAGCTGACATGACAGAGAGGAGGAAGAGGAGGAGGAAGGAGACGCAGAGTGTGAGGAAGCCTAGGAGGGAGGAGAAGAGCAGAGGAAGGAAGAGAAGAAAGGCCAGAGATTCATGCACAGTGTAGATTATCGAGCAGATGTGAGCTGAATGGAGAAATAGACCTTAGTCAGAGTAGACGGCATATTAAATGTGACGCAAATGAAATATTTTTAATCATGGTTTGTAAAAATTAGACATGATCTCAGACCATAAAAGCCCTATCTGGATGCTATTTTTAATCACATCCAGTTAAATATGACGTCTATTCAGACTGAAGACTGTGCAGCATGAAAGAACAACGTTAAGTGAATGAATTGTGTAAAATACTGAGAGACAAAAGTTTCTATTTTTTGCCTGGTAACTGCTTGTGCTTGCTAGTCAGAGCGTGGGAACAAAAACAGGAAATCACTAAAACTAAAAGCAGAAACAAATGGTTAAACTTGTGGGTAATACAGCTACTAGCACATAAGGTTACTTTATACCTGAGCTTAAAACTAAGCAACACACCTCAGTGAATCCTTCTGCTCAGTCACGTGGAATGGGAGAGAAAACAGTGGAAACCAAGACAAATGAAATGAGGTAGATGGGTTAGCAAGACAAGAATGAGGACAAAAGCAAGAACAGCAAAGCACTGAAACCATAGATATGTACAGACGCCTTATTCGACCGCTCCAGATACGTTGATGCATCAGCCATCTTGGAACGGTCAACTTGATGTCATTCACCATAAAAATCAATGAATATTCAAAGATATACAAGCATATAACTTGCTGCTGTAGACGCACACTGACAAGCTGCGCAAAAAACATGCACAAAATATGATCGTGGTTTTGCGCAGCTTGTCAGTGAACAACAGCTCTGTGTAGTACATGCTGCTCCACGTGAAGAGATTTACAGCTGATTACAGAACCGGCTTTACTGATGAGATGCGCATTAAATCATGCATCCCTTATAGAAACATTCGCTAATGAGGCATCTACATATCGCCTATATCTGTGATTGAAACAGCTGCTGTACTGTTTCAAGTTTAAAGTCACCCCATATAAATATATAGCATTATATTCCTAATTATATATATTTTTCTCCCTTGGTGCCCACTTATAAACTTATAAGTATAATATAACAAACTATATTTCTAACACTTGCATTGTGCCTTCAAGACTTCTATGTAAATTTTCTTTTTACATGTCAAATAAGATACAGAGTCTTAAGACTGTTTGGTTGTCAGACTTCCCTCTGGGTCCAATATGCATTTAATAATTTATTACACATAATATCTTTGTAAATCTGCATTAGAAAATCACAAAATGTCTCTGTTCTAAAATGTCACAAAAATAACCAAGAACCTTGTTAAAAATAAACATCAGTCGCTAGTTTCTAACATTTGGATGCCACAAAAAATGTGCAGAGTGGCAGGTGCTACACGCATCCACGAATAGCACAAGATTTAAAGGATGTTACCACATATTATCTTTATTTGAGCTGTTTCTCATAGGCATTAGCTGAAAAAACATCAGACATGTTCACACAACATGCAATGAGAAAATGGATGATGTAAGATGAAGACGTACTTTTACTGGTATAATATGACACTGAAGGCCCAAGGCAACACTTGAACTTCAGTAAGACCAACAGAGAAGGAATGTTTTGCTTCAAGCAACTTAATATAAGCAATAATCTGACTCTACGGGAAATATAATACCGCTACCATTATGATTAATGGTGACTCTCAGTAGGATGAAAAACATTGCATCAACATTTAGGGAGGGTGAGAATGAGACAGACAGAAAGTGTGTACAGTGTGTGTGGGCGCAGCACTGACGGCAGTGATCTAGCTCTCACCATTTGTCTCTGTTTGGGTGGCAGCGCTGGCGGTGGGAGGGTCCCATCGCTGCTGCTGAGACCGTACACTTCCTGAAAACGCTTCCTATTGCGCTGCTCGTAAATGCTTTCGCTCTGAGGTGTCTGGTAGAAAACGGAAGGCAGTGGCTCAGAATAGTCCTCCATAAACTGCATGTACTTCAGAACTGTGGGTAAACAGGGCAAAACGTAAATAGGTTAAATCAAGACACAGGCAGACAGGTGGTGAACACTGGCACATGCATAGAGAGGATAAAGGTTATAATGCCAAGAGGCTCTGAGACTGTGTGAATTTAACATTTTATTTGGTTTATTTATGAAATTAAGCAGAATTTGGTCATATTTCCATTTTGTGTGTAAATGAATACTTATTTTCAATATCCTGCTAACTAGAATGAATCAGCTGGCATACAAATGTATTAGTATACAATTTCCAGAAATTGTTATTTGTAAAATCTGTTTATTGAATATTTATTTATATTTTAAATCATGCAGAGATGACAAAAGCATTTTTGCCTATATTTTTAAATTCATTCCATCCCACAACTTGAACAGGTCTGCAATGGTCTGTAATTCTGAGTTAATCAATTTTAAAAGAGAAAAACAGTACAGCATCCTCTGTTAGGCCTCTCATAATCTCATCTATCAAGCCACACACAGCTCATGTGCAAATTACGACATGATTCAATCGTCCCTCCCTCCAAACAAGAGTCTTTCAGCAAGAGCTCATTTCCTGCTGGCTTGGGTGAGGCCTTGAACTGTATTCAGTCAGAGATTTCTCCAACAAAGGCATTATTCCATCTGACCTCACACTGAAGCTGACATCACTGTTTCCCAACCCCTACCCTACAGTTGAGGGGCTTTGCAGAGAAAAACTGGTGAAAAACTGGCTTTGCCATACTGCGTCACACATTACACAAGAAATTAAGTGAACTGTGCAAGCAGCTCAGTCTGAAGACAAAAGCCAGGGCTTGAACTACTTGTTTGGTCATTGCAATCGAAGATTAAATGCTGCTGCTTATAAAGTTGGCATGAAATTAAAATTCACCCTATTTTCTAAATGCATGTTATTGATCTTATTGTGAACGATTCGGTGCATGTAGTTAAATTGATTTTTAAATCAAAATGTCACCTCCATTTAATCAACAACCGATGGATAGAACCAAGTCCCGCCCTACATTTCTTTATTTTTTAATAATCTGTTTTACTTCGATGTATATCACAATGGATGAAAAGACCTTAAAATTCGTCAGGAATTCAAATATTTAAATACCGGCACCGGCAACTTTTAAGTTTGAACTTTTACTATTTGTAGTTTTTTTTCACTTTTTGATGAACTATTCCTTAACAACCGAAAAATGATTTTTTTCCCCCCCAGCACCTCAGAAAATCAAATTAAATACATTATGTGCCAATTTACTTTCAACAAATTGTAAAAGAGGTTCACAATTTATGTAACCTTTTCACTACAATTTAGGACACATTTGCTAATTCACACACAAACTTTTCTTTCTTTCTTTTTTTTTATATTTTTGCCTTTACTGGGACAGGACAATATAGAGATTTTACAGGAAGCAAAAGAGAGGCGGGCACGTGATTGGGAATGATAACTTAAAAGTTTTACTAATCATTCTAATTCTATGAACGAAGGAATTCTATATGGAAGTCTACACCATAACTGTAAGAAACGTTGGAATCACTTTTAGAATGAATTTTTCCAGATGATGAACAATAAACCATTATTCATCCTACTTTGAAGAGCTAGAACATTTAAAATGACAGACGACAAAACTGCAGTACAGTTGCTTATGATAAACTGCTTATAATTAACAGCAACAATATCATGCATTGATGTACACTAATATAGTTTTAGTTATAGTTCTTGTGGTGAATGGGTCTTAACTCGATTTTCCCAAAGTGCAACAGCACTACATTGTCAGAGCTAACTAGACAAGCGTTTCTTACTCTGACTTGCTATCCTACAATCAACATTTGAATTCCTCATACTCACTATGGCGACTCTTCTTCTCCGGCAGGGGTGGAGGGCTCTGAGGGCTCTGAGGGATCTGTGCATTCTCAGCATTGCCAAAGCGTCCCATAAATTCTCCAGGGTTCGAGGGTGGCATTGAAGGAAATAGGGGGAATGCTGGGGCCTGCATGTCCTCATCAGGAACATTGTCATATTGAGAGTACAGTCGTTCCACCTGAGGCGGAGGGGGTCGCCGTTCCTTCTTCGGGAGAGCAGGCGGTATCGATTGAAGCTGAACAGGGAAGGAGGATGATTCATTATGAGACTCAGGGAGCGGGCTCAGACAACCCCCTGTGTGTGCGGGAGGGATCTGGTCAATGCTAGACAGGTCCTGATGCAGGAAGTCATAGTCGGGGTCGTAGCTCTCTGCTGTGTCTGAGTAAAGCAGGGAACAGAATAGAGAAGATAAAACTCATCGATATATTTAAACCACTCTTGGGCCTGTTTGACAAGCTATCCTTTGATATTATTTTTTATTAGCTTTGTTTTAAATGATTTAATAGATTATCTAGGGTGTTGTTGCTGGTGTTATGTGAGCTGTGTTGCTCCAAAGATGAAAGTTGTTCATCTGACTTGCTCAATATGCCGATGCTGCCACATGGGGACAGTCGTGGCGATTCCCCTCCATAGGAGTGACTGCCTCCTGAAAAACGCCTCTGTAAGGCATCTGCCTCATATTCCTTTAGATGAAATTAAGAACAGTTAACCTCAAGAAACAATCAAACATTAAATATTTATTCACCTTAATGTTTCAAACCGGTATGACTTTCTCTCTTCGGTACCAAAACATTTTTAAAGTTGTGTGTACCTGCATGCTGCATCTGTGCATCTCTCTCTACAAATAATTACTTCAAAAACAGCCATTTTCCCATCGTTGTTGAGGAATATAATGTAGCAATCTAGTATTATAAATATTATAAATAAACTAGTATTATAAATAAAAATCGCGGGGAAGTGTTAAAAACTTGTTTATGTGTGTGTGCAGTGCAATCTGCGATCTCTCTCTCTCTCTCTGTGTGTGTGTGTGCGAATGATGTGGGTTGGATAGTGTTGTTCATTTGTTGGAGGAGATTATTATTGTGGAGGTGTTTTTAATGTTTTTTGGATATATGTGTGTTTTAAGGGTTTTTTGTGTATATGTGAGAGAATATGAGTCCAGTATTCAGACAGACCATGGTGCTCACATGGGGTATAACAACTTACCAATTGTTTATTTATTTGTTTATATGTGTTTTTATATTTATATATATATATATATATATATATATATATATATATATATATATATATATATATATATATATATATATAGAGTATGCTAGTTTTGGACTGAATGTTGGTTGGTAATTACCAATAAACTTTTGACTGACTTTATTATTATTTATTTTTTATCTATATAATATATGTCAGTGTAGTGCAATCTTGTTTTGGACCAAAATGACTTTCTTTTTATTGACAACAACAGACATTAGGATGAGTAAATTATTTATTTTTGGATGAACTATCTGTGGCTATCTTTAGACATCATAACCCAGTAACCCTTCATTGCACTAAAGCAGATTAATTCTGAGAGGTCACTAACGATCAGTTTTAGGGGAAGAAGTCTTGTGAGCCACAACACTGTCATTTAAGGCCCACATTAGGCTCTTAAGTTGCAGATTGGAGCATCAAGGGAACACCAAAATCTCACCTGTCGACAGATACCAATAGGAAGACTTGATCCACTTGTGGTACGACTCATTGGCGCAACCACAGCAATTCTTGTGGGAGATGGTGCCGACTGACGCTTCTTTGGGGGAAGAGCCGGTGGACTGCAAAGGAAGAGTTTGTTTAGCCAATACTAGCATCCAAACAGATGTCATATTGACAGGTAAGATGTCAATCAAGAAACCTACAGACAAATTATGTGTTAAGAAAATCTGCAACCAATCCTATGCGACCAGGAACATTTTTGCAAAGGAAAAGTGGAATCCAGCTCTGGAACCACAAACCACAACTTCATAAATCAGTCATTCACTCAGTCTGGTTAGTTGCTCAGTTGCCCCAAAACAGCTGCTAACTGTGAAGTCATACAGCAGAGCGACCAGCAGAAGAACTGACTCATAGTGTATGTAGAGTATGTCTGGCTGACATTTACAAATACCGATTAATATTTGAATAAGCAGTCTCAGCATACCAGGTCAGACAGATTTTCTTGAAGTATTAAATTGTTTCACCAGATGAGAGGCTCGAATGGAGATTAAATAAGCTTCTCGCTATGAAGGGAAACTATAAAATACCTGGAGGATCCATCTTAGTTCTAACACGGTCATTTATTTTAACAGTCTGACTGATGTAAACTCATTTTCGGCTGTGAGCCGACAGACTGTTGGCCATGAAAGCATCTACATGCCATTTCAGTGAGCTAACTGTGCTTCACAGTGCATTTGGGATATTAGGGCTGCAACAACGACTGAAAACAGACAACAACAAATTTCATTATTAATCAGGGTGTTGCACTGCGCATGCAGATTTTTCATCAGAGATGTAATTTGCCATTTTAAAAAACTTGTTTTAATTAAAAACAGTGAGCTGCAGTGGGGAAAAAAAGTGTTTGATGCAAGTTGTCTGAGGCATGTGAGCATGCTGAATTTATATAGTTTCATATCGTTATGTGAGCAATGTGAACAATGTGGTTTTTCACCACAACACAACTTTATGGTTATATTCTTATAAATGTGAATATTTCCAATTTCCAGTATTTCCAGTATGCATTTAAATGTTGCAGTCTTGTTCAATGTCAAATACTTGATAAACTGTGCAAATACTTGTTTGTTACTGAAAGCAGGGTTTCTGCAGTATTTTTAAGCTCAAATTGAAGACCTTTTTAAGACCTGCACAAATAAAATGAACACCATATGAGCTGGGTAGGACAATGTCTATAGTACCATATTAAACTGTAAAATTACTGTAAAAAGCCTAATTTACAGTTCAGATACAAGTTTTCACAAAAACAAAATGTTTTACAAAATGCTAAACTTTACATTTCAGGGAAATGGATGTCAAAATTATTGATTATTATAATAATTTAAACAATTATTATCAATAAAATATTGTATCAATTAAATAACATAAATTAGGGGTGTGCGATATCAACAAAAAATTATATCTCAATAATTTTCTGGGATTTTATCAATAACGGTAATTAGATAATATTTTGCTATAGAGTGTGTTATTGTGCTGATATCTTATCTCTAATTGGGCTAACAACTGACTCCTGAATTTTTTGATATTCTTCATCTTCTGTGTGGTAAGTTCACAGCAATAATAGAAATGAATAATTTCCAACAAGTTTAATGGCCATTTTTACTTTTAAGCCATTTTTTCTAAAAGTGTGCACCATCTTTAGAGTCTAATTCTTGCATTTGCATCATCAAAGTAGTCCATGTGACATCAGAGGGTTCGTTGGGATTTGTTTAAGTATATTGAGTATGTTTTTGTGGTATAATGTCCGAGAGCTTTCTGTCCCTCCATTGAGTCTTCTCTTCCGGGTCTGTTGTGAGTGCGTTTCACAACACTGCAGTGACGCCGCTGACGTGTTTTCTTTGTTATTGGGCGCACCAGAGAACACATCAGCAGCGTCGTACGTCAACAGTCACAGCAGTCGCGTTCACAACAGACCCGGAATAGAAGACAATCCTGAATAAAGTCTTAATTTTTGTTATTTTTGGACCAAAATGTATATTCGATGCTTCAACAAATTCTAACGGACCCTCTGATGTCACATGGACTACTTTGATGATGTTTTTATTACTTTTCTGGACATGGACAGTATACCGTACATACATTTTCAATGGAGGGACTGAAAGCTCTCGGACTAAATCTAAAATATCTTAAACTGTGTTCCGAAGATGAACGGAGGTCTCACGGGTTTGGAACAACATGAGGGTGAGTCATTAATGACATAATTGTAATATTTGGGTGAACTAACCCTTTAAGACTTTTAAAGACTTTTTTAAGACTGTGAAAGACTGTGAAAAGAGACTAACCCTGTGAAAGAGAGTGTAATCATTTTGATAATGCTGTACATCAAAATTTAGGTTTCAAATAATTGAAATGTACAATGCTGCATCTAAATCTAAATAGCACAAATCAAAATAACATTTGCACTTATGCAGATTTACATTTTATGTGAATTAACCCTATTAAAGGCACTATATGTAAGTTTTCGCTGCTAGAGGGCGCATATTCAAAAAAAAACAAAAAAACAAAGATGTAGTTTGATGACGCCGTCACAGAGTCTGGAATCATGGGAGTTGTCGTCTTCATCCCCACAGCTGATGCAATCCAACGGGTTTCGGTCCGAAATCATGTTCATGGATCAGCTAATGTTTTAAAGATTTATTAACGTCGTAGTATGAAGCAGGGTGAGGCTGAAAGCCGTCAAAGCGAAATGAGGCCACTGAACGAGCGTGACACACGGCTCAAAAGCAGCGGAGCTTTTATTATGCCACAGATGACCCCTTCCGCTCCTTCCGATCGTGCCACCTTCAGGTGAAGCAGAGTTGTTTTATCATACTAGATACATCTGAAAGTTCTGTTAGGGGCCGTTCACATATCGCATCTTTTGTGCGCACAAGTTTGTTATTTCAAATGTAGATGCACTTCAAGGAAATAGAGAGCGGCGTTGTTGCGACGCGCTTCTTTTTTTCCAGGTGCGTCAGCACCGCAGCGAGATAAAAAAATTTCAACTTTTCAGAATGCTGCAAACGCACCGCAGGTCATATGATAAGAACCAACCAATCACCTTCACCCTTTCTATAACAACATTGAAAGTTCAGCCAAGACGGAGGAACAGCTGATCATAGCTGTACATGGATAGCCATTTTTAAATAAATTTAGTGTAAATTTAGTAGCAGAGCTACTGCAAGCGATTTTCAGTGCTGGAAATCCATTTACCCTTTTTGCTGAAACTTCCGCGTCATCATGGAGAGTGCAGGTCATGGTCGCTTAGCAACAGAAGATGCAATTGGAGCGCAAGCTACCGAGCACTTTTTTTAAAAGAAGAAAAAAGCGGTGCGGCTAGCGTTATAATGATATTCTGTGTGGTCATCTCCTGTCTAATAAAACGATTAGCATATTAAAGCATCAAAGAATTGGTGTTTCCATGTTTTTTACAAAACAAAACCAGAAATTGAGGGTGTATAATGTCATTGGCAGGCAATGCAATGACCAGGGATGAGGCACTTTTTAAAATATCTCAGGATTTAAACATGCTTCGAAACATTTGTTTTGGTTTATGTAAGTAAGTAAGTAAGATATATATATGTTTTTTTGATTTTTGGATATTTTAATCAAAAAATCTTACATACTGTGCCTTTAAGAATCAAGCTGGCTTTAAATTATAGACCAAAAAATCTTGCTGCTGTGCTGAGTGAACAAACCAGGTGGTAGGCTAAGCCTGGCAACAAAATAATCTCAAACAAAAAGCTTATATTTCGGAGACAGACTTGTCGGAAGGCTGGAAACATGCCAAAAACATGGAAATGCCAGCAAATAATTCAGAGTACAAAGCAAACTTTCTTTTATGCCAGCGGCATAACCTAATCCTCTCCTGTCTAGACTTGGTATCAGAATGTCCCTTCTTGCTGTTTCTATCTCTCTTTCTTGTCTCTCTCAGTCTTTAGTGGAGAGCTGACACTGTTAAGTTCATTTCTCTGAAAACAGCCCATATGTCAATGACTCTCTGCTAGAGGAAGCCGAGCCTTCACTTGCTGCACCCTAAAAAAAACCTGATTTCTCAAGAATACCACTATTTATATCTCTCTTTCACACCTTTTCTTTTTAGGCATCCCACAAACCGAGATGGGTTTGTGCAATCATCTGTAGCCAAGACCAGCACTTAAAACATACACGACATGCTGCTGCAAACCATATCACACCTGTGATCTCTAAATGTTTACTGCATGTAATCCAGATAAGATAGCATGATAAGACAACACAGCATACTTCATATTTCCTCTTGTAAACTGCTCACCTTGTGGGGTACAGACGTGCACTAACTTTTTTCACTGCATAAAGCTTGTAATACTAAATAAACAGCAATTTCCAGGAGCACAGTACACAACAGGGCATGACATTTTATGTAGATTTTTTTTTCTTTTTCTATAGGGTTTGCCATTTTTAAACCCCAAAATGTAGGATATATCTTAAAGCAGTTTAATACCCTGACGTCTTTTTTTTTTTTTAACAATTTGTAACAATAGGAGCAGATATAGTTTGAGACTTTTTCATATATAAATATAAATATATATATATATATATATTATATATATATATATATATATATATATATCATATATATATATATATACACATATATACATATACATATACACACACACACACATATATATATATATATATATATACACATATACACATATATATATATAATATAAAATGTGAAAATTATATTTAATTTTCAAAATATAATAACTTTAAAACAATGTGTATTTTTATTTTTTTTTTATATCTAAATGCCATAAAGAATTAATTGGACATTTTCATACCAATGTTCAGGCACTTTGAGTCCAGGTAGAGGAGGTTTAGGAGGGGCCACTTCCTCATCAGGGACATTTTTTGGGGTCTCTGTGACTTCGGCTGGGGTAGGAGTATCATTCAAGACGGTTTCTTTCAACTCAATGACAGGGGGCTCTGGAACACTGCCATAATAAAGTGGTAGAAATGAATGACATAGCATTTCAGCGCTGACACACAACATTGTATTATACTGTAGGTCGACAGCCCAGCTGGTGACTTGTACTGAATTTGAAGGTGGCTTTCAACATCACCCACCTCAATCTTAAAGAATTTCTCAAGGCATAATGTTTTTCAAAAAGGTTTCCATTTACCGTTGTGGACTGGCGACAGGAGGCAAGGTTTTGACAGGTGTCGTAGGGGAGGGGTGCTCCTGTTTCTCAATGGCGACTTTAACCAGCTCCTACAGGAAACCACAGGCAAAGTCGGCTTTACACACAAAACTATCAACTAAGAACAAAACCCATGGCTAAATACAGCTGGAATATGGGCAGAAAATAGCTGTCAGACAGAAGACAAGTCATGACAGAGTTCTATAGACTATTAATACCTTAACACCATCCAGCACTGCTTTGATCACAGTGGTGACAGTTGTAACTGTTTCTTTATCTTCCAAATTCACCCCCTCCAGCATCACTTGGTCCGACCAGCGAATGAGGTTTGCAAGACTTTGATAGAGTCGACTGAGACAGGAGGACACTTTTGAACTGGTGACAGATGGACGGGGGAATAAAATATTTATACAGTTCAGGCAGAAAACATGTTGTTTGAAAGCTGAACAATAAACTAATTCTCTCAACATTTTTACCTGCTCAGTATCTTGCCATCAAGTTGTACCAAGCCCATGATGGCCTCCAGAACTTTGCTAGCAGAACCAGGAAGCATTTCCAAGACCTTCTTGTCCACCGCCATCTTGTCGATAATCGTTTTAAAGTACCGCAAAGCACTGACCACGTCTTTCTCATGCTCCTCTAATCGACTCAGACTCTAAATGTGGTAAACAGAGAGTCACCAAAACCAATGTCTTCAATGCATCCAAAGATAATAAAAACGTGCTTATTTGCCTTCAGATCACCCTTGTTTTCAGACCAAAAGCTTTGTTTATAAAGCTGACATCATCTACCTTGGTCACGGTCTTCTCTGGGGACTTCACGGGCTGTTCTGGTGGTGGTTTGGACTTTCTGTTTGATGGTGTCCGCTTGATTTTGGGTGAGTGGAATTTGTCCTTTAGTTTCATTGTAAATGATGTCAAGTGAGAACGCTGGGATTCTGAAAGAAGACAAAAACACACATTATTATCAGGTGAATTAGCTCAAAAAAGTTAATTTGCTCATACATATATACAGATATATATATTTTGTTTTTATTTATTTTACACACTGTTACCAAAATATAAAGTGACTTATTTTGTGATACACAACTCTGTGATAGACACTTAAAATTTATATATTATTGACAGTTTGAATTAGCTTTGAATTAAGTTTTAGTAATTATTTTTTAACGTGGTTTGTCATTTTCATTCTTTTTTTTTTATTTTTAGTTTTTTTGGTTTTAGTCATTTTATAACTTCAACTAGGGCTGCACGATTATGACAAAAAAATGTAATTGTCGATTATTCCCTTGAAATTGTAATTGCGATTATTAATTACGATTATCACAATTTAGATTGAATGATGTTTCTACCATGGTTTGATGCAACTGCATGCCGTATTTTTATATGAAAATAAACAAGCTGAAAACACTCTAACTGAAAAACCCTTAGTTCTTTTCTATAGTATTAAGCCTCAAAAGTCGACTATACATGGGATTGGTTTCTTCTTTAAATTATAAAAAATGTAAAATATTAATGGTATTATAATGTTATACTAAAACTAAAATTAAAATAATGGGAAAAACCCTTAAGATAATAAGTAAGAAAAAAAACTCATCTTAAGCACACAGAATAACATAAGTGAACAATTAATTGCAGCTTTGAACGATTACGTAATTGTGGCATCCATAATTGTAATCGCGATTAGAAATTCTATTAATTGTGCAGCCCTAACTTCAACTTAAAGTTATGTTATTTCAGTTAAGCAACATTTGTAATTTTTGTTATCTAATATTTACACTTTATTTGTTTTATATTTTAATTAGCAAAAACTTTTAATGATTTCGTTATTTTTTTTAATAATTTTATTGTTAGCTAAACATAACTACACTAACTCAAAGTATTCATGTCATCTTGCAGTAATTTAGGCAGCAGCTTTCCAGTTCACTGCTCTATGAGACATCAACCTTATTCTTTATCTTGGGAATATGTGAGATGAGACGCAGGCCTTTGTGTACAGTGAAATCCTCTTCGACTACAAACTGAATTGGTCACAGTGGGACTTACCGCTCTCTTGGAGCGTGCCGCTCTGGAACGAATTCTGGTGATGACACTATTGTGCAGGCCACAAAACCATTTAGGGGCAATTTATCCTCACACACATTAAAGAAATGAAGTGCTCGGGGTTTGCGAGGGCCCTCTGTGAATATGGTACAGAAAAAGCAAGAAAGAATCCGACAAGTGAGTTTAATGGAGATTTGTCAGGATTGACTCATGTGGATATTAGCTTTGAAAGTTGGGTGTGCATTATTTAGGCTGACGAAACAACTTTCTGAAAAATACTAAGTCTACAGTTTTGAAATTTGTGAGAATTCTGTGATCTATGGGTTTCAAAGTCGATGGGTTTTAGTTTACATCTTATGCGCAAACATGATTTACTAATTACTAGCTAGTCAGAACCAGCTGGTTTAAGCATGAAAGACATTCTGATTTAAAACAAAAAATCTGGAATTGGGTGAGTCGCTGTTAATATTTTAGGACCAATTTCCTGGAACAAAAAGATTGTAAATGTACATTTAAATTTGTTATTGGTAATCTGACCTGTAATAAAAAAATTAAAAAAAAGACAACAGCAGATTCAGCGGTTACTGAAAATAAATGCATTTAAAATTGCGCAGGACTGGAATTACCCAGGACGATGGAAGTCTAATCTGTCTTATCTCACAGTAACTGATGTGACTGCTAATCTAAACAGGTTAAATTGCAAATGAGAGCCAACTTCCCGAAACACTGTCTAAGAAAACGCACTGCTAATAAAAACACGGCAAACTAATAAGGTGTGCATGTGCTTTCAGAGGACGTGATCTTTCCATCCGCTTCTTGATCCTCACGCAGTGGGAAGTGCAGTCTACTAATTCAGATCCTCTTTTTTTTGCATATCCTCTTCTGAAACAAAGTAGTTGACCACAACCTCTGAACTGAGTTACCCCCCGCCCCCCTTTCACGCTTTCAAGAACCGTCCTCAACCTCTGGCCACATCTTTACCTAAAGTTTCCACCAACAAGATGAGCTGCTACCAAACACGGAGTCTGGGTTTAAAACATCAATCCACGAAAGCTTCATTAAAGTAAAGTTGTCTGTTAAACAAAAACTTGTTTTTAGATGAGAATTTGCACTGAATTTTGCATTGATTTTGACTGATCCTTTGTGTTTTATCACTCTCAATCAGATTTGTGCAACATTGCATCTCACAATAAGCTCTAGGCTATATTTAAATCATAAAAATGGCAAAGTAACAAAGAAAACTGAAGATAAAAAAAATTGTCGGCATGACCTGATAAACTTGAAAAGCGCAAAGAAACTTCTCTTTTCAGTCTCTGACTCTTTTGTTACTAAAATAATGCAAACACCTCTACCAGCTAAAACGAGAACGGTTCGAGAGAGATGTCTGAAAGCAGAAGACACTGGCCAACATCCTCCTACACAAACCAGCATCTACATCGCAGGGCCATACAGATGAACAAACGAACAAGAAGAAGAATAACAAGAAGTTACACACAAGTAATTCAAATTTCTCTGAACCCTCAGAGAAAGGAAGTGACAATGCTAGCAACCTCACAGAGTAGTTAACAGACATTTAGCCTTATTCATAAAAAGTCACACGTACACTGACTGAGTGCAGAAAAGTAAAACAAAAAACTTGCACTGAACAGTTTCTGCACCACTCTCTCTAATCTAGCCTGACATGACTCAAGGGATTCAAAACTTATTAAAGGAGTAGTGAAAATTTGCTGAAAATGACTCATCCAAAGGCCATCCAGGATATAGACGAGTTTGTTTTATCATTGGAACAGATCTGCAGAAATTTTGCATTACATCACTTGCTCACCATTGGATGCACTGCAGTGAATGGGTGCCGTCTGAATGAGAGCCCAAACAGCTTTATTTAAATTACAGCTTTAACATTTTGTTACAAGTATTGCCCTTGCACAAAAAAAAAAAAAAAAAAAATAAAAACATAAACTGCAGATATATTTATTTATTTATGATAAGATGATGCAATGGCATAATGCATCTCAAGAGTATTTTGCGCATGAAATATAACGCAACATCCAAATCGTTTATCTATCTGAAGCTCTCTAAGTGAACTGTCAACCTATAGTAAATGATTTAAACTTCTCTAAAACCTCCGAGAAAGGAAGTGACAGTAGTAGTCCTGACTTGTCAGTGTAACTTCTTTCATCAAGTCACAAAAACATGAGTAGAAATCTTGAAGTTAACAGTATAGTTTTGTATAACGTATAACGTTACCCCATATAGATTCGACTGTAACGTTACTTAACTCTATCTATATAATTTGTCACAGGCTCGTTTAAACTATACGAGCACTTATACAACATATATAAGGAAATATGTCATATAAACAGTTCAGATTATTAATTTGAGTAACTTACGTTTAAATACACAGAATAGTACATTTTGTGAACAACAGACCATCACAACACACCAAAACACGGTCAGAAAGGGCCAGACAGCAGTACAAAAACTGTAACACAAACTCTATATAGATAACTAGCGCCACATAACGCAAACTAAATATTAAAATAAACAGCATATAGGAGAAAACGGATGAAAACGAGAAGTCTGACAGCTAGCTAAAGTCAACAACAGCGCTATGAGAGCGCCGTCCACACCCAAATACAGCTGTCTGAGACAAACTCGTGTAGACATTAATACCAGATTATCTTATAAATGTATTTAAAGACCCTAATATATCATCTAAGGCATTTATATATCGCGTTTCGTTATTAAAAATAAGATAATGATAAGATGCTTTAATCGTGTCAGTGGCCTTGAACCCTCGTCTGCCGCTAATGCTAACGCGGCTAACTGAAGTTCATCTTCACATTATTAATAAATGTAAACAAATACAAACACTTACCTTGCTTACTGTCTATTTTTCCAGACATTTTGGTGACAGTAAGTGTGCTGGTCACGATTAGCAATCGAAAGATATTCGTTTCTCGCCGTTATTCCAGCATCTTAAGGAGGCAGACCGGTCGGTGTGGTCCTGGTCTGTGTGTCTGTGTGTGTGTGTGTGTGTGTGTGTTTGGCTCTGCCTCCTCCATCCTCACACTCACACACTCACACACAGACAGGACAGCAATAGATGATGATGGTGAGTGGAAGTGTGTGATTTCTGCAGTACTGTCGCCTCCATACGGTGAAAACAACACATTGACAATGTAAGCAAAAGTGGAAAGAATACAATTATATTGTATTATATTTAGGGCTGTCAAATGATTAATCACTATTAATCACATCCAAAATAAAAGTTTTGTTTACATAATATATGTGTGTATACTGTGTATATTTATTATGTATATATAAAGACACTCACATGCATGTATATATTTAAGAAAAATATGTTACATTTATATATTAAATATATTTATATATAATATAAAATATAAGAATATAAATATTTAAATGTATATACATGTAAATATTTTCTAAATATATAATTTATGTGTGTGTATTTATATATACATAATAAATATACCCTGTACACATACATATATTATGTAAACAAAACTTTTATTTTGGATGTGTTTAATCGTGATTAATCATTTGACAGCCCTAATTATATTATATTATATTATATTATATTATATTATATTATATTATATTATATTATATTATATTATATAAATCCCCACAGATATAATATAATATCATTTTGTGAAATAAGTGACTGAAACAAAGGTTTAGATTTTTTGTCAGACATTTATATTTTTGACATTATCATCATCTTACCTTCTATCTAAATCCCCACAAAAATAACATAACATAACATAACATAACATAACATAACATAACAAACATAGCATAACATAACATAACATGACATGACATGACATGACATGACATGACATAACATAACAAACATAACATAACATAACATAACATAACATAACATAACATAACATAACAAACATAACATAACATAACATATAACATAACAAACATAACATGACATGACATAACATAACATAACATAACATAACATAACATAGCATAACAAAACATAACAAACATAACATAACATAACATAACATAACATAACATAACATAACAACATAACAAACATAACATAACATATAACATGACATAACATAACATAACATGACATAACAAACATAACATAACATAACATAACATAACATAACATAACATAACATAACATAACATAACATAACATAACATAACATAACATATAACATAACATAACATAACATATAACATAACATAACATAACATATAACATAACATAACATAACATAACATAACATAACATAACATAACATAACATAACATAACATATAATAATTATGTGAAAATATATTTTTTGTATTAATGGGCTTTAAAAAGAATAAAAAAAAAAACAGTGATATTTACACAATTTTGTGAAATAAGCGACTGAAACAAAGGTTTAGATTTTTTGTCAGACATTTAAATTTTTTGACATTACCTTATCTTATCTTATCTTATCTTATCTTATCTTATCTTATCTTATCTTATCTTATCTTACATAAATCCCCTTATATTTTATTTAATATATCATAAAATAACATAAAATTAAATTAAATTAAATTAAATTAAATTAAATTAAATTAAATTAAATTAAATTAAATTAAATTATAATAATTATGTGAAATATATTTTTTTGAATTACTGGGATTTAGAAAGATATAACAAACAGTGATATTTACAAATAAACTGATACATTTTTAGATATATGCATTATCATTGTGAGCATATAAAGGCCTATTAATGTCTTTCACAGTAAACAAATGAAGACGAAATGCCAGAAGACAATCTTATTATTAGAGGTTGCTCTTTCATAGCACAAGAGACTTGAGGGAAGTGTTCTTGATGTTATTTTGTTTCTCATAAAACTCCTCAAAATATAAACACAAATAAGTCAACTGTTGACATGAAACTGAATTTGGTATCTTGACAAATCTGAACTGTTTTTGACTTCTTTTCTGAAACTCTTGAGGACTTCTGTGGAATAATTGATTTTATTGTTTCTCCCATTATTAACTATTTATTTATTTATTTTCTAAGGCAAAAAGTTTAAGAAGCACTGAGACTTAAGCAAAAGTCTCCATTTGATCTCCCTCCTAATATAATTGCTGTCTAAGAAACCAGCTGAGATATTAGAAGATATAATTCCTGATAATTGTTTGATAACTGTTGTAAGAATCTCGAATGTGAATCAATAAAACTGAGAGAAAAAAATTAAAAATCAACAGAAACAGAAGTTGTAGCTTCAGTCTGTGGCCAGCAGAGGACGCAACTTCACCACATCTGAGCTCTCTTGAATAATGACATCATCAGCATCATATTCATCCTATTGTGTGCACACAGAACATGAAGTAATACTGAATGCAAAATTATGGAAGGGTTTGAGATGTCAGTTTCTGGTGTCTTTTAATCTGATATATATATACACAAAACAAAAGATTGTATTGATGTCATACCTGTAATCAAATGAGGCACTAAACCAGTTGTTTTCATTTGTCTCTGTATATTGTGTGTAGTTATCTTTCTTTCATGTTTAGGGATGTAGGGATGATCTGAAAAATGTTATGACCCCATGAAAATCAAATTAAAGTTTTTTTTGTTTTTAGTCCAAGTCTGTTATCTCTCAGGTCATCGTTATGCAATGTATTGTCCCGTTATCCTGTATGTTCTTTGGCTTGTGACAGCCTACTAACAAAAAACGCAAAAATAATAATAATATAATAATATTAATTGGTTAGTGTTGTTAAATAAGTACAGTTCAACCACATATAAGCACTTTTACACTTTAAAATGCCTCACAGCTCTCCATCATAATTTATTTTTTACGTTTCAATTTGGAGTCTTTTTTGGAAGAAATTAATACTTTTATTTAGCAAGGATGCATTAAATTGATCAAAAGAGACAGTAAAGACTTATACATTGTTTCAAAAAATAAATCTATTCAAGTTAATATCTCAAATTAATGCAAAGAATGCCACTTTAACACCGCTACTAATGTAACACCGCTAAGAAATGTTTCTTGAGGGGCAGCTGTGGCCTAATGGTTAGAGAATTGGACTTGTAACCAGAGGGTTGCAGGTTTAAGTCCCGGTGCTGGCAGGAGTTGTATGTAGGTGGGTGGGGAGTGAATGAACAGCGCTTTCTTCCACCCTCAATACCCATGGCTGAAGTGCCCTTGAGCAAGGCACTGAACCCCCAGTTGCTCCCCGGGCGCTGGATATAGCTGCCCACTGCTCCGGGTTTGTGTTCACGGTGTGTTCACTTCTCACTGCTGTGTGTGTGCACTTGAATGGGTTTAATGCAGAGCACCAGTTCTGAGTATGGGTTACCATACTTGGCAAATGTCACGACTTTCACTTTCACTTGAACACCAAATCACATATTTATTTCTGAAGGATCATGTGACACTGAAGACTGGAGTAATGATGCCAATAATTCAGCTTTGCCATCACAAGAAAAAAAAACATAAAATATATTGCAATACAAATCAGTCATTTTAAATTGTAATAACATTTCACAATAATATTGTTTTACTGTGTTTTTAAACAAATAAATGCAGCCTTGGTGAGCATAAGAGACCTCTTTCAAAAATGCTACCAAAATTCATACCACCCTCAAAACTTTCTGAATGTTTCATTATTCTATCTTTGAATCTGACACTCCTCAGTTCTTCGCCTCATGGGACAGAAAAGTGTTCATTGGTTGCACACTAAAGAATCTCAGTATTCATTAGTCTCAACCATAATGCTCACACAGTCATTACTTCTCATGATCATCTCATTTGTGGGCAGATGTGTACAAAATACAGCTGTCTATACAGATAACTGAATATGCATACTCCCCTTCTGCATAAAGCTCAGAGTTCAGTAACTTTGCATCTGCCAGGAAAGAGCTTTAAATTGCTATTATAACTTGTAAGTTGTTTTTGAAAAGCACTGCTTGTGGTTTAATGAGGCACTGTCCTCTGCTCCACTTTGAAAGACAGATAAGGCGTTGATACTCAAAGGTTGCCTGTGCTTCCACTGCAGTGGGAATATGTCTGTCAAAGCAAATAGACAGCTGGCCTGTACCTCTCATCCATCAAGCGCTGCCACGTCCATTTTGCACATCTTGATAACGTGGGAATTAACAGCAAGCCCAGAGATCAATGCATTATTTAAGAGGCGGAGTGCTGATTGGTGATGAAAATGAATGAAGAGCCCGTTCTCTCTGCTTCCGTTTTCTATGGCGTCCCTCAGGTACTTTCTTGCAAATCCGTAGAATGTAAAAACACCCTTTCAGATGGAGAAATTCCAGTGCATTTTTAATTAATGCAGTTTTTGACGCATGATCAGTGAGCTACCTATGAGAAAGGGATCTTAAATGTCTTAAAACACAGTTTATGCAAGTTTTATGAAGGTAAATTTAAGACTTTTAGGACCTTTTAAAAATAAAATAAAAATAAAATAAAAAATAATAAAAATAAATAAATAAATAAAATGAATAAATCAAAGGGAACACAATATGTTCTCTACATGTAGATGTTGAAACAGAACATAATGAGTTAAGAGCAAATTTTAAAAATACAACTTCCAACAAATTTCAATTTCCATAAAAAAATATTGCTTCATTAAAATATGGAAATAACTTTTATTGTACCTTCTGATCAAACTACACAATAGTAATGTTCTTCCTCTGTATTTTTGAATAGTTTTCAAGTGCAAATGGATTAAAAAATTCTTAAATTAAGATAGATGGCAAAATTACATGATTTATAAAAAGTGTATTTATGTGATACACTGACATGATTTCATTATTTATTATTTAAGTGAATTTACAATTAAAAAAAAATCTAATATCTCCCAATAGGCTAAGAAAAATCAACCTTATTCAAATGGAAAACAAGTTTTCATATCCCATTGACAGATATTTGTTATTGTTTTAAGCATAAATTCACTTAACTGTATTCATTTTATTTCTAAAAAAAAAGAGTTTATATGTTGTTTTTTTTGTATTTTTTTTTGGGTGTTTTTACGGTAAGACAAAAATATGGATAAAGATATTCATTATTGCTGTAACTTTCTTCTGCTGAACACAAAAAATTATATTTTTAATATTTTTTTTAAATTTGGGTTACCTGTTTCTAATCCTCATTGACTTCCATAATATTTTTTTTCATACTATGGAAGTCAATGGGGACCAACAACTGTTTGGTTGCCCACATTCTTCAAAATATATATTTCATGTTCAACAGAAGAAAAAAATTCATACAGCCTTGAATAAATGATTACAGAATTTAGATTTTTGGGTGAACTATCCCTTCAAGGTGTAATTTGTGGAAGTGCAAACGAAGACTTTTTAAGACCAGCGGAAACCGTTTAAAATCAGATTGTGTTTGTCAACCACATCTAAATATATAAATCTACAACAGCTTTCAGATGCACATTGCTGAAATGCACAGAAAAGACCTTTACTTCCCATCAGAACACAGACCGATGGCACTTCAGGTGTCCTTTGTCCCGGGTTAAAACCAGGACACACGCCGTCCTTACTGTCACTTTGTCGAGAGCGGTGTGCATCGAACAGCACGTCTTCTTTGACCTTAAGGAATGACCCTGTGGTGATGGTCCTAAATGGGCTTTTCCCATGAGGGGCTAGAGAGATGAAAGGCTGTGTTCTTAAAGAGAGATTAAACAGGATTTGATAGACAGAGCAGAACAGTTCTCCTTTAGCAACTCTGGGAAAGACAGAGAGCAGATCCACGGGGCAGCTCATTTACAGAGAAGCACGCAGGGCAAGATTGAAGGTCTAGGCTGCTCCTACTTTAGCTTTTTGGATACTGATAATAATGACGAGCCCCCCAAAAATTACATCTAGATATAGTTCTATGTCTATTGTGTCTCACCACTGCAAACACGTTTACCTGGCTGACTTATATAAAACTTACCTGATTTCTATGTGCTGTATTTCTTTTCTGAAATAGCATGTCTAAAAGTGAATGTTTGTTGTCATTTCAAGTACATAGTTAGAAACCATTAGAATCAGAATCAGAATGAGCTTTATTGCTAAGTATGCTTTCACATACAAGGAATTGTCTCCTACAGTATTTACCTAAGACACATTTTAGAATTTCTTGGTTTTGTCCCCTTTTTTGTCAGTGCAACATACTTGCTTTATTATTATTGCTTTATTAGTAGTAACCTAAAAATGGTGCACATATTTATATTTTAGTTTCAGATTTTATATAATTATTTATATATTTCTTAATTTCACATCATAAATCTTTGTATTATTTCAATAATTTTATATTTATGTCAAGTAGTGATAGTGACCTAAAGTAGTGCAGATATTTATACTTTAGTTTCATATGTTATGGTTTATTTTTATGTCCAGTAGAGGTAGTGACAAAAAAATAGTGCAGATATTTAATTTTAGTTTCATATTTTATTTTTTATATTTATTTCAAGTAGAATTAGTGACATAAAAATAGTGCAGATATTTATATTTTAGTTTCATATTTTCAAATTTATATTTATTTTTTGTTTTATTTTAATATTTCTTCATTTTACATATAAAAACATCTAAAACAGTTGTTTATTATTTCAATATTTATATTTTATTTTTTGTTTTATTTTTATATTTCTTTCTTCATGACACATCATAAATCTTTGTTTGAAATATTTCTATTTATTTCAAGTAGAGGCAGACCATTAAAAGTATAGTAGTTTGACATTTACCTTTTTAAAATAATTTACCTAGTTATCTAAATTTTTTTTCTGTAATATCTATTCAACTATTTAGTGGTTCTCCAAAGAAAAACAGCCCACAATGTTATTTAGATATAATAAAAATACTTTTTAAATTACATAAATATAAAAGCACAAATAACACTAATAAAAAATATAATTTCTGCTAAAATATTGTTTTTGTGTGCCAAAAAAGTAATAAAACCATAATTAAAATATGATATTGCATATCAGTTATTGCATTTTAAATAAATCATCTGTATTTGTCATGTAAAGGCAATACATCTAACTCTGAGGTACATAAAAAGGTCACTTTTGCACCCCACTGTAGGCCTAAATAACTCGCTATTTGTAATTTTGTTAATTCTTTCATCAATTTTTTATTAATCTACACAGCTAGTTGAAGTTAAAATAATGCAAAAACTTCAGCTTGGCTGATGTCATGTGATGTAAATATCACACAAACTTGCTAATACTGTTTTACTTTCAGGTATTTATTCTTAGTGTTAAATGCTACCTAATGTTTCTTTGATGGCATCATTTAGTTGATTGTGTTTTATAAAAAAAACAAAACAAAACAGAGCTAAAAATGACAAGATTAGACACATGGACAGGGATTCAATCCAAACACCCACAATCCCACATTTCATCTCCTGAAGTTTAAAATCACAGTCGGAGACAGTGTGGGCGGCTGCTTTCAGATCATAACCACATTCCAATGTATATGAGGCCAAGAGGTAATTTTTCTTTTTGGAAAATGCTTGTTTAGCGTGAATTCTTTGTATACTGCAAAATCAAACCCTGCAACGACAAACTTATGATTAAATAATATGCGAAAAAATAAAAGGTGTGGGGTGTGAGTGGGACAGCTTGAAAGATATTCAAATATATTTCCTATCAAAAAGAATTTGTAATGACTCCCCCTTATCAGAATGCCGTCTCTGCAGGGCTGGTTTCACTCCCCGCTCACTGTTCAGTACGGATATGATGGAGAACATGTTGTAATCATAGTGCAGAGGAACATTGAAACATTTTCACCTTTAAAAAGTACAATTATGAGGCAGCGCTTTTGGCCGAATGAACAGTTTGTACACTAACACAACTCACATTCTATGTAAAAACTCTCTATAGGGCTTTGTAATGTGTCCTTTCCATCACACACTGTAAAAATTACTTTTCAAAGTTGTAAATAAAACAAAGATGATCAAAATACATTTTAAAAGAAAATATTTTGTTAATCTTTCTATTTATAGAATTTTATGTTATGCCGTTTCTTTGTAATTAATTGTGATTTTTTTTTTTTTTTGTGTTTATCTGATCTATGACGATTTACACTTCAAGTGTTTTCAATGTCATAATGTTTCAATGTTTAAATCATATGCTTCAAAAGGATAATTCTGTCATCCTCATGTCGTTCCAAACCTGTATACAATAGAAGTCTATGGGAACCGAAACTGTTTAGGTACCAACATTCTTCAAAATATCTTCCTTTGTGTTCGACAGAAGAAAGAAAGTCTTTTGAAATGACATGAGGGTGAGTAAATGAGGACAGAATTTTTTATTTTTCAGTGAACCCTTTAAATACAATGTAACAAGTTATTAGGGACTGCATGAGGGAGACCTGCCAGTAGATATGGATGGATACTAATATATATTTTCATTTTATTTTATTTTTTTCTTTTTAATGACTACATTAAAATTACATTAAAAATGACTACATTTAATGACTATGACTACATTAATATTCATCACTAACTTTTCCTAATAAGTACATTATTTCTTATAAAACAACTTTAGCAAACATGCCCTTCTGTAATACTTGATTTTTATTTTTTTATGAATTTGATGGCTTTGTGTGAAGAACAGATCAACATTATTAGCACCAGTAACACTTTTTTAATTCACACTGGTAAACTAGCTAGTGTAAGGTAAAAAGGTCCAAGATGATACTTTATGTGCTGGTGAAACAACAAAAGAATCACGGTTGATTTTTTTCACATTAGTGCTTTCAATCAGTGCATGACTCGTTTTCAAACAGCTGCAAAATAAGAAACACTCTGTTTCTGGTTGTCATAACAGGTGACAGGTGGAGGTCATCGCTGTCAGCTCTTCAGCGTGGATCTTTTATGGAGGAAATCACTTGACTCAGCACAACTTCCTAAACGGCCCCGTTTCCTCTTTTTCTTGACAGCCGGGCAGCGTTTAAGGGATATAGATGAGTCTGTTATGGGATGTGACTGCCTCTCTCACACTCTTTAACAAATGTATGATTACATTCAATAGCGCTCTGCAATTTCATTCCGTTTCTTCAAAGGAAGAGAGACATATGGGAAACAGTTGCCTGCCAGTGAACGGTCACCACTAGGCTGATTTTATTTGGGATCTTTCTCTAAGATTAATTCATAGCTTTTCCTCTCCCTCCTGTCAGGTCAGGGATTAGTTCTTGTTTTGTGTGCGTGTGGGTTCTTGCATTTGTCTTCTTTTCCTTTTCAAGGAAATGTGCTTTCAGCCACAAGAGCTTGGTGGAAAATGGAGTGGGTTACATCATTTTTCTGAGAGTTTTTAAAGCAAGGATTAATGTTTCAACTACAATCGATAAACATGTGGTTGAATGGAAGTACAGATTGATGTTTTACAAAAAACGAAAAAAATAAAGAAAAAAAAATAAATGATGAGGAATTCAAAGAATGTGAAACTGGGAAAATGAATCGTAAACTACAACCTGGAGGTCGAAAGAAAGTTACAAGTTACAAACAGAGGTTAAATGCTTCCTTCAAGTCTTGTCAGTGACCCAGTAAAAGTGGATGGACACCAGTATAGCAGTGGGATTATATTTATTCCTAGTTTTCTGAATTAGGGGTGTGTAAATAAAGAACTGTAGTGAAAGAAAAGTGATTGAGAAGAATAGCAACAAATATTGTCCAAAAATAGAACTCACTTAGCCATCTTTTGTGGCAGGACTCTTGTGCGACAACACTACAAATCCCACAATTCTCTGCAGGCACAAAAGAATAAAAAATATTTACTGTAGATAAAGCATCAGTTACACACAATGTGCACTCTTTTCACTTTATTTTACTGCACTAGTGCTTTGAAACCTACAACCCTTTTATTAAGACAAAATCACTTGAACCATCCGGTCGATAATAGCTAATGGTGGTATAGTTTACTATCTAGTAAAAACTATGTTTTAAGAATGTTTTGCTAATGTTCACATTAAGCTATGAAATGTAATTTCTAAATGTTTTTTGAATGTTCAAAATATCTGTTTTTGAATGTTTTAAAAGTGTTTTTGTTGGTTATACAAAGGGAACATTCCATTTTATATTTTTGCAAGTATTGTGGGAATCTTAATATGTTAAATATTGGAAAATGTTTTAAAAAATGTTGGACGAACGTTTCCAACTGAAACATTTCCAAACAAGGTTCCATGAACAACAAATAACAATAAATAACATGTTTGTGCTAGAGATTTGAGATCATTATTAGCTCAACGTTAAACGAATTTTCAACTAAAAAGTGTATTAATGTAAAATGTATGAAGTTTTTGTGCTAACCTTTTGAAGAACTTTATTAAAGATTAGATAACTTTGAAAAAACATTATATTAATTTTACCGAAAGACAGTTTGTTCTTTGAGTGAATCTTGTCAGAACATTAGCCAGAACATTCCCTGTTAGCCGGGACATGAATTAAATGTAAGCAAACAACAATATATTAACAATATTTACAACATTTAGCAACTTGAACGGAATTAAAATCACAAAATGTATAACTCTATATGTGCTTTAAAGAGATAATCCACCTGAAAATTACAATTCTGTCACCATTTACCGTCGTGTTGTTCCAAACATAAAATAAGATATTTTGAAGAATCTCTATAGCCAAACAGTTTTGGTTCCCAATGACTTCCATTGTATTTTTGTCCATACAAAGGAAGTCAATGGGAACCAAAACTGTTATACCAGCATTCTTCAAAATATCTTCTTTTGTGTTCCACAGAACAAAGAATGTCATTTGTAATGATGACAGAATTGTAATTTTTGGAAGGATCATTCCTTTAAAAGCAATTGATCAAATTATTCAAAACTGCATGAGGGAGACCTCTATTACTATAATTTCCATTTATGTTTCTTTGTCTTTGTAAAATTAGACAGACACCACTTGAAATCCCTCCTTC
This sequence comes from Cyprinus carpio, assembly GCF_018340385.1. Taxonomy (NCBI): domain Eukaryota; kingdom Metazoa; phylum Chordata; class Actinopteri; order Cypriniformes; family Cyprinidae; genus Cyprinus; species Cyprinus carpio. The sequence continues at coordinate 6,943,423 of NC_056604.1, forward strand.
AAGCAACGGGATCAGTGAGAAGGAAAGTAACAAACTGAGTTAAAACCCGGGGCAAGAAGTCTTGCAGTTTCTCACGGCACTGCTGCGTCCGGTGCTCTGTGTGCTTGCCAGCTACAGCAAACATTGATTGGCTGATTAAGCACAAATTGATTAGCAGGCTCTCATTAGCATGCCATTAGCAATGACCTATACCTAGCAAGACACACCACACTCTGACTCAAATGGATTAACAAGCACAACAATCCCGCCACGGACAGAAAATCTGTGAACATTTCTCTAAAAGCCAGAAATCGATGGAATTCACATTATTAACCCCCGACGGACATGAAACAGCACTCTAATGGCGTATCATGGGCACAAAGCCCCATTTTAATATTTGCATTTATTTACATTAACAATAAGCTGGCCAACCTCTATGTCCTTGAATCAGTCCAAACACACTGCATGACTGCTATTTCAATATTGCAATCCTTCCCATCAACAAACAATGAGACATTTATTTTCAGCAGAAGGACAAGAGCAGTGTACAGAGAGCATGCATTGCTTTTGAATAAATAGGCCTCAGGACTTTAATTTGAATATATCTAATAAAACAAATATTCAGAAGAACAACAAGACAAGGCTGATATTTTCATTCGCCGGGAAATGATATGCTCTAATATGCAGACGGATGACAGGTCACGCAGTCGCCAGTGGCTCATGTTATGATCTGTGAACATCTTAAAGAGCTCCATCTCCCAACAGAAACATATATTTTTCAAATATCTATCAAATAACTTGTTTTCTGTTCTGTATTGATGTGTTTCCTATGTTCTATATTCTTAAATAGGGACGCAAATTTTTTTTTATTAGTTTGTTCTCATTGCAAAACTTAGTAGCTCAAAAGCTCTCCATAAATAAAATCATATGACATTTAGATTTATGGATCCAATAAGCCACGCATTTCAGTTAATTTTGTTGTGGTTGGTTGATTTTTCAAAGTTAATTTCCCTCATGTAACTGTAAATTTAAATATAAAAATATGCATAGGCTTTAGCTAGTTTACATCCCAGTTGTGACTGCGCAACATGCAATTGTTAGTCAGAGGCAGGTGGTATTTAGGGGGAGGGACAGTCTCATTCTAGAAAGCATTTGATTGGCCAAATATTTGCAATGCCTCTGAGGGCAGGATGAGTCATCGATAATTTTCCTTTTTTTCTGGCAAATTGCTAATTTCATATCAGTTAAAACTTAATTTTTTTTAGAGATCGCTAGCATATAAATGGCCTCAGAGCTAAAAGCCACAAAAGTCAAATTCAGATATCATCTTTAAAGGTACACTATGGACTTTTTCTCATGTCATTTTCTATTAATTACTAGCCAGTACTTGAAAAATTGTGACTCTTGGCATAGCTAGTCAGATTTGTTTCAAACCATACGATTCATTAATGCAGGAAAAAGGTTCCTCTACAAGTAATTTGCAATTTTGTGTTTCAAACACAGATGTCGACAGAGAGCCAACAATTCTTTAGTGCTTGGTCCTTTTTAGTTGGGAACAAAGTGATTTATCAAATCTCTCTTTTTTGTGCATTTTGGTAATGCTGCTACCATGAATGACACATAATATCTGACTCATGTGCAGACCATATTTTTTGTCTGTGCCATTAAAAACAAAAGCTGAAAAAATAAAATAGTGGCTAGTACTGTATATTTATATTAAATTATTTAGTTTTTCATCAAAGCAAATGAAAAAAGCTAATCCTGTCTAAATGTGAACGTCTATGATTTCTGATCCCAATGGTTCTCCACGTTTTTTCCACATTGCACTTTTCAATATGTACAGCATTTGACAAAAAAGTCGCAAAAATAAATATAAAATCAGAGAGAACCACATTGCTGAAATTTACAAGACTAAGAATTTTAATCCCAGATAACAAATCCAGTTTTCTAAATGTTTTAAAAGCACACGTTAGCTGGAATACCAGCATCAGGCAAAATCTAGATTTTACACATTTATGTGGGTTCAAGCAGCCACTTCTATAATGTGATGTTAACTTAACAAAGGTTTTTATGTTAAATTACAACAGGATCAAAAATAATTTATTAAAATATGCGTCAAAAATGATGCATGCCCTCCATGACCTTCTGTAACACCAACATGCATAAAACACACACTTCCACGCAGATGTTAGTCCTTTTTGATACATCAAATCAGAATTGTAAGAATTGTAAAGGTTGTTCAGAAAACTAGTTCCATTCAAATAGGCCTAAGGGGTCAGTTCTATCCTCATTAGTCTATGTGACAGTTGCTGCATGTATTTACGCAGAGCAGTGTCAAGTCAAACATCCATTCCTTTTTTTCCCCACACATAACATTTAACCATGAGTAATGCTGGCACTACTTTGCGCCTGGTCTCTGTGACTTGCGTGTTCAACTTTAGTGCATGAGAAAGTTCTCGCCATCTGCGATAAGCTGTTAAAAATTCTGTCCATATAAGTGCTAGAGTTTTCGAGCATCTGATGCATAGTAGGTCTTGTTACCAGTTTTAGTGGGTGGCAATTCAACATGCCAGGAGGGTGAGCTCCATAATTTCAGAGCAAAGCGTGATTCTTAGTTCCCAGCACTGATCAATGACACATCAGCGCAAAGTGACAATTCAGTGCCAGAGAATTGTGCAAATAAATGCTTGTGTGTGTCTGTTCTTGTTAATAATGTTTAAGGTGTCTTGTATAATGCTTTTAAAGAGATATATGCATTAGGAGCAGTGGATTTACTCTGAGATTTGCCCATTGGTACTTTGTAGCATGTAAACTGTAATGTCTGTGATTTAGGATACACCACTGAAGCAAAGGCTAAAGCTCCATTTAGTGAAAACAAGCGTTCACACACTGGTAAACAGTTACAGTTTTCAGGTACGTAGCACAAACCCAGAGGCATTCGGCACAATGCAGATAAGATGAGCAGGGAACAGATGGAACGTGGATGTGGCCTGTGCCTGAACATGGTGCCGATGTACGCACCTCCTACATAAGCCTGGGACTGTTAGCATGGAGATCTTCCAGAACATTCTTGGCATCAAGAGGATCTAGTCACCATCTGTCTCCCAGGACAACCTCCCAACATAGACCTTCCCCGCCTCCCGCCACCCCTGAGCTCATCAGCTCCGAGATACGCAGACGCCTGTCAATGAAATTCACGGGCCGTTTGTCTTGGGAGAGCAAATATGACCATAAGACAATTCTATTCGGATCATCTGCACCACCTGTTAAGTCTATGAAAACAGATGACGGCACAGTATTGTTAACTGGAGACGTCCACTTCACCAGACTTGTGTGAATCAACAGGAAGAATTACTAAATGCACACACAAAGCACAGCCAGGAATGAGGCCATCGATGAAGAACACAAAAAGGAGTGAAATCGGTTTCAGTGTGAATGCTTATAACCGTTCAATTCAGAATTGATTCTTAAACGGGAATGCAAAGTTCTGTTTTTGTAATTTATTTTCCCATAAGCTCACCAATAAAGTAGGTTTATGACAATGTTAGCCTAATATGACATTTAGGCTACTTTCATCAACACAATAAGAGGCTCCAAATTTATAAACAGCAGTACTGTTGATAAAACAACGCCATTTTAGTATTATCTTCTTGTGGATAATGTTTCAAACTCATTTTGTCACACCTAACTGTATAATAACAACAATGAACTGCATTTTCAGTAAATATAGACCTACTATATATTTCTGAAAGAAATATTAGTTTATTTGTCTAAACTTAGCAATCTACAGAGAATTTATTTTTCTATTCATTATTAGGGCTGGGTAAAAAAATATAGATTTATCGGTTTTAATCGTTTTTTTGTTTTTTTACGGAATACCGATTCTTAAATATTCTATTGTTACTTTTTATATGAAACAAAGTATCATATTTCAAATTCTGTCCAATTTATTACAATATTCAAACAATAAATGCCATTTTGGCGCTGTCTAATGTGGAGTGCAGATTGCTGTAGTGCCTTCATTTCAAGAGAAGTGGCAGCGTGAAGTACACTGAACTAAACTAAATTTCAGCACAAAATAAGCATGAATAGACACCCGAAGGTATGTTAAAAGAAAGTACAACTTACCGAAACCGTATCTTGTCTCATGTAATCGCTCAATCATTGTTTCAACTGCAGAAAGATAACAGCTTGGAAACAGTCACGTAACGTCACATTTACCTCAGAAAAAACATTTTCAGTTACCCTAAACTCGTTAGTCAGCTAGAAAAATGAACTATAGAGATTAACATTTTACAAAATTTATGCACCATGCAACATATTCATTAGAAATGTTAATGTTCTTCAATGTTTAAATTAGAGTTGAATAAATCAAGTTATAAAAGCCACCAATTAAACGAATTGAAAAAAACTAATTGGAGTGGAAACAGAATTATGTATAGGTTATGCTGTCATAAAAAACTGTAATTTAAGCATTAACTTAACCTTCAATATTAATATAATAGGCTACCTACTGACTCTCATGCAGGCCAATAATTGACAGCATTAGATATTTTTTCCCTTGAGAAAATATGCATGTACTGTACCTGATACACAAATTGTGAACTTTATGTCAAAACCCAGGCCTAGTCATTGTTCTTTTTTGTTGCATGCAACATATGAGAAACAAGGCAGCATCTGTATTATAGGTAAGTTTGTTAGAATGTATGAGTTTTTTTTTTTTTGTTGTTGTTGCATGAACAAAATATCTTAGCATTGTTCTTATCACTTTGTAAAAAATCTTGAATTTTTTTTGCAGAAAAAGTTATTCATACACACCTGACATAGCAATTATGACTTCCCAACTTGTAAATAGGAACCTCCAATGAGGACTTGAAAGCACAATAAGTACCATGATGCAAATATGTATAGGTAGCTGCCACATTTGACAACTTCAGACACGTTGACACCTCCGCCATCTTGGAAGGGTCAATGTGTCATCACTCATAAATATTACAAAATCAACATCACTTTCACAGAAATGTGTTGGTATTTGTTTTTAATATGCATTGACTCAATTTTACAGGTTAAACTATTTTAACTTGTTAATGTCAGATTTTCTGCCACATAAAAAAAAAAAATCATGACATACTACAAAGTCATAATTACAAAATAAAAATCCTAAATTATGACTTATTAAAGTTGAAATTGTGACATAAATACATAAATCTAAATAACTTAAAAAGTTGAAATTGTCCATAGAAACAGATGCTAATTTCGCAATTCATAGCCTATCTATGGTAAATATAGCAACATCCATATTGGATATTTAAAGATCTTTCTGAAACACGTCGATTTTTACAAAGCTCATCATTCTGAAAAGTGAGGTGTGCTCTGATTGGCCAGCTATCCAGAGCATTATGATTGGCTGAATACCTCAAGCGTGTGACGGAAATGTTATGCCCCTTACCATACTGTGATGCCGTGTGTCCCGGCGTGACAAGCCAAAAACAATAAATCCCATTACAAACGAGGCATTTGTTGCATCCAGTGGGGACATAATTACTGATTACAATGACTTACACTGTGTTTTTACATGTTGCGTATCACACTGCGTACACGTAAAACCATGTCTGGAGAAATGACAAACATCAAGTGCTACTCTACGCTGCTCAAAACTAGCTTTTGAATCATCATTGGCAAATTCTTTAAGTATGAAAACGTACTTACAGACCATGAGTCAGAAGCGCCAGACTGTCCTTGTAAAGTTGGAACTGCCCCACTTTATAGAAACAGACACTGGTATTGTAGGCTACTCTCACAGGAAACAGTCCTCATTCTTCGTAAAATGCGCTGCATACATCTGAATATTTGGGTTGAACTGTTCTGAAACAGTGTTGTAAATACAACTTATCCACTGATTTCTAGTCGTGTCCTCTTTTGGAAGGCCAAACAAAGTAGTTTCGCTTTCACAATGAAACACACAGTGCTTCCACAATATGGCGGCAGCAACAGCGAGAGCTAGAATTAAAAGCTATTTATTTGCATGAACATTTGGGTGGCATTATGCAAATCTTCCCACATCATGACATAGACATGTGGGGGTGTGTTAGATTGAGCCATTTTAGGTAGGTGTGGTTGACCCTTAACTTTTATAAATAATATCTCTTTGGATTTGAAACTTTAGTCTTTGTAACTTTACAGATCTTCTTTACGCACCAAGAGCTTGTAACACGCCAAAGACAAAAGAAAAATTTTAATCGCATCATATGACCCCTTTAACTGGCTGAATGTGCTAGCTGACCAATTGCCACTGAGATTAATACCAACCGATCATTTTCTCAATCTATATTAAACCACTTTTAGACCGTTTTCAATGTTGAACCTGTGGAAATCCTGTGACACTGAAATAAATACACTAATCATACCTTAAGTCTACACAGTACAGCTGAATATGAGTGTAAACCCCCTTTTACAGTCTTGGCAAATTTACACTGGGGCAAGGACAGGGAGTATGCAAGGCACCTGGTCTTGAAATCAATCATAAGCATGGGTCGAGGGCGGTAATTAGGCGTTCAGGAGGGAGCGTGTGGGACAAGGTGACGAGGATCAGTTAATGAGGCATGTGTTCTAGTAATGGATGATTATCATTGTTTTAGGGGGGTAGTTTTGGGACTGTCTGATCACTGTCTGGTTCATCTTATACCAACCTACAGGCAGAAACTTAAATCTGCTAAACCTGTAGTAAAGACTGTAAAGAGATGGACCAACGAAACAGAGCAGGATTTACAAGCCTGTTTTGACCTCACTGATTGGAGTGTTTTTGAAGCTGCTACCACCAATCTGGACGAACTCACAGAGACCGTAACATCATATTATTAGTTTTTGTGAGGATATATGCATTTCTACCAGGACTTATTTAACATTCAACAATGATAAGCCATGATTTATCAGCAAAACTCAGACATCTTCGGCAGGCCAAATAGGATGCCTACAGAAATGGGGACAGAGTCTTGTACAATCAGGCCAGGAACACACTAAACGAAGAGATTAGAGTGGCTAAAAGGACCTACACTAAAAAGTTGGAAGACCAGTTTACTTCCAACGACTCAACTTCAGTGTGGAGTGGACTGAGAGCCATCACTAATTACAAGACACCATCCTCCTGCACTGAGGCTAATCAACGACTTGTTAACGACCTGAATGAGTTTTATTGTAGATTTGAAACCCCCAACACCCATTCTGACCATCTCTCTACACAAACCGTTAACACCTCCTGCAATCCCCCCTCTCCACACCTCCTGCTCTTCAAATCTGTGAAGATGATGTGCGCCAGGTCTTCAGGAAGAACAAAAGAAGAAAAGCACCAGGCCCAGATGGCGTTACACCAGCCTGTTTGAAAAACCTGTGTGCTGACCAGCTGGCCCCCATCTTTTCACAGATCTTCAACAGATCTCTGGAGTTGTGTGAAGTGCCTTCCTGCTTCAAACGCTCCACCATCATCCCCATTCCAAAGAAACCCAAGATTACAGGACTTAACGACTACAGACCTGTGGCTCTAACATCTGTCGTCATGAAGTTGTTTTAAAAAACTGGTTCTGGTTCATCTGAAGGACACCACTGGACCCTTACTGGACCCCCTGCAGTTTGCTTACCGAGCAAACAGGTCTGTGGATGATGCAATCAACATGGGATTGCACTTCATCCTGCAACATCTGCACAAAACAGGGACTTATGTGAGGATCCTGTTTGTGGACTTCAGTTCGGCTTTCAACACACAATCATCCCAACAGTCCTCCAGACCAAACTGACCCAGCTCTCTGTTCCTAGTTCTATCTGTCAGTGGATCACCAGCTTTCTGACAGATAGGCAACAGCTAGTGAGACTGGGGAAATTCATGTCCAAACAGCTGCTCCACCAACACTGGTGCCCCTCAGGATGTGTTCTCTCCCCCCTGCTCTTCTCGCTGTACACCAACGACTGCACCTCAAAAGACCCCTTTGTCAAGCTCCTGAAGTTTGCAGACGACACCACACTCATCGGTCTCATCCAGGACGGTGACGAGTCTGCTTACAGACAAGAGGTTGAGCAGCTGGCTGTCTGGTGCAGTCTTAACAACCTGTAGATGAATGTGTTAAAATTTGTGGATTTGATATTGGGATTATTGGGTGTAACCCCTGCACTCCCCCCCACTCACCATCATGAACAGCACTGTGGCTGCAGTGGAGTCATTCAGATTCCTGGGAACCACCATCTCTCAGGACCTGAAGTGGGACAATCACATTGACTCCATTGTTAAAAAGGCCCAACAAAGGCTGTACTTCCTTCGCCAGCTGAGGAAGTTTAACCTGCCACAGGAGCTGCTGAAACAGTTCTACTCAGCCGTCATTGAGTCTGTCCTGTGCACTTCAATAACTGTGTGGTTTGGTTCAGCTACAAAATCAGACATCAGAAGACTACAGAGAACGGGTTCGGACTGCTGAAAGGATTATTGGTACTTCCCCTGCCCACCCTTCAAGAACTGTATACATCCAGAGTGAGGAAAAGGGCTCAGAAAATCACTCTGGATCCCTCACACCCAAGTTACCCCATCTTTGAACTCTTGCCATCTGGCCGGCGCTTCAGAGCTGCAAATACCAGGACAGTCAGGCACAAGAACAGTTTCTTCCCCCAGGCAATCTACCTCATGAACAGTTAAATGTTCCCCACTTATACAATAAAAAAAAATGTGCAATATCCTTATATTTATTTGTTACCCCTTCATCCTAGTACATCCCTGCATCTTACTCAATCCATTCCATTATCATTTATAGCACAATTGTTTAATACACTTATTTATATGCAAAGGGTTTTTATTTTTTTATTTTTTTGACTGTGTGTTGTTGTCTTTTGTGTACTGGAAGCTTATGTCACTAAAACAAATTCCTTGTATGCGCAAGCATACTTGGCAATAAAGCTCTTTCTGATTCTGATTCTGATTCTGTTTGTTTGTTTGGGCAAGGGTATTTGGAGGTGATGATCTTCCGGCACCACAGGAAACTTCACACACGCCACAAGAAGAGAACACACGCCGTAATTATAAGGCACAGTACATAAACATACGATTCAACACCCAAGGAGGTCAGGCTGAAAAATGTGCTGTAAAATAGATGACAGTCTTACAAAGCTTTGAGAACTGAGGTGCTATTTTTGTTTTGTAGTAAGTAAGGCAAAGGAATGGCCTGTCCTTCTGGAAGACCATGGAAAAATCTTGTCTTTATTACTTGAGTTCTGATTTCTGAGAAAATTACTAGTTAGGCCTATTATTTTATTGTAATGTCTCATTTAGTTTCTTTCTATTGCATAAAAAAAAAAAGAAAAAAAAAAAAAAAAGACCAGGAACCTGAGATGCAAATTAGGGATGTGCTGTAATGCCTTTGTATTATTTGTAACTTAAAAAAAAAAAAGGTTCTTATATTTTTCTTAAATTGGCCCATAAATCCATAAACAAGCAGGCCCAGCACCAAACCGGTTTATCATGCACAGGTGAACAAAACCATATCTAATACTAAACCTTTACATTTATTAATTTTAAAATACCTTGAAATATATTTTGACAAATCTTGTGACATGTTCAAATCTACAGGCTTATATATATATATACAAACACGCATGTATGCGTTGTATGTACTGTCTCAAATGTTTGAAGGTATATAACAATAATAATATATAATTAATTACATATGGATTCAAATATAATTAAATTATAATAAAATGTATTAGATTAATATATATTTATTTCTATATTAATACTATTATATAATAGTAAAATAATTAATAATATCATTATTATTGTTATTTTGGCAGTTCTAAATCTTTTCAACATTTTCAGTAAATTGTACTGTTTCCTGTTATCTAGAGGAATGGAATATGGAGAGCAATAATTTCCTTAACCCTGGTAGCCTCTCTCACCTTTGAAAGACAAAACGCTCCAAAGAATGAAGCTTGAAGGCTTATTAAATCTACAATTGTAACAAAGACTGAAGCTCACCAACTGTTTTCAGGAACAGATGCTATGTTAACTGTGGAGTGACGAGTAGGTGTATGAATTAGCCCTTGAGTCTCACTTCCAGTCGGAGAGAGAAAGAGAGAAATGGTGTGACTCCAGCATGGCTGCGGAGGCATTCGAGACTTCACCGACTAACTCGACTCAAAGCCTCTCACGCGGCAGCCCGAGTGGGATCTGAAGGCAATGATGATTTTCACTTGATCAAAGCGGATCATGCAAAAGCGCCGCAGCTCTTTGAGTTTTTGCGGAAAAGCTCAGAATATAAAGTGAAAGTGAGAATATAAGCCTGCTCATTAGGATTTTCAGCAGGTTGGAAAATTCAGACAATTATATAGGCTATATGCTTTACATTTCTGAAAACTGCTCTCCAGCAGCGCTGTACTGATACTCTTTATGCTTTAATGTTTTGCAATTAATTCAGAGCAAACTGCTTAACATACACGTTCTATTTAAACTTTGTTTTAGAGATAATATCAGCTTTTGGTTCTGAAAATGCTGTACTTCTTAAGAAATAAGATAGCTATGTTTTCATCCACATGCATTTTAAAATATTGCATAAAACACTGGATGGAAATGTCAAGATGAGCATAAAATCTTATAAAGGGCATTAACTTATATATCAACAGAAAATGCAGCATTGCATATCTATCTGTATTTATCTATCTACTAATTAATATTTACATTTCTCCTGAATTATTAATCATACAAAAATATGAAGTTAATATATAGTATGCTTATATATTATTATTTTAAAATTATCTACCTTAAGTATCTTTCATATGTTTATCAATTGCCAGACAGTTTTGTTTAGATTCTACTAAGCTGGTTTTTCAGGCTGAAAGGCATATCAAGCTCTCAGAGTACATTAGTACATTAAGATCAGAGTCAGCCCTGTAGCTCCAGCTGATGTGATTAAATTATGGTTGATGTTCAAATGAGAATCTATATGGTTCCATTAAGATCAAATTCAAGCCTCACAAGCTTAAATGAACGTGTATATAGCAACATATTACAAACATGAAATTAGTAAAATGGTAAGACACATCATTGTCGAAACTACATTGACTTGGGTTTTCTGGATGAACATGCAATACTTGAAAAGTTGGCTTTCAGTGTCCTTTTCTTTACAGTCCTGATGACCAGCGTGAATTGTCATGCCTAAAAGCAAACTGTTTAATAATTTAAACTTGCATGTACAATGTGTCATTGCAAAAGTGAAATCACATCAGGCAGAGTTAGAAAACAAAAGCTAACTTCCCATGCAAACACTCATCGAGACCCTTTATCACTCCCTCTTGCATGATAAGAAATGAAAAAGCAATTGTGATTTTCAGGGTCATACACTTATAGGATTGTACTCTAGTTTGCAACGTATTTTTCATGAACTATGTACATTTTGCATTTTTTTTTTTTTTTTTTTGCATTGGTTTCTAAAGTTTATACAAGCATATTTAAAAGCAGGAAAAGTTTCTGCTGACATTTGCAAATTTTTTGCAGACCAGCAAATACAGTGCAGGCCTAACCTATTTGAACCAAAGAAACATATAATAAAAACCCAGATAAAAAAAAGAGAATATGTGGAAAAAGAAAAGCAAAGGCAGTTTATTTAAATGTTAAAAATGGACCATTTTCATCCAACCTGACAGCAGGTCCCACCTACAACATTAAAGATTACGACCTATTTGTGGAATTACCTTCTAGCTATTTACATTCTAAAATCCATCAGCATTTTACATTTTCTCTTTCAAATGCAATAAAAATCATTATATGGTATCTGTCTGGAGAATAATGTTCTTCTAGAAGAGGAGCAAAGCTGTGGAAATCAATAGGCTGGAAATTGTCTTCATGAAGAACTTTCCACAACACAAGAGCTAGAAACAGAATCTTGGAGTTTTCCAAGCCAAGCCATGAAGTACTGTGTGACCCAGGACAGCGTCACTGCCTGCAGGTGTCATGGAAAGCCTCCAGAGTTCGGAAGTCCCTCCATGTTGGAGGAAGGCCCTCCTGCAGGTACTTGCCACAGCGTTGACACGGGGTCTGGAAGAGCTTGATGTAGCTCCTCAACCAGGTCTGCTCAAAAGAAGAACACCAGACAGACATTAGTGGACAATTGTGCTTTTTATTAAGAGTTTATTGGATAAAACCTTTAAAATGAAACGGCACTCCTTGTGTGGCACACAGAAGACTGGATTGACACTTAAGAGTTCAACCGAGTCTGAAGTGACTTGAATAACACATTTTAACCAAAATGAAGCAAAGTATAAGATTCCTGGGCAAAATGCTGTAAAACTGCTGCGGCGGACGACCTCATTGGCATGGGACGTGTGAGACCAGCATGAGGGTCTGTGGTCTCTCACAGCAGTCACAACTCGACATTGATTAACAGCAGGAGGAATATGTCTGCTCTCCTCTCTAACCCCTCTTCACTGGGCCGCGCAGCACAGTCGGGGTTTACCGGCACCTGTCAGGACGCATTGTCTTTCCTAATTCATCTGCCGGCCCAAACCACCCTCCACTGACTCCCTGTTATTCATACTCCAATTAGCACACACAAGAGTCCAGCACCACCCTATCTATCTATCTATCTATCTATCTATCTATCTGTCTGTCTGTCTGTCTGTCTGTCTGTCTGTCTGTCTGTCTGTCTGTCTCATGTGTCTATTTATCTTTCTGTCTGTTCATTCAATATCCTATACCTGAACCACAGTAAAAAAATTTATTTTTTTTTACAAAGAAGCTAATATGACCTTGAAGCTCTTATTTGGAGAGACTGAGGACTGGTGGGTTTTTTTCAGGCTCTAAATAAGTTGTCCCGGGGATGGCCTCGGAGTGAAGCCCATCAACTGTATTGTTTAAATCTGTGTACAGGAGAAAGCCCACGATTCCAGCCATGATCAGAATAGCTCCGCATTGATCTTACGGAGAAGTAATCAATCTCTCCTCTCTTTTTTTGAAGCATAGAGCAGAGGTCGGCAGACTATTTAAAGACAGACCAGACTCAATGCTTAACATTACACACAAATATACAAGCCACGATAAGGTTAACTTAATTTATTAAAGATTTCAAACACAAAATCAACACTTTTTTATTCCAGGGCAGAGTTTGATGAGTGAGGTTTTTATACATTTTATGCCATTTTACACATTTGGCAGATGCTTTTATTCAAAGCTACATTATTTACAGTGCACACAAGTTATTGATTTTTAGTATGTGTTCCCTGGGAATTGAACCCATGACCATGATGTTGTTATTGCCGTCCTCTACCAGTTGAACTACAGGAATATATTTTGTAAAAATGGTCTTGCAGTATTCTTACAATGTGGAAAACCTCTCGTTAAACAGCACATCAAAGCCAAAGGCAAAAAAATTATAATTGCATGTAATAATTCTAGCACAATGTCTTTAGAAGTTTAAAAGCAATGTACTATACCCACCATGAAGGAGCGAACTACAACATCAGGCATCTGGGGGAGCTGGTAATGCAGGAGCGCTGTGGTTGCATGATCAGTGACCTGAGAGAACAAAGATCACTGAGAAACATAACGCAATATGTACAGCAAGTACATTAACATATGACCACCCACATTTACAAAACCAAATATGAGGAACCAGTTAACAAAATTGTTATTTATGGTCATAATGGAAATTTATGGTCTATAACTGGTGGTAGAAAATGGTCATGTGAACTAATCAACAACGGTTTTTGGTCCCAAACACCTTGACTAACATTGTAATTGGACTTCAAGGAAAAAATAAAACTAAAAATAACAGGGACAGACTAAAATGGTACAAAAGTATAATCTTTAAGTGTAAATCTTAAAAAGTGCAAATACCTTTTCTCTTCATGAGGAAGTTTTTGATTAAGTTTTTATTAAAGTAGCTCTCATTCTTAATGGTGACTCATTAGATTATTAATATGGTAATACAAACATTTAAAATAAGTAAAAACGAGTTGAAGTAAGTTAAAAAACAATCTACAATGAAATGCAGCACAACAAATACTACCATATAGTACAGTTTAAATATTATAGATAAATACACATTTATTTATCCATATTTCACATTTCATGTGTTTTGGGAAATGTAAAATTACCAGTATCATTTCAGATTTTTTTTTCTTACAGTATAAAATAATACAATTAAAATGAATTACAATGAATAATGAAATTATTAAATGATTATATTACAATTATTAATAGAATTTAAGTGCATAATTGCAGAATGCAACAACAAAAACTAAATTGGTTCTAAAAATATTCTTTAAACTATATATATATATATATATATATATATATATATATATATATATATATATATATATATATACATACACATACAGGTCCTTCTCAAAAAATTAGCATATTGTGAAAAAGTTCATTATTTTCCATAATGTAATGATAAAAATTAAACTTTCATATATTTTAGATTCATTGCACACCAACTGAAATATTTCAGGTCTTTTATTGTTTTAATACTGATGATTTTGGCATACAGCTCATGAAAACCCAAAATTCCTATCTCAAAAAAATTAGCATATTTCATCCGACCAATAAAAGAAAAGTGTTTTTAATACACAAAAAAAAGTCAACCTTCAAATAATTATGTTCAGTTATGCACTCAATACTTGGTCGGGAATCCTTTTGCAGAAATGACTGCTTCAATGCGGCGTGGCATGGAGGCAATCAGCCTGTGGCACTGCTGAGGTGTTATGGAGGCCCAGGATGCTTCGATAGCGGCCTTAAGCTCATCCAGAGTGTTGGGTCTTGCGTCTCTCAACTTTCTCTTCACAATATCCCACAGATTCTCTATGGGGTTCAGGTCAGGAGAGTTGGCAGGCCAATTGAGCACAGTAATACCATGGTCAGTAAACCATTTACCAGTGGTTTTGGAACTGTGAGCAGGTGCCAGGTCATGCTGAAAAACGAAATCTTCATCTCCATAAAGCTTTTCAGCAGATGGAAGCATGAAGTGCTCCAAAATCTCCTGATACTGTAGCTAGCTGCATTGACCCTGCCCTTGATAAAACACAGTGGACCAACACCAGCAGCTGACATGGCACCCCAGACCATCACTGACTGTGGGTACTTGACACTGGACACTGGCATTTTGGCATTTCCTTCTCCCCAGTCTTCCTCCAGACTCTGGCACCTTGATTTCCGAATGACATGCAAAATTTGCTTTTTATCCGAAAAAAGTACTTTGGACCACTGAGCAACAGGCGCTTCTGCCTCTGTTTCTGGTTCAAAAGTGGCTTGACCTGGGGAATGCGGCACCTGTAGCCCATTTCCTGCACACGCCTGTGCACGGTGGCTCTGGATGTTTCTACTCCAGACTCAGTCCACTGCTTCCGCAGGTCCCCCAAGGTCTGGAATCGGTCCTTCTCCACAATCTTCCTCAGGGTCCGGTCACCTCTTCTCGTTGTTTTTTGCCACACTTTTTCCTTCCCACAGACTTCCCACTGAGGTGCCTTGATACAGCACTCTGGGAACAGCCTATTCGTTCAGAAATTTCTTTCTGTGTGTCTTACCCCTCTCGCTTGAGGGTGTCAATGATGGCCTTCTGGACAGCAGTCAGGTCGGCAGTCTTACCCATGATTGCGGTTTTGAGTAATGAACCAGGCTGAGAGTTTTTTAAAAGCCTCAGGAATCTTGTTGCAGGTGTTTAGAGTTAATAAGTTGATTCAGATGATTAGGTTAATAGCTCGTTTAGAGAACCTTTTCATGATATGCTAATTTTTTGAGATAGGAATTTTTGGTTTTCATGAGCTGTATGCCAAAATCATCAGTATTAAAACAATAAAAGACCTGAAATATTTCAGTTGGTGTGCAATGAATCTAAAATATATGAAAGTTTAATTTTATCATTACATTATGGAAAATAATGAAACTTTTTCACAATATGATAATTTTTTGAGAAGGACCTGTATATATATATATATATATATATATACACATAATTTTTTGAGAAGGACCATATATATTTGTATATTCTTTTTTTGCATATATTTTGTATTTCTTTTTTTGCATGCATGGGCACACATTTGAAGAAATTCTGATTAAAATCTATTTTCAGACCAATCTACCTACACTCAGATTAACTCCTAAGTCCAATTTTGCAGAAGAACACCATAACCTTATTACTTTCCCTAAAATCCCATCTTCCATCACTAATTTAATTATAGAATGGGACTAAAAAGCGAACCACTTCAATCTCCCGTCATCGTTTCATCAGACTGCCAATGCTGACCAAAGTCCTTATGGGAAACCGTCCAGTTAATACCTCTCAACAGTGATGCATCATGGGAAAAGAAACTCAAGTGGTTACAACCAAAGTGTAAAAAAGCAAAGATGTTTTTTTTTAATAAACACAAAAACATCTGTGTGAAAACTATTGGACAGCGGGGACATGTGAAGAGTAAAGAACGATTAATTAAGAGAGCACGGAAAACGGGAATACAGAAGTGACAGCTGGGAGGGAAAGATGAGAGGCGGCCCGTCCCTCCAGTTTGAGGCAGCCTGGGTTCAAGTTAGCGTTCGCAGCCAGAGAAATAAGGAAATAAACAGGGCTGCGCTTTGATCAGCCTGTGCAGATGCGAGAAGCTCAGTTACAATGTGTTCCAGGCAGCTCGTCATACACATTCTCTCTCCTTGGAAAGAAAAACAAGTTTCTCTCCCTCTCTTTCTCTTTGAAAGGTGCATCAGCATTAGCAAGACAACGTAGTTTCATCTGGCCCAGAGGCTGACTACTCTCTAATTCTAGCCTAATGAGAATCATGGAGGGTGGAGAGATGACGACTGGAGCCCAGATGTTCAGGGGGCTGTCAATTGAGGGTGAAGTGGCTCTGAGTGAAATGAAATCAAAAAACACGAGGACAAATGATGTCTTAGGGATGAAAGGCAAGGATTGGCAGTGGAGAGGTGACAAGAAATGCAACCGCCATTGAGAAGAGAGATCTCATTAGAATTTCACGGACACGCGATTTAAATTTATTTATTTATTTATCGCATGGCTCAAATTCAATTTGAAAGACAACCATAGGATCATTTAATTACTTTTCCAATATTTCCCAACATACACTATGGGTAATGAGAAAGACACGCTCTGTTGATTAAACTGAGGTTTGTACGTTTGTTGTGATGCGTTTGCTGCTTAACTCACCTTTTGAAATGCCTGATAGTTGGACTTTGACCAGATGTCAAGCTAAAAAAAAGACAGAAAAGTAAACATCAAGCATCTTGATAACTGCATAGTACCCAACTTTTACCCTTAGTATGCCCTTAATAACAACCCTTCTTAAACTCTTATGACTGCATTCCAAGAATCCATTAAACCCCTAGTAAACGTCTTTTACCTGGATGCTCCTGCACACTCTACACTGCACTTTTTAAATTGAAGAGTTGTTTAGCTCCATACAAGCCAAAAAATAAAAATAAATAAATAAAAATAAATAAAAACCCATGATAAAAAGTACCATGCTAGAGGTAAAAATGTGTGCATGTTTAAAATAACAAAATTAAAAAAAAATTTTAGATTCTCATAGTGAATAGTTTTTAAAATAACATGAAATAAAATGCATATATACAATTAAAATCCAAGAAGAAAAAAAACATGCTATTTGGCAAGAATTCTTTAGGATGATTTCTGGCTGTTTGTGTAAAAGTCTGACTGATTCCTGCTCAACCCAAGGTTTAATTTTAAATAAGTAGTTTGCATTTCTAGAAAGAGCTCATTTAATTTTTAAAACTTTGCTATCTTAAATCTATAATGAATTGGAATTAATTAATTACTAATTGTTAACTTGTTTTTGAGGAGCTGCATTTCCTTCAACATGTTGTATCAACTGTCATTTTGCTTATAATTTGAAAAAATGGACCCAAACAATCAGTACCGATTAATATTTTGTGACATCCTGTGTTTATTACTGTAAGTATTCATGTATTGTGTTCTTCCTGTGCTGTTTTCTTTGTAGGTGTGGATGAGTATGTTTCACCTGATTCTAACAAGGATTGTGTGATCAGTCAGTGAGTGGGTTTGAAAGTTTTTTTTTTTGTTTTTATTTGCCTCTAGGGGTGGGCAATATGGCAAAAATATCATTTTTTTTTTTTTTTTCAGAAATATCATGGTTTTATGATTTTAACTTCCCTATTATAAAAAAAAAAACCTTTCAAGGTAACAAAAATATATAAAAAAAGAATGGGGGATATTTAGTGGGCAAAGATAAAAATCTTTGTCATTATTTTATATTTGTTATTAAAATATGAGAACAAAGATACACATTACAAATACATATAATATACAAATAATATACAAATAAAACAAGCTTCATAAAATTAAGTTTGAGCCACTGATGTCACATGGACTATTTTAATAATGTCCTGACTACCTTTCTGGGCCTTGAACGTGTCAGTTGCATTGCTGTCTATCCAGGGTCAGAATGATCTCAGATTTCATCAAAAAATATCTTAATTTGTTCCAAAGATGAACGAGGGTCTTACAAGTTTGGAACGACTTGAGGGTTAGTAATTAATGACAGAATTTTCATTCGATTAAATACAGGCCATCCCTACACTTCAGCATATCTCATGATGCCCAGCATGGTTTAAAGCATGACTTGCTAGTCTGCCAACAAGATTGAAACACCATTGAGCTAAAGACTTTAAGTGATTTTTTAGAACTTTAAAGTTCTTTTAAACCAGCGCACCAAATGGTGAGTAAAAAAAAAACTCAAGACCTAGAAAAATAATTAAATTAGTCAGTGGCATAGATTAAGCACGCATAAAGAGTACAGAAATATTAGCAGGAGTTAGAAAACATATACACTTCATTTGATGGTTTAAAGGTCAGTTACGACTAGCCCTGCGTCTCTAATGTCCGGACTGTTGTTTGGGGCTAAAAAAAAAGCCATCACTAATCAACCCTAATCAACCCTTTGAGTGAAGGTCATCAGAAGAGTTTTCAAAGACGACAACAAATCAAAATGTTCTCTGATTCTATTATCAAACAGGCCCGGTGTCAGCATTTATCAGAGAAATCAGACTCCATCTCCCCTCTGTCCTCAAACCCACCTCCACACACTGCTGCCCTTTGAAGTAAAAAGAATGCCGGATCGCAAATTACCCAAGAGATGTCTGAGATAGTCTTTGAAGCCCTACTTTGATAGCATAGTTTCCCTTCTCCTACCCCTTCCTCTCCCTTTTTTGTGTGCTTGGAGGTTCAGGCAGGCTCTGTTGGGCCTTTTGCATGTGGTTATGGTAAGCTATGTGGCATAATTTGAATGGTAAGGACCAGAGAGGGGATTTAAAGAAAAAAGCCTGTCGATATTCTGCTCTGAATTGACATCTCGCACAGTCCCAAAAAGACCTCGGAGGTTGATTCAAGGGCAGGAGTTTTCTGCAGTGTTTCATACTGAAAATTGTAAATGAAATAAAATAAAATAATTAAAAATAAAATATATACTGTTTACAGTTTAATATTGAGATGGAACTAAAAAGAATGCAAAGTTTGGGCAGAATTCTTTGAGACGTGTTTCTTGCTGTTTGTATCCTCTGATTGATTTCTGCTTAACCCAAGGTTTAATTTTAAATAAGCAGTATGTACTTTTAACATCCAGAAAGAGCTCATCTCATTTTGAAGCTCCATAATTTTAAATCAATAATGAACAGGAATTAATTACTATTTGTTAACTTGTTTTTGAGAGGCTGAATTTCCTTCCTGAAGATGAGCAGATATTTAAACTCAATCTAGTTTCTGTTCTCTGCTGTTTATTTATAGCTGAAAAAAAAAAAAACAGTGGTTGAATACAAATCTCTTGCCATTAATAAGACCTATTTAATAAGGCCTATTAATCCTAGTATATCAAAATAACTAATAATTAATTAATATCAGCTAGTCTCTTTGACACATTACTTAATTAGACAGTTAGACAGTCATAATTTGGGTAAAAAAATTACATATACATATATTATCTCATATATAAGCAATTACATATACTTACACACACACACACACACACACACACACACACACACACACACACAAACACACACAAATTCACAATGAATATTTAAAATAGTTTATGATTACATACTTTTAGATGATCATAAAACGCTAAAAATTAAATAATATTTTTTTAATGATGGGTATACATATTTAAAGACTGAATATTTTTGATCATAGAATTTTTAATTGCAATGCTATGATCTTTTTTTGACTCATTACTAAATCAGACCATCAAAACTTAATCAGACAGTAATTTTTATTTTCATTTAATTACGTTTTATTTTCTTTTATAATAATTCAACTTTTTATAACCAAAATACACCAAATAATACATTTAAAACATCATACTGGCATACTACTCTTCTGTTTGAAATGTTACAGCAAACAGTTTCATTTTTACAAAAATAACCAGTATACAGTGTAAACTGCACAGTAAACAGTACGTAAGCATTTCATTCCAAACATATCTCTCATCTACATGCAGCAATTAACTAATGTGTTTTTACCACCATAATGAGAGCGGTTTAGGGTGAAGTACTGATATCCTGGTGCAAGCTTTGCTGTGACTGTCTGTTTGAGCTTTCTCATAAAGCAGCAGAGGTTAATATGCAATTGCTCACCACACACGTTTGGACGCAGAGGCCCAGCGGCGCGCAGCATAAAGCACCGGCCTGGCACGCAGTTCAGAAGATTCACATTCCCTGCCATAATTAACTGTGATCAAGCCTCTCCACAGCTTTGATGGCCACCTCAAATTAGTGTCACCAAAGAGTGTTCAAACGTTGCAGCTTTCGCAGAGACATACAGATCGCTTCAGAATGAATGAGAGGACGCGGCTCAACTTGACACGGGGGACGTGAGGATAGAGGGTATCGCATACGAACATGCTTTTCATGTTCAAGAGAGAGCCGAACACATCATGTGAATAATTCAACAGCTGTGCAGAGACTTTTATCAATAGCTACAAATCCAGGGATTTCACATCCTTACCTAAGCCAGAAGTACTCAAGCTAAATTTTAAGGTTTAACTGGAAAAAAAAAAATGGATGAAGATGAGTTTTGAACTAGACTTGAACATGTAACGTAATGATATGTTTTACCTTTCCGTCCTCCGAGTATACATTCTCATGGTAACCTCTGACAATCGTGCGGTCAATAAAAAGGCTCCTCATTACCACAATGGCTTTCAAAACCTTCCCCAGGGTGACCTGGAAAGAAATAAGACAACAGAAGATAGGATGAGTGAATGATATTTGAGCGTGTCAACTATTCACAAAAAAAAAAAAAATAAATAAAAGAAAAACAACTTAAGAAGAAAGTGAAGAAGACTGAAGACCTCCTCAAATGATGCATTTTATTGTGCTATGTCTCTTAATATTCTGTGGTGGAAATGACATTTAAAATAAAATGGCCATCTCCTTTCTCTTGCTAAGGAATACAAACACTACTAAATAAAAACATTTAAATAATATTTTCACATTTTTGGCTTATGGCTTTTTTTTTTTTTTGACAAAATCACACCTTGTCTGGAAATGTTTATACATTTAAGAATTAATTTTTTTTAAAATGTATTTACATAATATATACACACTTTGAAATCAATCAAAGAGTATGCTCTTTACTGACTGTTGTCTTCATGGAAACCAAGTACTATCATTTTTGATAAAACGGTATTAGTGGCAAAATCATCTATGGTAACAGAAACGACATTCAGTCGTGATTTGAAAAAAAAAAAAAAAAAAATAATAATTTTGAAACGGTTTGATTATTTCATTCTTTGCTAATGAAAAAAAAAAAAAGCCAAAAATGCAATAATATTTTCATGATGATTTAAATATTTTAAAACTAAAAATACACATAAATATGCATTAATCTATGCATAAAATACACAAAATTTGCAAAAATAAATGATAATCATGGTAAAGAGTTTTAGGTAACACTTAAAGCCTTTGTGTCTAATGCATTATAAAGGGTTATAAATGATATAATACATTATAAGTATTCATAATATGCGTTATAATACATTATATCTTAAATAATTATAATCGAATTTAAAATTTATAGTGTAAAAACGAATAAGTGTTATAATGTATTAACTGTGGTTACAATTATTCATGATATTGTACAATTCACTACAAAGCATAATTAATGCATTAAAACTACTTTTTAGAACTCATTATACATAAAGGCTAGTAAATTTAAGTGTTAACCGAGTTTTAATACAGTATAACCTCCATAAACAAATTAAAAAATTGTTAATTTAAATAAGAATGAACTTTTGGATCGTAATTCATATTTATTCAACTATGGCCACTTTTTGTGACTTCCTTCTAAACCACTTTTCTGAAGCATTTTTTGAATTTAAAAATATTCAGATGTTTAAAAAAAAAAAAAGATTTTTCCTTATATCAAATATTTATGCAAATTTAAGTTTCACAATAAATATTGATACAGTTGCTAAAAATGCAAATATTTTTATGATGTATTTAAAGATTAAAGACTGAAAATATGCATAAAATATAGAAAAACTAGCAAAAATAAATGACAGTCATGGCAAAAAGTTTTTATATGACTGTCATAAACAAAAGTTAAATAGTTAATTTGTTTACTTTAATAATAATTAACTTTTGGGACATAAAGGCAATCACAATATTTATTCAACCAAAATATCTTTTTTTTATGTTGAATTGCAAATCAGAAACAGCTGGTTTGGCCAATTTTTCTCAATCACTAAAACATACAGCACAAAACCCCTCTCTTCCGAGAATAAGTTTCTTCCTTCATGCCAAAAAAAGTTCACACTCCAGCCTGAAACCATCTGCTGTCAGGAGGGGTTTCGCTTGAGTCTTTTGGCTTAAAATGGGTTTAATCTAAGGCAAAGGAGGAAATCCCAGTACAATTTTCGTAAATCCTCACATTCACTTAGATTTCACGCTACACATACCTCAGAGAGAAAGACAGATACAGTACAACATGGACAGGAAGAGGGCTGAGGATCTCTAAACCAACCCGTCGATATTTGCCAAAGCTGTTCAAACATCAACAACGACCCGTGAACAAAACAGCAATGGGTTTCGGCTGAGCCCCACTTGCTGAATAATTTATGTATCAGGCACAGTGAAGGATGCTGGGTTAGCCTGGGCCAGGTCTGAATGCTGGCAGGGTGGTGACGGTTCTTTTTGTTGTCCCTCTGAGGTTTTCAGAAGCCGCTAGATTTGACCCCACCACTGACTGTGAAGGGGAACACACTCAGGTGGTCCGAAAAAAAAAGACGGACAATGGCAACCAGCGTGATAAAGTTCAGCTAAAATAACACCCAGGTGACAAAGTTTGACATAAAAAGAAACTAAGAATCAGAAGAAATGAAATATCAGTTCATTTGAGATTCAGGAGAGTTTTCAGTTCCTCAGAGCTCAGTTTTTATAAATGCCAAACCAATAATGCAATATGGAGGGGACCGCTATTATATAAAGGGATTTTAGTGTGGCAGAGATGAATGTACTATTGAGAAATGAATTCAAATGAGATTTCACAAGCATTACACCGGATGGATTGTCTGGGAGTCAATGACGAAAAGCAAACATGTCACTGAAGTCCAGCCAAAGAGTCTAGTGAGGTTCTATGCATACATGAATAAATATATGACTAGGAAATTATTTGTTGTTTGGGTGAAAGAGCTGATTGTAAACACGAACCATATCCGTTGAAGGAGATGTCACTGCCATAGATTCCCACACCTGGTAATTGGAAAACTTTTACAGAAGATTGGGTCTCACTACGAGAAATGGAGATACACTTTCTCAGACATCATTACAGTATGTAAATTAGCTCTCCAAATAGATAGATAAAAAGCACTCCAAGTAAATAAGTTTCAACCTAATTTCTTTTACAACCAGTCTAACTTTAGCATTATGTATTTTTTTTTTTTTTTTATATTTCCAGTTTAAGTTTCTGTAATTTTCTCATGTGCTTTTGTCATTTGATATCTTTGTTGTTTTTTTAACATTTCTATTTAACTTTCATTTTTGGTTTTAGTAATGAAGTCAAATTTCTATTCAGCTGTCCTTTTATTTCAGTTGGTTATTCATCTAATATTCATATTGTATATTATATCAGCTTAATTTCATTCATTTCATTTAATGATTGAAATGATTTTTAATAGTTTATTTAACAATAACAACACTGCTTAAAACAGTACTGTGGCGACAACATGTGATGGTACAGTAATACTACGGTACTTTTAAGTATACTATAGCATTTAGTGATTTAAATTTTCTATCACATAATCATTAATTTATTATTTCTAAGCAAGATACTTTAAAGTAAAGATTAAGATAAATCCATACACGTACATTTAGCCTAGCACAAGCTAAATTTGTGCATGTAACTGTGGCAATACTATGGTACCTATTTGGTCTATTCAGCCACTTTCTTGACCCTGAACTTCGCCCCGATCAGGAACTGTATGTAGGATATGTGCACTCATGTTTTTACAGTGCTGTTAAACTCGGATCGCTTCATTTCATCTACCCACTCATTAATCTACTACAGATGAGTTACTGCAAAAAGGTCACTGCAACACTGTAAAGTGATAAAACTAATCGCTCGGAAAATAAGCTCATTTGACTAGAAATACAAGACTTCCACGTTCAGGAAAAAAGTGGACAGGTAAAAATAAAAACACAAAAAACTCAAAACAAGCACTTACATTTTTATACAAAGAAAGAGTAATATACTGGGAATACAGAAAAAATGTGTCCAACAGAAGAAAGGAAGTCTTAAATGTTTGGAACAAATTATTTTTGTAAAATATCCTCACACAAGGCTCCTTCAATCACCTGGCATCAAGCAAACAAGAGTGTACAGATATGTAGTGTACGGTACACTGGCAAGTTCCCTCTCTCTCTCTCTCACACACACAAACACACACACACACACACAAAACCTTCAAAACTCAACAGTAGGGGAAAAAAAAAAAGAAACTCTGTAGACATGATCAATCATGTCAAGATCCAGCAGAAATACCCATTCAGACCTGTTCGTACTCCGTGAGCCTCACAACACATGTTTTTGCTGCTTTAAGGTTTGCTTATTAAATTCATGTCTGTCAGAGTAGCTGAAGGCCTGGCCTCTGCCCGGAGCCGCTTGGCGCTGGCAGCCGACACCAGCACTCACAGCCTGAATCCATTACCCCTGACAGCCTTTAAAGTCATAGTTCTCCCAAATGTAAATTGAAATATTATTTTTCTCGCCAGAAAGGCAACTTAGAGGGTGGATGCCCAAAAACGAAAGCAGTTATTTTTGTTCATTTATAACGGTTGCCTTATCCAGTGGGAAAAATATTTTTTTGATCCCCTGCTGATTTTGTAAGTTTGCCCACTTACAAAGAAACGAAGGGTCTGTAGTTTTTATGGTAGGTGTATTTTAATGGATAGAGACAGAATACCAACCAAACAATCCAGAAAAAAAACATAGTATAAAGGTTAGAAATTGATTTGCATTTCAGTGAGTCAAATAAGTATTCGATCCCCAAGCAAAACATGACTTAGTACTTGGTGCAGAAACCCTTGTTGGCAAGCACTGAGGCAAGAAATTTTTTTTTAGTTGGTCACCAGGTTTGCTCACATCTCAGGAGGGATTTTGGTCCACTCCTCTTTACAGATCCTCTCTAAATCCTTAAGGTTTCTTGGCTGTCGTTTGGCAACTCGAAGTTTAGCTCACTCCACAGATTTTCTCTGGGATTGAGGTCTGGAGACTGACAAGGCCACTGCATGACCTTAATGTGCTTCTTCTTGAGCCACTCCTTTGTTGCCTTGGCAGTATGTTTTGGGTCATTGTCATGCCGGAAGACCCATCCATGACCCATCTTCAGTGTTCTGGCTGAAGGAAGGAGGTTCTCATCAAAGATTTTACAGTACATGGCCCCGTCCATTTGGCCCTCAAAGCGGTGAAGTCATCCTGTACCCTTAGCAGAAAAACAGCCCCAAAGCATGTTCCACCTCTGTGCTTGATTGTAGGGATGGTGTTCTTGAGGTCATAGTCAGCATTTCTGTCCCTCCAAACACGGCGGGTCGAGTTAATGCCAAAGAGCTCAATTTTGGTCTCATCTGACCACAGCACTTTCTCCCAAGTCTTCTCTGAATCATTTACATGTTCACTGGCAAACTTTAGACGGGTCTGTACATGTGCCTTCTTGAGCAGGGGGACCTTGCGGGCGCTGCAGGATTTCAGTCCGTTACGGCGTAGTGTGTTACCAATGGTTTGCTTGATGACTGTGGTCCCAACTGCCTTAAGATCATTAACAAGCTCCTCCCATGTAGTTCAGGGCTGATCCCTCACCTTTCATCCTTGCCATAATTGTAAAGCAAAAAAAAAAAAAAAAAAAAACAGGTTTTTAACATAACTTGTAAATAAGCTCATATAACAATAAATAAGCTCATATTTAGCTCAGGAGCATTCATATTGCTTGCAGATGTTACTACGCTTTGAGTGAATTTAACCTGTGGCAAATTCAATTCAGTATCAATCAATGGTATCAATCCCATACCACTCAGGTATGATTTGGAAAGGCACACACACGTCTTAATAAAAGGTCTAACAGCTAATAATGCACATCAGAGCAGAAAACAAGCCCGGAGGTCAAAAGAACTGCCTGTAGAGATCAGAAACAGGTTTGTGTCAAGCCACACATCTGGGCAAGAGTTCAGAAAAAAAAAAACTATGCTGCATTGAAGAGTCACAGAAGCATGTAGTCTCTGTTACTTTAATGAAAGAAGTTTGAAATAACCAGGACTCTTCCTAGAGCTGGCCTCCTGGCCAAACTGAGCAATTGATGGAGAAAGGTCTTGTCTGGACTGGTGACCAAGAACCTGATAGTCACTCTGGTTGAGCTCCATGATCATATGTGGAGATAGGAGAAACCTACAGAAGGACAAACATCACTGCAACACTACACTGATCTGGGCTTTATGGCGGTGTGGCCAGACTCAATCCTCTCCTCAGTGAAGAAGAATGAAAGCACATTTGGAATTAGCAAAAAAGCACCTAAAGGACCCTAAGACTGTGAGAAACAAGATTATCTGTTCTGATGAACCTCAATTCCAAGCATCATGATGACCTGCAGAGTACCATCCCAAAAGTAGAGTGTGCTGGTAGCAGCCTCATGCTGTGGGGCTGTTTTTCAGTTACAGAGGGACACATCAGAGTATAAGAAAAGCTCAATGCACCAAAATATAAAGATAGCCTTAATGAAAACCTAGTCCAGAACATTCAGAACCTCAGACTGGCCAGAAGGTTGACCTTCCTACAGGACAATGACCGTAAGCACACAGCAAGAGTGGCTTATAGACAACTCTGTGAATGTCCTTGAGTGACCCAGCCACAGCCTGAGCTTGAACCCAATCAAATTTTTCTGGAGAAACCTGAAAATGTGTGTCTGCCCCCATCCAACCTGACAGAGCTTGAGAGGTGAAGAGGTGAGGAGAAGAATGGCAGATAATTGACAAATGCTGATGAGCAAAGCTTGACGCATCAAACAAAAAAGACTAAATACTGAGTTAACTGTATGAATACTTATGCAATGTACTTGTTTCAGTTTTTTTTATTTTTAATAAATTTACGAAGAAGTGTCAATTCTGTTTTTGCTTTGTCAATATGGTGTATTGTGTGAGATTTATACATCATCTAAAATCTTTCCATTGATGTATGGTTGGTTAGGATAGGACAATATTTGGCCGAGATACAACTATTTGAAAAACTGGAATCTGAGGGTACAAAAAAAATCAAAATATTGAGAAAACTGCCTTTAAAGCTGTCCAAATGAAGACCTAAGCAATGCATATTACTAATCAAAAATTGTTTTCATATATTTAAAGTAGGAAATTTACAAAATATCTTAATGGAACATGATCTTTACTTAATATCCTAATGATTTTTGGCATAAAAGAAAAATTGATAATTTTGACCCAATGTATTTTTGGCTATTGCTACAAATATACCTGTGCTACCTAAGACTGGGTTTTGTGGTCCAGGGTCATATATAATTTAAAAAAAGAATGATTCTTTTACAGTGACTAAAATACAATTAAAAAAAATATTATAAGTTCCAGAACAAGTTTTAGCTAATTACAAATAAAATAAAATAAAGAGAACAAAATAAAATCTGAGGCCATGATGGTCCAACAGGGGTGATATACAAATTAAAAAATAAAATGAAAGTTAAAACACAAAATAATCAAAAAACATAATAATAAATAAAACAAAATAAAAATAATATAAATTGAATTAAAAAACTAAAAACGAGTAAAGCGGAGTAAATATAAAAATAATTAAAAATGATCAAATAAAATATGTGTTAGAAGAAGTTTTAGGTAATTTTAAAGAAAGGTTAATAAAACAGAAAAAAAGTAGAATAAAATGAAACTAAATGATAAAATAAAATAACAAATTGTGAGATTCTCGTAGAGTGAGTTTGCCTTCTGGTCTTTCTTCTCCTTTCATGAGAGTCCTGCTGAGTGCTGCAGTAATAAAACCACCACTGATCACCAGCCGGTGGAGGCACACAACTTCACAGAAACGTCAAACATTTTTTCCCACATGCTGAGTATCTTTTTCTTTTTGTCTTGTTTCACCACAAAATGATTTCTCAAAGAAACTGATTTATAGAGACTGTGGACACAGGACACCACACATTAAAAAACAACATATGCAACTATTGTGTTATTACCTGTTAAACAATGACATTCACTGTTAACTGATTCACTGATTCATCAGATACTAAAAATAAACATTCACACAAAAGTACATGACTTTACTTACTGAATTTTTGTATGTTAAATTACTTCAGTTTTTTTTTTCAAGCACCCAAATTAAAATTGTCATTTACGATAAAACTATTTTGTTTTGCAAAGAGAAGCACAGCTGATCTCCAAAAACCATGATCCCTTAAAGCAGGATTTCAGTTGATCAAAGGCTTCTGAATGAAACTGCACTTCTACAGCGAGGTTAATACATCCCAGCTTCCTAAAACACACCACTGATGTGTGAATCACTGACGCAAGACATACTAAAAGAAAAACAACCTTAAAAAGCTGTAACTTCAAATCTGAACTTTCAGCACAAGAGAATTTGCAAATAGTTGCTCGATAGTGTGACTCATAATTTCACAATTTCTCATAATATACAGAAACAAAAAATGCCAAATCCCTCGCCATAATTCTAGGTGTGAAGCCAGTTAGTAGCGTCAATAGCTATTTCTAGGCATGCTTTTCAGCTATAAGCTATTGGGAAAGTACATTTCTGGCCTAGGGCCAGACGAACATAAATACCAGAAAGAAAAGAAGTTGACTTTGAGTGTGGTAAACGTCAGGGCGTCCTGGAAAGGTTCATTAGCTGATCTTAAGTGCATCCCCGACCGACTGGATCGCAATGGCGGCAGATGGTATTTTTTATTTGGAGTGACAGTGGGCCGCGGAGAGGGAGGGGAAAGTGGCAAAAACTGTGAGACTGGACAAAAAAGAAACAGTTTCTAAGCAACAAGTGAGATCTCAAATCAGCTGCGAACAAGGAAGGAAAGAAGCCAGGCGAGAACGTGGCCAAGCGTCCTGCTCCCCAAGACCTTTCCTTTGAGAAAAATGGATCCTCATTCAAGTTGCTTGAGACTAAAATAATGTTCAGCCGAACCGCTCTACTGTATGCTTTTCAGCTCGTTTCTAAAACACGACTGCATTCACTTTGCCAGAACTGGGGGAAATGAGACCCCTTTTACATCTGTGTTTTGTATCAGGGCAGTATCTGGATATTCTTTAGCTTTGCATCCAATCGCACATTATTGTGCATAATTAGAAATAAATCCAAACAAAACCAAAACAAATACCAAAGCAATAAATAAATAAATTAATTAATAAAATAAAATAAAAAAAATAAATGAGAAAACGATGACCTCCAACAGAGGTAATATAAAATAATAAAAATAAATGACTTTTAAAAAAACTAAACTAATAAAACTACGCAGAAACCAAAGTTAAAAAGAAAAAAATAGACAATGAAATAAAATAACAACATAAAATAAGTTCTAGCTAATAATAAATATTTCAAAATGAAAATTTGAGAACATGATGGTCCAACAAGGGTACAATAAAATAAAATAAAAAAATATGACAAATATAAAATACAATTTTATTTGGAAATGCTACTTAGTGCTGACTGAAATGTTTCTGTCTTTTAAATAATTTAAAAAAATTAAACAATTAAAAAAACCATGTATATTTAAATGTGCATTTGTGTGTGTGTGTGGATTTTTAAATATATATTAAAGTTTTAAAGTGCTTCTGCAAAAATAGACTAGGAGAGAGATGTGAGGGAGGATTTGGGGAAATAAATGAGAGATTCCAAGTGTAGTCCAGTGGAATAACTCACAGAGTATTGTTCATTAAAACGGATGTCCAGATCCCAAGGGAGAATGTTTTTTTTCACATTGCAAGGGCTGAATAAAAATAAAAAGAGAAGAAGCTGGAACACAATTAACAAATCCGATAATGATTATTTGATATAGACCAATGTGGTCAGAATCAATCTCTGAACACTTTTAACGTTGTCAGATGCGATACAACTGTGATTCGATCTCTAAAAACACGTTAATGGCAGATGTAAAGGTGGCATCTCATCTTATACCGAACAGGGCTGTCACTGCACTCTAAATAGCACCGGGGGGAGCTGTTTTTAGGGAAAAATGTCAGTTCGACAGATTTTGAGGTGCACAAATTGCACTATTTTGACAATCTTGGAAACCTGAACGCCACAGCTGAGGTCTCTGAGTGCCCACCTCATTAGCTTTCAGCGCAGCTTACTGTACCATCAAAAAACACGAGGAACAAGCTGACACACCATAACGCCCCTGAGTGCAAAGAGGGGTGTTTTCCAATAACCTCTCCCACCTCCCCGAGTACGACCCGCTCTGACCTCTCCACCTCCGCCGCTTCTGTCCTCATCAGCACAACGCCACACTCAGAGGTCATTCTGGAATACAGTCAATATTCTGCCTCACGCCCATCCACCCCGAGCTTCAGACTGCCGTGGCAGCGACCTTGAGGTGGGAGAAATATTTTTAATGTAGATCAATAGCAGAACAAGGTCACTTTAGAATTCAATTAACAAAAAATAGCTTGACTCTACTCCAGTGTGAACCTTTGAGCTGACCGACCAGTCCACAATGATTCAGTCGAGGTGGAAAGATAAAGAAGGGAAGTAGCCAGAGAGATTCACGTGGACTAGCAGCTAGAGCATGTTATCTGACACACTGAGCTGTAGAGCTCGTATGGACAACTTGGGTTTGGATCAGACTACCACGACGAACATTTACATGTTTCTGTCCTTTCTCCAATGCACTCTAAATATTGTTTTTTTTTTCTTTTCTGTCTGGATTTACAATATTCCACTTGTTAATCAGATCATTTATGAAACAAATAAATGGACGTGAAAAACTGATTCTATCTGGGCGATAAAACGGTATCGATATTTATTGACCGTACACTTCTTTCGAGAACGAAAGAAAAAATGTTCGATGTAGCGCTTGATATAGGCACATGCTTTGAGTGACGCAGACATCACCCACAAACTCAAACACATGCTGAAATGAGTCCTGTGCCTGCCTGTGATGAGCTTATTGTGAATAAAGCATGAATATCAGTCGAATTTAAAATTAACATTTGCATTTGAATGTTAGGTGTGCATCAATAATGGCGCGCAAGATGCAGTGATGATGTAAGTGACGTTGTCGCATTTTAACGTTTTGTCAGTCTATGCCGCTGCTGCGTTATTCATTCAAAATATTAGAGTAATATAGAAGCTCAATGCGGAGAAGATCTTGATTAACAGTTTAAACTTTTAGAAAACACATAACAAATTTGTGGAGGTTTATTCCTTTTCACTGTGCCTCATATGCTTTTAAAAGCAATCTGCGTGATCGGCGCTTCGGCTCTTTGGATTAAGCAATGCATAAATACATGATGCTGTTTTGGTCATAATTGTTTCTGCAATTTACAAAATTATATTTGATTTTTATGAGTTCATTTAGATGTAATGCACAAATTTTATAGACAGTTATTTCCTTGCTATGACAATTTAAATGCGGTGCATTATTTTGCTCATTGCGCCCTCCTGTGGCCTCGGGAAGACAAGCCAATACATATATTATTAAAAATGTCTTTACTGCCATTTTCAATTAATTTAATAAATAAAAGTAGGAATGCAGGATAAATATCGGCACGATATTAATGCGCATCTCGTCAGTAAAGCCGGTTCTGTAATCAGCGGTAAATCTCTACATGTGTGTGCTTTTACTACACAGAGCCGTTGTTCACCGACAAGCTGCGCAAAACATGCACAAAATATGATCGTGGTTTTGCGCAGCTTGTCAGTGATCAACAGCTCTGTGTAGTAAATGCTGCTCCACGTGAAAGAATGCACGTGTAGAGATTTACCACTGATTACAAAACCGGCTTTACTGACAAGATGCATATTAATATTGTGCTGATATTTGTTGTGCATCCCTAAATAAAAGTATTTCTTTGAGGGAAAAAAATCTTATTAACTCTAAGTCTATAAACAGTACTGTACATTGGTCAGTTGTGCTGTTTAGCGGTCAAAATACTAAAAAAAAAAAAAAAATATTTGCTTGCAGAATGCTGTAACTGACCAATCACAACAAAGATTCCAGAGAGACAAGATATAAAATATGAGCAGAAGAGTAGTAAACAGACACGGTGATACAGAAGTGGGAATGTGTGTTACATGATAGACCTTTCTGGAATCTACAGCTCAAAATCACTATCAGCTGTTCACAGGCTTCAAAAAAACTGTATATTCTACTGAAGCCAGTTAAAAGCATCTCTGTGCAACTGCCTATACACATGTTCATTTCCATACACACTGTACATCTGTAACTCAGGCAGAACCCTGTGGGACGTTTCACGTTCAGAACTGACTTTGATCCGGACTGCTGCAGGAGTGACAAGCTCCAGTTTGTGGCAGGACTTTTAAAAGTGGGTTTCAAGATCTAAAATGCATTTCCCCACTGCTCTGAAAAAAGAATATTGTATGTCATGCTTCAGCATATAGTTAATAACTGTCATGGAAGAGGGTATGAGGTTAAGCTAATGGAAATACAGGTCCAAGAAAAGCAGGTAGAGGGCCTGAGAAAGATGCATTTTCCATGCTAATTAACATCCCCTAATTATGGTCGGGCAAGGCTGTTAGGCGGAATCTGCCCATAGAGAGCCGTCCCATGCCCCAATTAATGCCATCACACTCTGCACAGCCGGGCCTGTTTACAAACTGATTTTAAAGAGATGCAGCACTGCTGTGGAGAAAGCTTGATTGCTTCTTGTTATAAATGGCAGATGTGTACCACACTGTGATGTTTTCTAACCCTCCCTTCCATACTCTGCTATTTGTACATCTACAGGAAAGGGACAGCAACACAAACTAACAATAAGTTAACCTCTAATACAGTGGTTCTCAATTAGTGAGTTTAAAATCAAATTAAATATAATAACATAAAACAAAACAAAAAATAAAAATGTTAAATCTGACGTTCAATGCAATGGAAAGTAAATTTAAATTACATGAATATTAAAAATTAAATAATCAAATATAAAATAAATCAATAACTGAAAAAAAAAAAACTTTTGGATCTAATGGCCAAAACAAAATAAAAATAAATAAAATAATAATAACAAAATATAATAATAATAATAATAATAATAATAAATACTTTTGGATATGACGTTCAATGCAAAGGAATGTAAAATAAAATAAAATTGGATTTAAAAAAATAAAAAAAAATAAAAGACGTTTGGATTAAAAATTAAAACAAGAAATAAAATAAAATCACATGAGAACCACTGTTCTCACAAAAAAAAAAAAAATATCTGATGCTCAATTTAAAGTAAAGTAAAATAAAATTACATGTAAAAAATAAAATAAATAAAAAAAAATAAAAAATAAATAAATTTGATGTTCAAAAAAAAATAATAATTCAGACGAGACCCACTGTTCTAAAGAGACAGAAAGCAATTAAATGACAAAAAAGTCCACTTCGTGTTAGAAAAAGAATTAGATAAACCCTCTCAAACTCAAAAAGGATCATCTTTATTTACACATGCACAAACGGTCCTTTTTTTTCTGAACCCTTTGTTGAGCACTGTACAAAAGTGCGTCCGACGAAGGGCCTGGCAGAAATTTAGCCCCCACGGTGACAGATCACTCCGGCCTGCCAACTGGGCCATCTGGAAGTGCATGCCCTGTGGGTGTGAACCACTGAACTCCCACTGCTGTGGAAGGGGCATTTGTAGTCTTCCTGGCACCGCTGCCAAGATCCCTCAGTCTCTCTTTCCTCTCAGTCAGCGTTGCCAAAAGACATGACGGCAGCAGAGAAGTGTCAGAGGAAGTCTCAAAGGTAAGGGGGATGGTGTGTGGTGTGAATGACCCAACTGACAACTGACATCATCTCAGAATGTGATAATTCAGCCCAAAAAGGCTGCAAAACATCATCTAGGTAGAGTGGAAAACATTACCAGGAGACAAGAAAAATACCAGTGATACCCTGATACAGTGAACCATTGACAAAAATATCCAAATGACCCATTGTGACAACTTAATGCTGCATTTAGGGGTGTCATAATTTTTATTTGGAGGCACTAAATCTAGCCTGGCTCATGTTGTGCCCTAGTTGAGATGAGACATGACTAAAGAGGAAGAAAAATGTGTAAACAACACGTAAATGATGACAGAACCAAGTGGAAATGATCTGTGTGGCCCAGTTTGACTAGACAAATTTGTATAAATATGTGATTACTGCCACGCCATATAAGACAAATATTTTTGTACCTACAATAATAACTATAATGTGTTTTTGTAATGCTTTAAAATTTATTAACAATATAAATATTAATAGCCAATATATTCTGGTTTCTAAAATGACATTCACATTGAAAAATGTAATAATCAAATAAAGAGGAGGTGCAACCAAAACGCATACTAATATATACATTATTTTTTTGACTATTGGCTTGCACTAACCTAAACTAACATGAAACTTATTGATAATTTATTAAAATAATTAAATGTATTCATTTTTTACAGTGTAGTATTGTTACTTTTTCATATTTGTTCATTAATTCATATATATATATATATATATATATATATATATATATATTATTTTTATGATTTTTATTTTTTTTTATTTTTTTTATTATTATTATTATTATTATTATTATTAGTAGTATTATTGCTTACTAAATAATTGTGGCTTGTGGCTGGAATTTGGTTTCCTTACTTTTACAATATGCATTGTCACCATGAATGTAACAGTCCAAACTTGGCATTAACCAAATGTTTTGTTTGGGGTCAGAGAGATCCAAAGTCTCCTTTAAAAGCTTGAAAAACATATTTAATATTTTAGTATCAGGTTAATACTTAATGATTGCTTCTAAGATTATAAGGACTGACAATAATCAAAATTTAAATTGGCATGCTTTAAACGTCTGCCATGAGATCTTACATCTGCTTTTTCAATAATCCGGTATACAGAATTATATTCAAATTTCAAGATAATAATTATATTTGTTTAACACAAACAGCCATAGGGTCTCTTGGACCCCAAGACAGTCAATACTGAAAAAAAAAAGGGGTCTAACAAGAAGCAACCATCCATATTTGACAGACCACCACATGTAAATGAATGGGGAAACTATTTGTTAATTCCCAATATGCAATTTTAGCACCATCACACAGCCTTGCAAAAGTCATAATTGCCTTAACACCACATGCAACAAATAATTAGCATGCACAAACAAACTCATCCAGTTGTTTTTGGTGTGAAAATGCACAGATCACAACAATTTCTCCTAATGCAGCTAAAAGGGTTGCTGTAATTCAATCAGGTAGAGTTCACCTGGAGTAGACGGTCACTCTCTTCTGTCCGTCTTTGCTTCCATTATCATGCAGGCACCCTCCAAAACTTTGAAAGTGTGGAGCAAACTCCTCAAAGAGTCAACAATCCCGGCCCCTCTGGGATGTTCTCAGGGACAACTCACAAGGAGACTGACAGAGCAGTCAACAGAGAGATTGCTCCCCGAGTACAAGGGCATCCAGCTCTCCTTCACCATTAACTATTAGACACCATTAGTCAGAAAAAGCTTCTACATGGCTGCACTTTCTTGCTGTCCTGCTTCATTAATGCCACTGGAAATGGAAACATGTGGCATTTTATGCAGCTTACCAACAAATACTTGAGTAAAGTATTCATTACTACATGCTAATATTGTTTTGTTGTGATTTGATTTCTCTCTACTACTAGAAAATTAATACTTTCAAGATCAATTTCATTTCAAACTACAAAAGTGCTTATTTCGCAGGTTATTATGTCTTACTCTTCTACAAAAAAATCCCTATATTTTTTTTTTTCTGCTACTGAGCTAATAACAAGCCAATCAAATTGTGCTCCCATAAATGTATCTAAAGCAAACATTCAGATCATAAGACACAAATCATCAGAATATAAAGAAAAACCTCTTGATTTGTGTAGCACAAAGCATCTCACCAAGAGAACTGCGGATGTCCCGTTTGGCCGGAAAAGCTCAATTGACATATCTGGAAACATTCGTCCAATTCTGGATATGACATCATCAACATACCTGGAACAAGAAAAAAAATATATATATATATTTTAAGCATTTTTGTTCTTCACTTCAAGTGCAAGTCAAAAGATCCTCGGGTCACAGTCACTGTCAACACCAAATCAATGGCTTTTTGCATTAAGGGCTTGGTATTGAACAAACTAATTGTTTCTTCTGACACAACACATATCGATGGAGTCTAAACAAATTGAGGTGGTCCGTATTAGCATGTAACCATTGTTCTTGAATAACCACACTGAACAAACATCTTTGATTTGAATTCACTTTTAACATTTGAATGTTTTACCGGTTTTATTTTGGTGTGATTTATATAGTATTACAGTACTTCTGAATGTTTCGGATTAGCTTTTATTTTTATATTTTCAGTGTTCATTTCTATTTTAGTTGAAGTTTTAGTCATTTATAAAGATGGATGTATATTATATCCAACTTTATCCAAATACATACATACAGTATAATGTACTCACGTAGGATGATATTTACTGTTAGAATACCTCAACTGCTTGTATTGCCATAAAATGTATATTACTACAATTGTATTTTTTCTGCAAAATGTGACTATAAGGCATAAGGATTTTAAGATATTGTAAACATCAACATCATGGTTTCAGTAAAGCTGCTTCGAAATAATGTGTATTGTGAAAAGCGCTATACAAATAAATTTGACTTAATTTTATGTGCATTTGTCATTTTCATTATATTTACATTTAATTATATAATATTTAAAATTGTATTGTTATTAGTTAATTGTTTGTGATAATTGTGATATGTATTTTATTATTATTTTAATATTTAAGTATTTTTAAGTATTAGTTATTTTGGTACCACAACTTGAACATTTTATTTCAGTTAGTCCTCAAGGCAACATCTCTAACATTTGTTTACTTTTTTACATTTTATTTCAGCTTTATTTAAATTACAAAAAAATATTATATATATATATATATATATATATATATATATATATATATATATTTATAATATATTGGGTTTGGTGAGTATATAATATAATTTAAGAACACTGATGTAGACAAAAAATAACACCTTGTTTTCAGTCCAGCTGTAAATAATCAAAATGGCAAACAAAAAGTGAAATAAACATCAGAGGCAACAACAAATACTGTATAAGCTCTACACTGAATGCATTAAGGCATCGATTTGCATCCACCATCAACAAGAGGCTCCACTGTTCCACATCTGACATAACC
Organism: Cyprinus carpio; assembly: GCF_018340385.1. Lineage (NCBI taxonomy): Eukaryota > Metazoa > Chordata > Actinopteri > Cypriniformes > Cyprinidae > Cyprinus > Cyprinus carpio. Next base: position 6,981,337 of record NC_056604.1, read on the forward strand.
TTCAGTGCTTCAGAAGAAGACGAATACTTAAAACCCTGCCAGGGTTGATCAACAGCCTCATTAGACATCAATAAATTGGACTGAAAGTGCCAAAAGCCTTTAGCCATCCCTGGAGTCAGCAGAACAGTCCCCAAGAAGAGTCGCCCAACATGTATTGTGGGGTCAATGCTAATAAGGGTTTAATGAAAATCTCCGTTGCCATCAGCTATCAATAGACTTGAGGGACTGGCCTTGCACACAGGCAAGGAAAATAATTCATTAAAGAACCGATGGTGGGCGGCTGGTGGAGGGATTTGCTTAAAAGTCATTTGAAAGTTATTGGACCAACTATGAAGATAATATTTCTTAACCGTGGTTGTGGAGAACCCAGGTAACCCATGGACAGGTGCAAACGGGGACACGCATGTGCTTGCGTACACATACGTCCGAAAGTCCAATGCAGCTGGAGAAATCGACAAAGATTAAGTTGCCTCATCACGTTTAAAGTTCTCACTGATTTTCCTGCAACAGCATTTTCTTTCCCAGAAGGGGAGATCAAAAGCAAAGAGAAATTGTTCAACATACCTCTCTGTTTGTTCACAATTTCCCTCGTGCCTGCACTAAGGTTGCTCATTTACTAGCTTAAATTAAATAACAGCATATTAAATAGGTAAGAACATCGCTAGAGTTTATCACCGACTCGACATATGCTTAGTATAATCTTTATATAAGTAGTTTGGGAATCATTAGACCAAGAATAAACAAGATTTAACTTTCCGGGAGAAAACGTGAGCAGTGCTTGTGCATGCAAAACTTGCCGGTACAGTGCAACGGCATTTCTATGCAGTTGCTAGGGTGCTCTGGATGGTTGCTAGGTGGTTTCCCACTAGCCCAATTCCGTCTGTAAGATATTCTGGTTTCTAGATATAGGCTGGAGTCTTTCAATGTAATGTAATAGGACTTTGGTGGACTTGTTTTATAGTCCACCAGGTGAAAATAAGAGGTGTGATCACTTTTAAACCCATTAACACACCTCACCACAACAATTCCAATGCCTTGAGGTCTCATCCTTGTCTGACGCACATGCTGTGGGAAAAGTTATACACTGAACTTGATACTTAAGAAAGGGGTTCAAATCCATAACCTTAAATGGATATTTCACCCAAACATTTTACTCTTCTTACTCTCCCTCATGTCGTTCCCTCACTTTACTTTATCTTCGAAACACAAATAAAGATATTTATGATGAAACCTAGGAGGTTTATGTTGCTCCACTGAAAGTCCAGGTAACCAAAACGTGAAAGATTTAAAACCGTTATAAAGGCAAGGTAAAATAAAATGGTTCAATGGATCAAATCTCTTCACAAGGCTTGGATTAAACTACTTTATTCATTTTTTATTATTAAGTTTTGGTTACCTAACTTTCAATGGAGGTGCAGAAAACACAGGTTATAATAATGTGTATTGAAGATTTAATAAAGTCTTATTGGTTTGGAATGACATGAGTAATTATTTCATTTTTGGGTGAACTATCAATTTAAGGGTATTTAGGGGATATTTTATATACTGTACTAAAAACTGAAAACTTTTTATGTGAAAAAATGCAAAGGATAGACGACAATGTTGTCAAACCGATACCCATTCATATAAATCTGTGAATATGACTTAAAACGGTGTCTCCAGGCCAGGCTAGTAGATGATGATATCACTTCGTAAAGAGACACTATGCAAACACTTAATACTAATGCACATTACGCCATCGTTTTCACAAATTTTCTAGTTTACACGGAGACGGTGATGGTGTCGTTTTCAAAAATGTGCACTTTGAAACCTTTCTTCGAAAGTTTGCATTTTCAGGCACCAAAATGCTGTTGTGGTGTAAATGAACATCCGATACATAAAAAATATAAAACTTCATAAAAAGTATTTAGTTTTTAGTTGAAAACGGTGTTGGGTAAATGCACCCCTAGTATAAGCGACTAAAAAGTACTTGCACAATTATTACTTTAGCAGCAAACTGAAGACAACTGACATGCAAACATCACAAAACTCATTAAAACAAGCTTTAAATTAAATTATTTAAATTCACTTGTCAAACAGGATGTCATAAGGAAATTATGCGATATTGCATGCTAACTCCACATGAACCAAAACCTGCTCCTCCAGCCAATCACAGACACTGCAGCCAAGCAATTATTTTATTCCTGGCATAGGTGGTTTATTGGCAATAGAATGTCTGGGATGTAACCAAATAGGGTTAGCAATTACATCTCCATTGGCACCACGGAGGGGTGTCGGCATGTTACAAGACAAGACACGTTTTAATATCTCCATGCTTCATAACTCATAAACTCTGGAGTGAAACCCACCTAATCTCCATGCAAACTAGCTCATCATTGCTGGACTCACAGAAAAGGTTTTTTTCTTCTTCTGTGGCTCTGATTGTTTTCTCAAGCCAAGCAGAGCATGAGTCTCATAATGGATTTTAGGCACAGCAAGGCTTAGATTAACATATCGAACATTACTTGCACATCGACAACTGTACACTCATCGAATCACTGTGTCTTCGCTCTGTAAAGTCAATACCTGCCTGCATAGATTTTGCGGTCCAGGATATGGTCAAGAATGTGTAAAATCAGTCAAAAGCACTGTCTGCAGGATCCAAAATTACATCTCCCTATGGTGATAGATGACTAAATATATGAGTGAGAAATATTTATTACCAGCCAGAAAACTATTTTAATTTCTTTTTATAAAAACAATATATATTTGTATGATAACAGAATAATTAAGCCATTTTCTTTGCAAAACTGTTATATTTGTGACAAACAGCACAGTCTGAAAATGTACCTTGTCAAAAAAAAAAAAAAAAAAAAAAAAAAAAAAAAAAAATGTTTTGTGATTTTTGTTCCACATATTTAATTTTGGTGGCTCAATGTGACAAATACTACACACAAGAGACCACACAGAAAACAAATCATTAGGTATTCTAGATACAAGTCTAACAGTAAAATATCAACCTAAAAATTCAACCTAAACTATGCAATGTTGCAGTTCCTCATAGTTCCTGCCAAACTGGCAATTTATTTACTCACCAAAGCCAATATTTACTCCCATTTGGTGCTTGGCTGCCTTGAAACCACAGTGTTTAAAGGTCCTTGTTAAAGTCCCTCCCTCTGGCCCTGCCCCAGGCCGCCTCTCTGAACAGGTTTTTAATTGTCTACTACCCATCTGCCCTGTTATACCACTGCACTGTACAGGATGAGACCAAGAAAGGTCAAGAAATCCAATGGAAGAGGATACGGCTGTATCCTCTGACCTTGAGTGTGCTGTAACACTGTCAATCAGCAAGGCACCATGGGCCATTTTGCCAGTGATGGCTTCATTTCAGATTAAATTATTCAGTAGAAACTCACCATTCAGAGGACAATTTACTTACTTGACCAGGTGTAATGTCTCAGGCGCTGTTGAGGAAGCTACTAGCAACTCAATTAAAAGTATTCAAATGACAGTCAAGCCAGCCTTCAGGAAAAATAGTGATCTGATATCTTTGCTCATCTTGGACCATAGAACTTTTTTAACCAATCACCTGAACTGTAAATGTCATGCATCTAAAATCTCTGTCAAGGCACAGGAAAATGACATTATAACAACACTGATGAAAGAAAACACACACTTTAAGATCACTCAATAAATAAATAATTCTAATAATAATTTTAAAAAATCTGTATTTTCTATCACTTAATAAATAAATAAAAACTTAAAATACATTAACATCAATTACTAAATCAATAAATGCAAATAATTAATTAATTGGGTGAAAATATATCATTCATTGGGAAAACATCTAGTAATTTAAATGCAAATAATTATTCCATTAAAATGGCTAATGGACAGCTAATTCTGAACGCCAGATGGTGTAGTTTACAACATCTAACTGCAGGTAACAAGACCGTACTAACCAGATGAACTTGGCACAAAACCCTCAAGCCTGGTTGGGACGCATAACATTGGTCTTCATCATAAATTTAAGGGAAGGTTCACCCAAAAAAGAAAATTCTGTCTTCATTTACTCACAGTCATGTTGTTCCAAACCTGTATGACTTTTGGTATTCTGTGGTGGGGGACAAATTAAAAAAAAAAAAAAAAAAAATGTAATTAAAAAAAAATTCCAAATGCATAAATAATGACAGATTTGGGGAGTGAACTATCCCTTTAATGTTCCCAATTTTACTCTTATTTACACTGAAAAAACATTTTTTTATCTAATGTATTTTTGTTTTGTTTTTTTTTTGTGTTTGAAAATATTTTAGAGAGCTTGTTGAGGGTATGAATGATTACACCATGAGATTCTGTAGGAAGACGCAAATGTTGGTTTTCTTTTTTCTACCAACATTATAATCTAAATGCAATGTTAATGAATGCTCCATGGACATGTACGTTCCACAGCACAGTTTAAGGATCTAGTGTAGTGTGATTTGAATGTTAATGCATCAGATTATCATCCAGATGATGAAACATTTTCAGTGGATTACATGTCAACTGCTTAAAAACTGATGTGGCCACAAGAAAGGGCATCTTTAGACACCCCTGAGGATGGCAGGAAGTCAGTGTCAGGGGAGCACAAAAAAGGAGATGCGTGTACTTTGTTCATCTTGATGTAACGGGGTAACATTGCTCTCTCAGTGTGATGGATGATACAAAGTGATCAAAAAGCCCTTTCTTGTGACTGCATGTGAGGGTGAGATGAATACTGATAAACGAGTGCTGTCTTCCTCTCTTTCCTTTAATCAGGGATCAGCTATGACTAAAATTTTCATAACACTCTGCTCTCTAAGCTTTGCTGCAATGCAGCAAGGAAAGAGACACTTCTTGACCAGCGCTCCCTTTAGTCTGGAGATTGAACATGAAACAGTCTAGATGCACTTCATGATGTGCTACAACACAGCCCAAAATAACTGTTTCAAATACATGCTAAAATAAAGAAAAAAAAAAAAAAACTATGGAATGTTAAGAGTTCAAATAATATTAGTTTGTTTATAAAAATATCACAAACTCTAGCTGGAGTGGATTTCGGCACTTTTACCATTTCCCTTTTTTTTAATTGATCAATACGGTTAAATTGAAATTTGAATGTGAAAAGTTAATTAAATGATTAAATATATAAATATAATTTCAATAGGTGGCTTTCTGAATGATAGTCAGTAGTCTATATATATTTATATAGATAGATAGATAGATAGATAGATAGATAGATATGTTAATATGATTAAAAGATGAATATGACACAAAACTACAGAATGTCACATTTTATTATTGGGTGTTTCAACACATAAATGTTTTACCAGCTTAGAAAATCAGCACTTTTAGAGTTTCATCCCCTATCTGATGTGAGCACAAGTATTGAAACAGTTGCCTCACAGGTCTTTCTGAGTGATAAGCTGTATCATGTTGCATTAATTGTTCAGATATTAAAAACAGGGAATGTGTCGTATCCGTTATATCCACTGCTTCTGCATTCTGATTCTTGCATTCAATGATGACACAAACCAGGATGAAGACGAGGGAGCTGACTTTGAGAGAAAAGCAAGCAATTTGGATGTTAAAAGAAAAGAGGAAGTCAATTAGAGGTACAGCAAAAACAAAGGACATGGAGAAATCAAGAGTTTGGAGACCACCGGCGACATCAGCAACCAAGAACAACCTGATCGGCTGATACAAACAACAGTAGTTGATGACAGACACATCATAAAAGCTATGAAAATAAACCCTAAAGTACGTGTCTGTAAAATCACCAACAACCTCCAGAAAGCTGGGGTGATGTTCTGACAATCTACTGTCTGCAGGAGACTTTCACGCAGAATTAAAGAAGCTACACGGCAAGATGCAAACCTCTGACCAGCACCAAAAATAGAAAGGCAAGATCGGAGTTTGCAAAAGCCAGTAGAGTCTTGGAACAGTTGAGACAAAGATTAACCGGAAAAGCAAAAGTGTTGCGAAAAGAGAACTGCAAATGATCCTAAGGCATAGAGCCTCATCTGTAAAGCATGGTGATGTCATGGCATGGGCATGCAAAGCTGTCTCTGGAGCAGGCCCTCTCAACTTTAATGATGACTTAATTTATGATGACAGTAGCAGAATTACTTTGGAAGGGTACAAAACCATCTTGGCTACAAATGTTCAAGAAAATGCCACCAGATTTATTGGGAAGCGCTTCATATTGCATCAGGACAATGACCCAAAGCACCCTGCCAGTTCAGTCAAGAAGTTTATCAGAGCAAAAAAATGTAAACTCTCAGTTTGCCCAAGTCAATCTCCAGATTTAAATCTGATTGAACGTGAATTTCACCAGCTGAAGAGAAGACTACAGGCAGAAACTCCTCAAAACAAGCAACAGTTGGAATTGGCTGCATTAAAGGCTGGGGAAAAGCATTTCAAAGGATGAGACTAAGAGTCTGCTGATGTCTATATGGGTTGCAGACTCACTGCTCTGATTGCACACAATGAATCAAACTAAATAATAGCTTTTAATCTTTTACATCCGGCGTAAATTCATCTGTCCCAATACGTGTGCTCACATCAAATAGTGGGATGAACTCTAAAAGTACTGTCCTTTTTATTTGGTAAAACATTTATGTGCTGAAACAGCTAATGATAATGATTTATCAATCCATCCATCCATCCATCCATCCATCCAAAAAAAAAAAAAAAGAATTCTACCCATCCATCTATCTATCCTATAAACCCTCAAACTTCAATGCTTTTTAAACTTTTTTCCAAAGCTTTAAAAAACATTCAAAGTTTGTCTTGGCAAACTTTGCTTTTCCAACTAAAATTAGTCAGATTAATTTTTTGAATTTGAATTCACTGCAATTCTATTTCCTTGCATTCAAACTCAATTAAAACTCAGGAACTAGAAAGAAATTTGAAGTCATTCTTAAATAAATTCTGAACTGCACACGACCCAGAACGTTACTTTATGTTTACATAAGTATATGTAAGACTAAAATGAATGAGTAAAATTAATAATGCCACCTCTTCACTACAATCTTAATTAGAATTCAAAAGCATCTTTGCAAAGAATAGCTCACCTGGGGAAGCCCATCTCCTCAGACTGGCACAGTTTTAAACACTTTTACAACAAAGCATTCACAAATGTACATTTTAAACGGATGTAATCCAGACTTAGGTGCTCTGAAATTAACTGATTTATAATAAACTAGAAATCTATGCTATGTGCAAATCGGAGGGATGGAGACAGAGTATGACAGGCACAGGTTGTAGCTGCTGTTAATTATAGTAACATGTAAAGTAAATCTGCAGGTCTCATGAGGGTGGATTGGTGAATTAGTCTCGGTTCAGTAACTGTGGCTTTGCCTGTCTGGCCGATGGGAGCAGGAGGCACTAAAATGACAACAGCACTCTGCATTGATCCTAGGAGGGTGGCAGTCTCCTATCCTGAGGATTCAAAAGCAACAGAAAGCCCTGACTGGTGAAAATAAAGGTCACCTTGAGCTGAGCGGAGTGATGCAGTAAATCTCTTACTGATTAGCCGTTTCATTACCTTATTCATCTAGAAATTCAAACAGTTCTCAAAATGAATAGATTACATAAAGTACTACAAGGTATTTATCAAATCATATAACTGCTGCCTGCTCAGCTGGTGGGAGTGTGTTCAAGTGCAGACACGATCCCTTTGAGCCAGATTATATGAGTAAATGCTGTGTAATTCTGTTTAGAGGATTAATATTGCGATGAATGCACAGGATGGGACCAGCTATCATTCAGACTCTCCTCTGGGCCTCAATTATCAGGCTAGTTTAACAAGCCGTGATTTTAAAACAAATCTTTTTTGTAGCAACTCCTGCTGGTTCATTAAAGGCAGTATGAATGATTATAACAGACTGATAGAATAAATGAATCAGCAAAGCCTCTGATTTGTTGATTTGGTTATTATGAAGGTTCTTTAGGCCTCTACTCATTTTATTTTTATCATCATTTATAAATGTTCAATCACTACAGCTGGCCATCACTTTGCTTGCAAATTATTTAACGCACCCAATCTAGGCCAGTTACAACTGTAATAATTTATCATATTATCATTTATTTACACAGTAAACATCTATTAAAATGCATTTAGAAACTTTTGGTTCTGGGACAGCCTTACTTTCTACTGTCGGTCCACTCATTTAAGCAAGCAGCAATGTTGGATGGGAATGCGATCAGAACGCCGGCACATAAAAAAAGTAACATAAAAGCAAATGCGCATGAAGGTTGTGCTGCATAATTCATGCGCCGCTCCTTTTAGAAACGGCAAATTCATCAGGACATTGACGTTTGTTCACCTTGCTCCGTTCAACATCCTCTCCCATCCGAAAAACAGCACGGTGCTATTAAAGATACACAGTGCATTGTAGACTGATGGGCCAGTCAGCTTCAGGCCACTTTCAGTCACCTAAAAGCAGATTTATCATGAGCACCTCACTTTAGTGTACTGCTAATGTTTTTTGTGTGGATGGATGAAAAAGAATCCATCAAATTCAGTCTTTCGAGAAGCTGCTTGTGACCTGAGCAACCTGCTGTAACAAAAAACTGGAAAAGTGGCATTAACACTTGCAGTTCTGACATTTGGAGAAGCCTTTTCATGCACAGACATTACATTCAGTGCGGAAGTAAGCCTACAGTATGGGCGAGAATTCCAGTTCATAAGCCACTACAGGTAAATAACGAGAATAACAACATGCAGCAAACGGTAAAACTGTTTGCACGATAAACCAGCGAGTTCATAATTAAGATAATACATTACAATAATATGGTGAAACACAGCAATTAGTTTTGTACACCTAAAAACAGCTGGACAAGGATGAAACCGGAAGCTAGACCCATAAAATTTACAAATGGCCACGCCCATTTTTACAGCAAGAAAAAGGTGGATTGAAACTGCAGGTTAATGGGTATATACTATATAGGTAGGCCAATAATCAATAATCAATATATCGACTTATCATGCAACATATAAACATGACCACAATCATTTTTGCATGACGCAAAATATCGCCCATTATATTTAATTCTATTAATGTCACCATGTTTTTTTACATTTCACTTGCACCCGTGTCTTTTGCAGCTTCTCGTACATAACAAGGTGCTAGTTCAAATTAAAAAACTGCTTCTACGAAAAAAAAGTTTCATCTGCAGATATGGCCGTTTAGGAATCAGTGCCTTTGTGCATACAGACATCTGACTGCTAAGTAGTAATTGTGTTTTTCAGCAATAGTGTGCACCTTTAATTTACAAGGAAAAGAAGGTCAGGGGAAAATCTGTAGATGGGAAACATCTCCATACAAGTTCTTTGTGCATTTTTCTTTTCTTTTTTTTTTGTTACTTTGCACTTTTTGTTAGAAAATGTTTATTTACTATTTATTCAAGTTTTTTAAGGTATCTAATATCGTGATACTTAATTTCCATGATCTAAATATTCTTAAAAATTAAATGTTTGTTGTAATTTGGAAGTGTGTAGGCCTTCTTGCATTATTATGCTGTTACATTATGATTATATATTTAGTGGCATAAAATGGTCTTTAAAATTACAATAATATTGCTTATCGCAATTATTTCTGGGGCAACATATTGTACAACAAAAAGTCATTATCGTGAAAGGTCTATATGTGAACTCCACATGGTGGATTTAGCTAGGATAAGAGTGAACTAAAAGTTCCTTTTTAAAAACAATTCAGTCCACTTGGAGGTCAATTTGGTGATGCCCCTGGGCAGCTATTTCCAGTCAAGAACAACTCATATTTACATTACTGTTCAAGAGTTTGGTAATTTATTTATTTGTTACCCTAGCTGTGAAAACCCAGCTAAAGTCATTTTTTGGTAATTTACTGTTTTCTACATAAAATCATACTTCATAAGGTATAGAACATTCTGTGCAAATGCAACCTTGATATCTTTAATATTGACTAAGACATGTCAAATATTGAAATCATAGTGAAATTAATGGTTGAATCAAAATTTTATGCTTGTTACCGCATAATTAGATTTTTAGACTTTAGCATGGCTTTCACAAAGAGGGTCACATTTAAGAAATTAACATTTTTATTCAGCAAAGATGCATTCAACTGATCAACAGTGTCAAAAGACATTTACAGTACAATGTTACAAAAACTATCACAATTTTCACCTAAATTTATTTAGCAATTAATTTAGTTTCAACTTTGACAATAATAATATATTAGAATGATGTCTGAAGGATCATGTGAAACTGGAAAGAAGATTACTGGCTCCTGAAAATTCAGCTTTGCCGTCACAGGAATAAATAACATTTTAACATATATTCACATAGAAATAATTTCTTTTTAACTGCAAAAATATTTCACAATATTACTGTTTTTACTGTATTTTTAATCAAATAAATACAGTCTTATTGAGCATTGAGAATGTTTAAAAACATAAAAAATCTAATAGAATTCAAACTTCTGAACAGTAGTGTAAAGTTTTGGAAAGACCAAAATCTCTAAAACTGTTTCTCAATTTTATTGATTATATGTCTTCTTCAGTTGAATAATGAGTATTGGTGAATCATTCACCATATTTTAATTTCCTCTGTCTACAATCCTCCCAGATAAAATAAAGTTATTGTATTTGATTAATCAAGAAAGATAAAACACTTGGCATTGAGTTAACTAATAATATATTAAGTTAACTAATAAAATGTACCCTCATTTCTGCATTTTTGATGACTTCAGGAGCTTGGAAAACTTGGCAAAACAGTGTTCGTGTATGTAGACTGGTTGCATCTGGGTTCAAAAAGATAACTGTAAAGCGAATATAATTTTGATGTTATGTAATGTTTAGACAACACTATATAGGGAACAGAGAGCAATTTTGTACACAGAAGATAGTATGTTACACATTGCAAAGGACTGTTCCTTCTCCTCGTCCTTCAGCATCGGACAGCACATTGTGCCACGAGCACCCAGACAGACATCAGAGCAAAGGAGAGAACACTACAACTTGAAATAAATGAACAATCACTTTGAAGGACCTTGGAAAGAAAATAAACAGAATCAGATTAAAAAAGCACATTTGCAAGGAGAAACAGGAGTGGTAACCCATCAAGTGGGCTTTTCAGAGGGACACAGCCCACCTGGGTTCCGCTCTCGTCTTTTCTATCAGTCCTTCATACTTATTTTCTGTTCATTCTCCATCCGTCTTTCATCTTCCCTCCAGAGTCCATGCTCTCTTCTCCTCTCTGTTCACTGAATCTCACTCTCAGTGCTTTATTATTAAAGCGTATGGTCTAAGACCCCGGTGACACCACAGAAACAATGAGCTATTCTACTCTGCCACTGTAATCAGATGAACCAATAGAGAGGAAGAAACTCAATGGTCACCTCTGACCTGCTGCCGATGGGTCTATGGACAAGCAGATGCTGGTGACTTCATTTTACATGAATGTAGGCCTTGTGTTGTGCTTTTTTCAATCCTACATCTATGTTGTGCATGAAAATCAAGTCCATATGTGGTACATTTACTAGACAAAGTTAACAACAACTAAACTGGTTTTGCAGGTAAAAAATTATATAGGGAGCTTTGATTCTGGTTAAGAGACTGTTAAAAATATGACCCCATACTCACTGTGTTGGAAGGGCGAGGGTGCTGGGCTGGACTTTGGGTCTTCTTTTGGCAGATGTTCCCATCTGATTAGCTGAGCGTTTGAGTGACTGTTGGTTTAGAAGACTGGAGGCCAGACCTGCATGGTACTGTAACTACAGAAAGAAAAACACATGTTCAGGTACTACGGCTGTAAAATTACTGATCTCCTGATCATGATTATTGGAGTATCTTGGAGACGTTGCCACAGTTCTTCTGGACTTAGTCTGTCTCAGTTTGTTCTGTTTCTTCATGTCATTCCAGACAGACTGGATGATGATGAGATCAGATACCACAGATATCTTGTATTATTGTCGATGGCCACAGAGTATAACAAACAGAATTGGTAAAATACACTAATTCTACTAGACGCTGGACGAAAAGTTGATGAAGTGTAAACTATCAACTCTGGAATCAGTTCTAAACCGGTTGATTTTGAATCTTCAGATTCGATTCCCTCTGAAAATCTGAGCTAAAAATTTCCTTACAGCAGCTTACAAAGGACAGCAAAATAAACGAAATCATCACAGCCTAATTGGGCTTTTATGAATTGTTTACCCAAAACACAGTTCCAATCTTGTCAACAATCTGCTCTTCTGGGAGAAAGCACAGTTGCTTGCATATAGTACTCCATCACATTTTCCTTGTGTTCCTCCTCGTCTCCTGCCCACCTCCTCCCCCTCGCCTCCTGTCTTACTATGTTGAGCATGAAATATCTTTGGCTTTGAAGTCGCAGTATCGCAGAAGCCTGTCAATAGCTCTTCTGCTCATGTGATGAAACCATGTGAAAGGTGACGGCTATCCAGAATGCTCAGGTGTAGCTCTCTGTCACTCACGTCAGGACAGATGTTAATGGACGTGACAGAACTCTGGACCTGACATCATCCTGCATGCTTAACCAACATTTGGGCAGTTAAACATTGGGAAATTGCTTTCCATTGGGGCCAATGGTTCTACAGGATACTTAGGCTTACAATGCTTTTGAGAAACTCAGCCAAGGAGAACTTCAGTACTAGCTAACTTGATAGTTAACCAAATAGTTTTATAAATGAGTGACTTATTGCTTGACAAACTGCAACTTCAAAGTATCTTCTCCAACACAGCAGTCAGCTTGCTGGGAGATCTCAAGAAAATCAATAGTCTGCGAGCAACACGCCGGTAGTGAGCGAGGACAATCGGAACACAAGCGGTGACAAAAGTGATCTCATCAGGCTTCAGAATTCATCAGCATGCACCCCCATACAAACCTGGCTCTTAAATTAGAGCTTGCATAGGCCCGTGCCTCATTAATTGCTATTAAAATATTCCTCCTATTGAGCTAATTAGCCATGTTCCGAGGAAGCGGAGCGACGTTTGCTGAGTGAGAAGCAGACGGCGCAGCACTCCCCCTGTTTAATTTGGCTCGACCAAAGCAGCTGTGTTAACGGGGAATTATTTTAATTAACTGAATCTCCTTTTCGTAGCTAATGAGCCGACTTGGTAAGGGCCAGATCTTGTACGAGCGTAGCACGTACGGTGGGAAGCTGGGCTCCAGCTGTATAAAAAGCCCTTGCTAATAAATAAAAAGCCTACATAACAAGGTAAGAAAAAAAACAACACACAAATAGAAGATGCTGTCAAGATGGCTCAGGCGCCTTTGAATGTCAAGTGGCTTGAGAGATTTGGTGCATTAAAAACATCCACATCAATCACCACTGGTTTAAATACTGGCCCCTGGTAATTGTGTAGTTTGGAAATTCATGGATAATTAAAAAAATTCTTCATTATGACATGACTGGGCAACATACTGAATGTTTAATATATTTGTGAAAAGACTGCTGGAACGGGAGTTTGTAAGTTCAATTCAATTATGTGCAAATCAAACTGTCAGTTCTAATGAATATAATATCAATTACTTGTATGCATTTTTTTAATTAAAATGAAAATCAATATGAAATAAAAAAAACACTCAATTCAATTAATTAATAATAGTATAAAAATTGAGCACTAATTCATTTTGGCTAAAATGTAGCCTAATGTATAACAATGCACATTATGAATAATTATACTGCATTATTGGCCTCCACTTTAATAACCCTTTACAATGAATTATAAAAACATAATAATAATAATAATAATAATAATAATAAGTATTCCAATAAATACTCATCATGATTTTCTATTAAAATATCGCCTGCATCAATTCTTTTATGAAACACTCAATTAATAATCACCTGGTTGATTAAATAGTCTCATCCTAAACTTTTCTTGACGAATATCCTGTCTTACTCAGAAATATTTCAGAAGTAACATGGGTTGCTTCATGTTAATTGTGAGTATATATCAAGATATACACTGACTATTGTCAAAAGGCTGAAAAACATTAAGATACTGAAAAAAGATTACTATTTTTTAAAGTGTGCTGCCCATTATTTCCTACAGTATGTATTTCTGTCAGTTAGAGGAACCAAAAGCAACATCTACAAGATGAAGCCTTGTTCACAAGGAATAAGGGAGAGTGAAAAAACAATGAGGCAAAGGACAAAAGATGTGGAGGATAGCGGAGAATGAGTACGAGAGAGAGAGAGAGACTCAGAGGACAAGATGGGCATTACCCAGAATGCTGTAAGGCAGCTGAGAGTGTCCTCTCATTGGGGCAGCTGAAGATTAAAGCGCGGGGTCAGAATCTGACTTGTGAGAGAATGCACAGGACACGTCACCATCAAAAGGAACAAAACAAGACAGCCTCGTTCACTGGAAGCAGACACAATCACAGAAGCACAGAAGAACCATTGCATCGTGCTATACCACATTATCATGCTATAATCCAATCCAAGATGTTACACATTCCGTTTTAAATAAGACAGTTCAAAAACACACAAAAGCATTCCAAGGAAACTCTTTACCTCAAGGTGTGTGTGTGTGTGTGTGTGTGTGTGTATATATATATATATATAAGCATAGTGCAAGCAATATACTGATCATGTGCTTCAATATATTAATCTATTAAAAGGTGAAGCCTTAAATGGGGACATATCAATGCATACAGTAAATCACGACAACATATACTATACTGTGAAGGAATTATGATGCATACTATATGTATATGCTTTAAGTAAAGTGTTATGTCACACAGGGTTCCCAGGAACATTTATAAGACCTTTAAAAAAAAATGTTTTTAATAAGAACAGGGCATCCACCACCATCTTCCAGATCTCTGCAACACTCCGACTGCAGTGCATCTCATTCCTGATGCTTTTGCGTTTAATACTATAAGCAGACCTAGAGGACTAGTACTTATGCAAGCAAACACCCCTGCATTATTCCATGCAACTAATCGCACATGCCCATCAAATCCAATATCTATTCAAAGAAGCTTGGTTGGGGGGGGAGGGGAAAGAAAATGTATGTAACGTATTTTGTGCAAGTTAAAACAGCTCTCTTTGATCATTCGCTGCTTGTAACTCTGCACTGAAAAATGATGAAATGACTGTTTGTATGAGTGCGTCTTTATCTAAAATCCCACCATAACTTTACATAGCCTTGAGGGGAAAATCACCTAAATTTGTTCAACTCAGTTCTACTACATTTGAGAGGTAGACTCCTGGGAGAATGTAGAGGGTGTAGAAATTATCATCATATTTTACGTCTACCAAAAATATTTAATTTATAATCAAGTTTCTAAAAGCTATGTCCAGTTGTGAAGGCAAAAATTGTGTCATTTCGAAACATTTAGAGGCATGTCAGCTAATATTGCTCATGGGAAATTGTCCCTTCACAAACTCTGTTTTCTTAGGAAAAAAATGTTTGCTAAATGCCAAATTAGATCTTTAGAGAGTGCAATTAAATATGCAATTTAATGTATATGCAACCTATAGCACTGCATCTAATAAGAACATCTCATATGTATCTTGAATAAACTCAGAGAATGAATAATCAAGAGACAGCAGCAGCTGAAAATATTACATAGAGGCTGCTACATCCATATGCATAATCTACGGTCTCATTGAAAATATTTAGTCAAGCGATAATTAAGACATTAATCCCCATGCAATGAGAGATAGAAAACAGACACCTCAAGACTGGGAAGGTGGAAGAGGGAAAGAGGAAGAGACAGCTATGCTGCAGTCAGGGGGTTAATTAATTTTTAAATATCAGCCAGGGATCACAAGGTCTAGGGTACTTTCTATGCCTGGTTCTCATAAATCAGGGTTATGAGTAACGCAAATGAGATCAGACATATTCCATGCAGGAAACCCATTTGGATTTAAACAAGTTTCTACAGGCAGTGATTGAATAAGGAAAGAGAGACATGTGATATCAAAACAGTTTTAAAGGAACAGTTCACCCAAACATAAAATTATGCCTGCTATATGCCGCTGTTGTTTTTTATGGAACTACCATAAATGTAGTTCAGAGGACTTCTGAAGTCAAATGACAGCTCAATGTGAGGAAAAGACCAAACTTCTGTTAATTTGTCATTCAGTAATAATCCTGAAATCTCATTCATGGCCATGTTCAGTTTCAAAAGACGCCAAAAGCACACTTTTCAAGTCTGAGGTCACTGACAACAAAACTTTATTTGTAAAATAAGAACAAAATTGTCAGTTCGATTGAGATGTGAAACTATTACACAAAGCAATCATATGACTCTAGATGCACACAAGTCAAATAATATAGACTATATTTACAAATGATATATAATGTTTTTGGCCCTTTTTGTGATGCAATGCAGGTGTGAAAACTATTAACAGTTCGAATTTAACAGTTAGAAAAAAAAAATCTTAGACACCATGCAATCGATTGCAGAAAAATTAGGGATGCACGATAAATATTGCACAAAATGTAATGTGCATCTCGTCAGCAAAGCCGGTTCTGTTATCAGCGGTAAATCTCTACACGTGTGTGCTTTCACGTGGAGCAGCATTTACTACACAGAACCGTTGTTCACTGACAAGCTGCGCAAAACCACGATCACGGCTCTGTGTAGTAAATGCTGCTCCACGTGAAAGCACACACGTGTAGAGATTTACCGCTGATTACAGAACCGGTGTTCTGTCGATTTATCCTACGCTGTCAGATTTTCCTCCCTCCCATTAAAATGTGGGTAGTACAATTCGACAACGAAAAATGCTATCGATAAAATTATGGTTTATTAACATCTACACATACCATAACCCTAAACCGACCCTTAGAGTAATGCAAATACAGTAATTATGTGTTATATTCGCGGTTGAAGCCAGAAGGGATACATTTACAGGAAACCAACAATAAATATATATTTTCTACCTATTAGATTGTGTTTTATTAAAGTCTATTCCTACCCCAACCCTAAACCTACCCTTACAGTGATGCAAATACATAAAATATTGTTGTTTAGCCTGAGAAAACGGACGCAATATTGCTGTGCGTATGAGCAGTAAACAATGGTAGTAAAATCTGATGGGTAGGATAAAATGCCAGGACACAGGCTTTACTGACGAGATGCGCATTAAATATTGTGCCAAAATTTGTCATGCAGTCCTAAAAAAATTGTCGAAGCTAGATTTTAAAAAACACTTCTATGCGCCGAAGGACATTTTTCCATTTCATGTATCAATTCATATTAAATGCTTGGAAGGTTTAGAAAATGAAGAAAATATTTCTAAATTACCATTTACAAACTAAGAAACAAGCAGTGATAGCAATTAGGTTAAACCCTATAAAGAAGTACCATTATCATCTACGTTCATCCAATTTTAACATCAACCAAAAACTTTACAGATAGACATCGTCCCCACATCCTTCTAAACAAACAATTTAAATGAACATTCACTCATATGAATAGCAAGCACTGTAAAAAAAAAAAATATACATATCAAAGGTTCTCGCTTGTCCCTTGCTCTTTTAATGAGGAATTAGCAGGCCGAGGCGAGCAGAGACCACTGTTCGTTCAACTTTACACTCCCTTGTCTTAGAACTAATAAGGAATCCAAGCTGGCTAAAGTTACCACATCAAACATTTTTCTCAGAGCAGTGCATTTTCAAAAGGTCGCTGTTTTTTTTCCCAGCCCCTCTTAGTTGTTTCTCGTTCTTTTCCACCCTTTTTCGTCCCTTCGCGCCACGCTGATCTTTAAGACTGACCAGGCTATTAGTCCTCCATGGCATGGCAATTGGCAGACACATGCTCCATCATTAACTGCAGGGCTGAAACATGTTGTGATGGCAAGTCCGCTGCTCTCTGATCTTATTGTGGGCTCTGGGTTTGAGGCCTGCCATTTGTTTCTTCTGACAGCTTCGTTCAAGACATGATTAAAGCGCCTAACCAGCTGCACGGTTCAGTACGATGTGAAAAGCCACGAGCCTCTGCAAAATTCACAGCATTCTTTTGATTAGTTTGAGGGCAAAAAAAAATTGTAGGCTTATATAGAAATATCCATAATATAAACTCTGACACAAGGGACTGACTTATGATATAGCTGTTAGACACCTATAGTGGCAACTCTACTGTTCTCAACTGTTGTACAGCGAAGAGGTTAGAATTTACAAGAAGTGAACAAAATCGTACATCTATCTGCAAAAACAGGCGAAGACCCAGCAGCTATAGTGCAGCCGTCTCTATGAAATTCTGAAGTATAGATGGACGTGATTATTAAAATAATGTTTTTTTTGTTTTTTGTTTTAATTGTTTCCTCCACTGTAGCTCTCAAAAGATTATTCCAAGTGTGACTTCACTGATGCCTAACAACAATGGATCTGTCGAATGTCACATTGGGCCCTACTGACTTTTGTTGTATTAAAGAAACATTGTTCAAAAGAAAAAAGAAAATCGTGCAGGTTTGGAACAACATAAAGGTGAGTAAATGATGACAATTTTTATTTGTGGCTGAACTATCCTATTACATTTTTAAATAAAGGGTAGTTTGTTTGTTTATTAATTCATTCATTCATTCCCTGTGTAAAAACATGGTAATAAAAAAACATAAGATTCTACTGGTATTAACAAAAATTGTTTAAAATATTGTGTTTCACTGGAAAAAGAAAATCATGCAGGTCTGGAACAAAACAAAGGTGAGAAAATGAAAATTTTTATTTTTGACTGAACTATTCCTTATAATTTTTAAATTAAAGTGTGATTAATTATTTCATATATTTATTTTTGGTTAACTGTGCATAGTAACTAACTAAATAAATCCGTAAATAAACAGGTAATGCAAAACATTAAATTGTACTGGTACTGGCATGAGTTACTGAAAAGTTGGTATCATGACTGCTCTAGTGGATAATAATATTGCAGGAATGAAATAAAATATAAAATACATCTGCACTGTTCCCATAGCTCATCAGGAGTCTTAGCGCTTTCTGAGCTGGCTCAACTGTATGAATATGATTTGAATTCCCTACATGTTTTAGAATGTAGATGTCAAATGTAGAATTTCTTTGAGATTAGAGCCAATCTGTCTGAATTAAGAGACTGCTTATGTAAAGGTTCATTGTAAAGTCCATGTCCAAAGAACAGATTTTTCTTTAATTCATAAGCAAATTACAACCTTAGCAATTTCACACAAGTGGGGCTAATTTCTGCTTCTTAATCTTTTGATCTCATTAGTTGTCCAGGTGTGCAAGCCAGTCACTTAAGAAGAAGAATATCAGAGCGCCGCTGGCAAAGTGACCTTGTGAAAGTCATTTTACTCACAGAGTTTCTTTCAATCACAGTCATACGCACTTATGATGCATGCTTACATGTTAGACGAAAGACAATTAAAGGGAAACATGTTTGGCCCTTGGTTACTAGCTGTCACTCACCATCGCTTACTGCCTGATGTGTTTGGCTCCAGAAATCTCAAGGTCTCCTCCTTCCTGAGGCTTTGGCTTCATTAAATGGGAAGTGCATTTGCATACTGTTACTTGTAATGCAGTAAATAGTGTAAAAATATGGTGGACAGAGACCAAAAATAACCAACGCAATAACCAAATTTCCCTTCTCACTTGAACTTGATTACAGTGAATTATTATACATTTTTATGTATTTTACAGTATATATATAAAAGATAAATTTCCATGCCAGACCACTCACATAAAGCACAAATCCACAACATACACACAAAATAATTTTAATAAATAAACAAAATAGACCTAAATAAGCATAAATCACCATACTTGCACCTATAAACACAATTTATAATATAAATATATGATTACTATGACAAGTTTCTATTAATAAAATGAACCACAATAAAAATATATTAAAAACACTCATTTATTGATTAGCAAAAGGCTCATCATTGTCAAGTCAAATGTACACATTCAAAGCTGAAAATAATGTTGATGTTTATAACTGAATATTTTCATTTCATCATAGTTGCATTTAGAAGATTAGCAATTAGACTAGGAATTGTTGAAAAATAAATAAATAAATAAATTAAGATATAGTTCAACCAAAACATAAAACTAGTATAATTTACTTTTCCTGATGTCATTACAAAACATGCACTGCCCAAGCTGTTCTTTGCTATAAAATCAAAAGACACTGACAATTTATACTTGAATACTCGAATGAATAACTAAAAATATTATTTTAAAAATGTAAATAACTAACACCATAAAAAAATAGTTCACATGATTCCATACACCATTTGATATCAAGTGATATGGACAATGTTTATGCTTCTTTTTTGTCTTTAACATAATAATATGGGATTGAAACGTCATGAAGGTAAGTAAATAAATGTAATTTAATTGTGTTTAATGTTTCTTTAATCTTCTATTCTATGAAGAAAGAATTTTATTTCAGATTACAGAACGGATGTATTTTCACTCTACCCAAGTTAATCATATATTTACCCAAGTTACCCTGAGACATAAAAACAAACTCTCTGAGCAAACAGAGATTAAAATCATGAAACATTTCTGCAAAAAAGTCTGGAATGTCACATAATTCATGTGCTCCTGGCAGCCCTGGGTCTGCTGGCACTAGGGGAGCTCTAGTATTTATATGACAGAATAACAGTTTGATGTCTTAACTGTCTCTCTGTGCACCCTGACACCTCTGTTGTACTGACAGAGCACAACCATGTCTCAAATACAATTAAACAGTCATTAAACCATCTTAAAAAAAAGACTTTAAAGGGGTCCTATTATGCTCTTTTAAAAGGTCTTGATTTTGTTTTGGGGGTGTACTAGAACAGGCTCTCATATTAGGTTGTTCGAAAAAAACATTATTTTTCACATATTTTACATTATTACAACACCTCTCTCCCCAGTCTGACATGAACGGCTCGAATAGTTCCTGTATCAAATAAAGGCCCGTCTTCTGGATTACGAAATGTGCTGTGATTGGTTAGCTGGGCCAGTGTGTGCTGTGATTGGTTAGCTGGGCCAGTGTGTGCTGTGATTGGTTAGCTGGGCCAGTGTGTGCTGTGATTGGCAGCACTCGGCGCCTGGTCGGGAAATGTCTTGCCTCTTACCGCAGCTGCCTGCAAGCTTCAGTTTAAATATTGTGTCAAAATCAAATCAATTTGAGTGTGATTTAAACCCGGATGATTTTAACCACTCTAAGAATCAGAATCAGAAAGAGCTTTATTGCCAAGTATGCTTGCGCATAAGTGATTTCTGTTAAATAAAATATCTCCTTTTGAATTGGACTTTGAGCTTTGTAACTTTGCAGATCTTTTTTATGCTCAAACAGCAACATTACAGACTAACTAAAGTTGAAAAAGTGAAAAAGCATAAATGCAACAAAGTCAGGAAGATCCTATGATACATGTAAACTTAAGACTATTGTGGCAATACCAGTGCTGTTCGATACTGTGTGACAAAAGCTGGTCAAGTGATCTTGAAAATAGTAGGTTCATTGTTTTTAGTTTCAAAATGTCCCTGCATTATTTTGTAGTTAACATTTTCTAATGTAAAATGCTTCTCACTTACTAAAAACTAAAAACCTAAGGCCTCAGGAAGAAGTGGACCTTGAGATTCCTGAGACAAAACACATCAGGACATAATGAGGGTGAGTGACAGCTACTTGCCAAAGGCAAAACATGTTTCCCTTTAATTAACTCTTGATCTATTCACTCTCAAATCCAACTGGACCAACTTTAACAGACTGCTGAATTTGAACAGATTACATACTCACTAAAAATCCAATTAGCAAAATTTTAAGTTGGTCCTTGGAAAAGATGCAACTGTGAAACGTACATTATTGTAAACATGCCAGGATGAAATCACACTCACACACAAACAAATCTGCACCATAATTTACTACAACTTGAATGTTTTGGGGTCATTTGGAGACATTATACTTTTTTTTCTCTGAGGTCCAATTATAAGAAAGAAAAATCAATTTTAGATATTTTCTTTTGTGCCACAGTTATAATTTAGTTTGTTTTCACCATTCTTAATTTCAAAATAATGCAAATTTGTTGATTCTTCATGGTGTAACTCCATAAATGTTCCATAATGATCATAATTAATAATATTAATAAAAAAAAAAAAAAACTCATCTTATCCTAAATACCAATTGATATCTGATGCCCACACCACAGGTTGACAGGCCACCAGAAACCGACTCGAAGGAGACAATGGCCAAAAACAGCCATACTAAAAGAAGCAAGTGCATTAATCCTGGGGTAATCTGCATGGAGGAAACATCCGCATCGATTGTGTTTATAGTGGGGCGGGCGTTGTGCTGTCTGGGCAGACAGCGCGGAAGCATCAATACTTCTGCAGAGAGGCTTGGTTTGGCCTCACGCCCGTGTTTGCCCACACACACCTAATTCTGCTGTAACGCTCCGACCCTCAGAGTGTGGAAAAACAGCTGGCCTACCACCCAGAGGGCAGAAGAAGCTCACAAACCGTACTGATGCAGTACCGCCTCACTCTAATGAGACCAGTAGAACGCAGATATTTAGTTAAGGTTTTCAAACTGGGAAAACAAAACTAAAAAAAATCTGAAAGTTTTGACCTCAAAAGTCAACATGAAACCGAATTTAAGATTTAGACAATTTAAGACAATTTACTTAAAGTCCTCTCACAATTGATGAAGTATGCATCACTGATTCGGTTATTTTCCTGTTTATTTCTGTGAAGCTGCTTTGAAACAAGCTATACTGCATGAAGCGCTATATACTCTTAGGGTGTATTATGCAATTCATCAGTCAACTTTAATCTAATCTAAAATGTAGTGTTTTCACAACCATTAAAGGTGAAGCAGGTCATTTCTAAACCACTAGTGGCACATAACTGAATTGAAAAAAGTGGAGGAAAAGCAAAAGTTATTTTATAATTGAGATACTATTATAATTTTTAATAAGTACTTTAATTTTTTTTTCAGTTTTCATTGGAATTTAAGTGAATGTTTTGGTAATTTTGTGTTTTTGTTATTTATATTTCTAATTTTATTTATTTTTAAATGTCTGTATAGTTACAATAATATAAATAATATATATTTTTTTTTACATTTTTATTTTAGTACATCAAATTTAGATAAAAATATGAAATGTTGAATAAATTTACTTTTCAGTTTTTTTCAGTTAATATAGGCTATACATCATATATATAAGCTATACATAATATATTATATATAGGTCTATTAGTCGAATATCAATTCATAATAAATAAATAAATACCCAATATGGTTCTATTAATAAAGTCATAAATAAATAAATAACCAATATTGTGCCATTACAATTGTGCATTTCATTAAAAATATAGACATTGTGACATAGAAAGGGATGCACAACCACTAAACTGGAAAAAAGGAATTAAAAAGTGTCAATAAAAGCACCTTTGGGCAAGAAGAGGCATGAAACATTTCAAAACAATTCAATTCAATATGACTTAAAAAAAAAAAAAAACACCTACCAGTGATGTTTCAAGAGCTTTTCTGTGCAATAGCAATGCTGAAAAGATCTGATTTTGCTCGAAGAAGCTGACCTGTGTACACCTACTATTAAGCAAACAGTGTGGAGAGAGCAACTGATGAGTAGCTTCTATTGATTGAGCACTTTAACCCCAGCTATTCTGCACCAAAAACCCGCCACACATTCACCAATTCATACAGGACACCTGAACAAGTGATCAGCAACTGCAAAACACTCTTCACCCTTTAATAACCTATTACTTAAACCTCAAATTAAGAATCAAACCACTGCTTTGTGCTGTGTTTCCATAAAACAAATAAAGAGTGTGTCTCCTGGTCTATCATAATGCTACCTGCATCACCTGCAAAGGCGAAGCATCAAAGACCTCAAGAACAGAGCAGGCATCCTGTGAAATTGCATTTACAGTAAGAATAGCAAATCTTGTTCAATAACACTTAGGACAGAAGACCTACTCAAGATCAAAAGAAGTCAAAGCACTCAGCCGTAATGGATATTGAGCAAATGTTGGTTCTGCTGTGAGAACACCCACATCTATTGAATCTCAAGTGTGTGCTCTTCTGGCAAGACGTGGTCCGCGTTCTATTGAGAGGATTCACTCGAGGACCTTGATCCAAAGAGAACATCATTTTACAGCTGTTTCAGGAACAAAAGAAGATTTACTAGGCAAGAAGAAACACAACTCTATTTTCTGTCAAATTAAGTAGACGGACTTGGCGAGCTTTTTTACATTTCAAACTTCTCACATTGCTTTAAGCGAATCACAGATACAAGCTATAATGTGTCTCATTGATGCGCTGCGAATTAGAACATCAAACTGTAGACCTGCTTCCTCTTGATTATAGTATTAAAGTATTATTAGACGCAAGATGATATTCAATTCCATGTCTCAGCTGAGTCTGACGCCTATGATGATGTAAGTCTTGTATTCATGTTCGTCTGGAATTCATCAATGGATGTGAAGTAACTTTTAATACTAAATATAGACATTGTCCGTACTGTCTATTAAGGCAAAAAAAAAGTCTCTGACCAACACCTCCAATTTACAATGAACGCAAAATATACTTTTTTAATCTGTTCACTTAGCGGTTATATCACGGTGTAGAACACAAATACACTACAATATGCATCTCTGTTTACATACCAAAGACTAGGACTTTAATCATGATTTCTGCTCCTCTTGATTCATTAAGCATAAAATTCTGTGATATTTTATGGTTATTGATCCTGAAAACATTTAATTTTGACATTTGCGTTGTCTTTCATCAATAACAAGCCTCCACTAGTTTTGATGCTTGACGTTGCTGTGTGTTTAGGACTTAAATCCCCCAAATAGTGCTTTTCTTCTAAATGTTTACATTTTCCCAAACTGGCAACCATGCACTGATACTGTCAAAAACCACTTAAACTCAGTTTTATTTAGGAGAAAAAAAAAGGAAAAAAAAAACAAACAAACAAACCTTTCTGTCCTTCATGTTTTAATATTCAAGACACTCCAGTTATTACTATTGCATTTTTTGCAGTGACCAATGTAAATGAAACATTAAAGAGAAATCACACTTTACAGCTGACACATATCAGATGTAACCACTATAAACAAAATACTCTTGTTTACCGAAAGTTTCCGCAATGAGAATTTCAAACACTTACATGACTTTTTCATTACATTTCCGATCATTTCAGAATGTATTTTTTTTTTAAATATATTTTTTATTTGGCAAGGATGCATTAAATCGATCGATAGTGAAGAATAGCAAAGACACAAGATACAGTAGTCAGCATTTGAAGTGGATCACAAAAGTTCATCAAAGTTGTCCTAAGACAAGAACACATTTTGGTTTTAGCTTTTAGGACGACTTTGATGAATTGTTTTGATCCACTTCAAATGTTGACTAGTGTACTTATATTTCAAATAAATGTTATTTCTGTGAACTTCCTATTGATCAAAGATATATTTTAATTATATAATATAAACCCTTGTATTTGGTTTTATATACATTATATATATATATATATATATATATATATATATATATATATATATATATATATATCTCAGGGGTTACACAAAAATATAATACTGAAAATAATAATAAATGTTTCTTGAGCATTAAATCAGCATATTAGAATGATTTCTGAAGGATCATGTGACAGATGATTGGAGTAATGAAAATTCAGCTTTGCCATCAGAGGAATAAATGACATTTTCATTATTATTTCACAGTATTATTGTTTTTTTTTTTTTTTTTTTTTTTTTTTTACTTCATTTTGATCAAATAAATCCAGCCCTAATAAAACATCTTACTTATACATTAAAAAGAAAATTTTGCCAACCCCACATTTTGAAAAATACAAATACCTTTTTCAAGGCCTGGAAAAGAACAAAACATTTTAACATTGTCCAAGACTGTGAAACCCTGGACCACACCAAGGTGACCCTTTATTCCGTCATTCAGTATTGAATATATTTCTGGAGTGACATATGGTTGAAGTCTAAATAGACCATTTACAACATTTGTAATTTAAATTTCATTCCATTACCTTTAAATCTCCTGTGTGTGTTACATATAAAGCCTATAATGCAAGGTGAATCAGCAAAATGCTGACAACTTACTTTATTGGACCATTTGTAAGCCTGGAGCAGCTGGCTGTAGAGAGGTGTTTTGTCCTGAACGGGGTCTAAACTGAGCAGGCCACTGTTGTGTAAGGGGTGACTCTCTGATGGCCTGCCAACCAAAGTACTGAGACGCTCCAATTCACTGCAGAAACAAG
Organism: Cyprinus carpio; assembly: GCF_018340385.1. Lineage (NCBI taxonomy): Eukaryota > Metazoa > Chordata > Actinopteri > Cypriniformes > Cyprinidae > Cyprinus > Cyprinus carpio. The sequence continues at coordinate 7,007,580 of NC_056604.1, forward strand.
AAACAAGAGTTTTTTGCCATACATAATGAAAAGGGGTTGATATTTGGTGGAGTGTGGTGAAAAGTACTGAGAATTAGTGCTTTGCATTTAACCCATCCGAAGTGCACACACACAGAGCAGTGAACACACACACACACTGTGAACACACACCCGGAGCAGTGGGCAGCCATTTTATGCTGCGGCGCCCGGGGAGCAGTTGGGGGTTCGATGCCTTGCTCAAGGGCACCTAAGTCGTGGTATTGAAGGTGGAGAGAGAACCTGTACATGCACTCCCCCACCCACAATTCCTGCCGGCCCGAGACTCGAACTCACAACCCTTCGATTGGGAGTCCGACTCTCTAACCATTAGGCCACGACTCCCCATGAACTAATGAAACAAATGTCACATATGATTACATCCTTTTCATTATGGTTCCCAAAGCCAAGCTTAAATCAAGATATTTTAATTTACTGAGCCATATTTAAAAAGATGTCAGTAATTATTTAGAAAAACATACCATAATACATTAAAATCAAAAATTAATGAACGTGGGAATTCATAATCTGTCATAATGCCGACAGCAGTGGGTAGTACCATGTTACCATGGTTTACTACAATAGGCTAACACTTGAATTTTGGCAGTGACTATGTTTACCTTTAGAACATTTCACAGGGTTATTGAATGCTTAGACAATTAACTCACTTTAAGTCGCGATTGACTGACTGTAAGTTATCTTGGAATTCAGTTATAAAGACTTTCTCCCGCCCTTCAAGGGTCTCCTTATTTTTCATCCCATCTTTAAGAGAATCGAACACCCTGGTGACGCTCGATCGAAGAGCCTGGATGGCATTAATCGCTTGAGAAAACGCTTCTAAATTTACTCCAACATTCATAACGTCCGCCATGGCTGCTGCGTCCGCGAACACTGGCGCGCGAGTGACGTCACTGACGCAGAAGGGATGATGGGATTTGTAGTTTCTAACAGGGGCGCGCTCGTTCACATTTGTAATGGTCGTTTATTGGTACAATCTTGACACAAGCAAAATGATTGATAGAAGCATGTTTTATTCTGTAATAAAATCTTAATTATAAGAAAATGCCGAAAGCTAAAAGTTTTGGAAAGTAATTTCTGTTTTACAATAATATCTCGCTTGTAAGCAAAAACTCACTAATTCTGTCATTATTTCAATTAACACGTCACGGAAAGAATAGGATATAGCTGTGCATGGCATCGTGTTTGGCCAGCTAACAACGGCATTAGACAAACAGCATTATTTGAAATACTTTTAAGTAGGGTAAATGTTTCATTTAGGCTACGTTTAATGTGCAACCATGTTACCTGCAATGCGGTTGTCGTAGTTTCAAACTATTAAGGCTATTTATTTGTGTGTTTGTCATTTAGGTAGGCTATTGCACACCTCGAAATTACACACCTCATAAACCGAATAGCCTAGCTAAAAATAAATATAGCTAAAATAGGCTAAAACAGCTCATATACAGTTTTGTTTGATGATCAGCATTTTCTGAAAATGAAACATTTTTACTGTGCATTTATTAAAAAAATAAAATAAGTAAAGCATGTTTCATTTGCTAATTAATTTATTCGGAGTGCATTCCATTCACCAGATTCTCTGTCAAAATGCTACAGTTTTATTGTAGCCTAGTGTATGCGCGTTTTGACATTTTTCTGTACTTTTATTATGCGTTATTTATTTATTTATACAAGTTACCACGGTTCTACTGCAGTAGGCTAATACTTCTAACGTGCTGACCGAAACTAGGGTATATTCTGTAAGGGGTGGACTTGTTATACGCTGTGAGAGGAGACTGGAAATCCTCAGCCTCTGATCTGTCTCTTTAAGCGGGGCGGACTGCCTCATCTGCTGCTGGGACGGTTCAGCTCTCCAAGCCCGTAGTTAAACTTCTGCTCCACACTAGTTAGACTAGACAAGGCAGGCAGTTTGCAGTGGCCAAAAGTATTTTCATCGCGGTCTGCAAAAGACAAATGAAAGTCAGATATTGCGATGCGCAAATAGATGGGAACAGCAGAGTGAATGGAGCAGGAGCGCGGATGGAATAAGACAGGATGGGAATGGGGAGGAGTAGTAGGCTACTCTGAAGTCTGTCCTTGAGCGCACAGGACAGAGGCATCAATGAAGGCAGGGGCAGGAACAGAAACTTTAAATGCAGGTTTTTCAGGCAATAGATGATTCGCTTCGGAGCAGTCTGGATGTAGGGCATCTATCTAGAATGCTTTCCAACAAACTATACGTGGCAGCCGAAGAAAGCACGAAGGAGAAAGCGTTTGCTGTGATCTACGGAGAGGAGTAACGTGTGCATGTGTTTCTCATCCATCTCAAGTGATATGGCAGGGAACTGACTGAGAGAGAGAGAGAGGGAGAGAGCGAGAGAGAGAGAGAGAGAGAGAGTTTATAGAGAAGAAATTCATCTGGGAACAGTAAAAGGTGCTGATCTCTGGAACCAAGGTAAGGTTACTCAAGTGTGTTACTTATTTAGTCTAAGTATTTTGGTCACTGAATATTCTCAGTCTCTTATAAACGCTCGGAACACGGGCAGCATTTCAGAAGATGCTCTTTGATGAATTCACGTAACTTTAGTTTATGAGAAATGGGTTAGGCTGTAGTCTATAAAAACCCCCGGATGTTTTTGGAAAAGTGCTTTTAACTAAACTTGTTTGCTCAGTTTTCTAACAGTTTATTTGCTCATCTCTTTAGCTGTTGATTTGCATGTCTGGTCGCCGTTTTATTTTTAGATAAACACAATAAAACGGTGTAATATTTGCGCGCATTTCATGTTACGTCATAACAAAATCTAATTATTCGCATTCTTTTGGAGCGTGTCCCTCTAGGATGACCTATTTAAGCGTATACATTTAAAGTCAAAAAGTAAAGTACTGCATATGGAAGATGTGCACTTGAAGAAAGTGGCAGGTTCTCAAAGCTCTGCATTAAAAGTTCGCTACATTATAACAGAAAATAATACACTTGGGGTGGAAAATTTGGCAGACTTTTGTCGTAAAATACAGTGACGGTGTTTTAATCGTAATGGTGTCTGTTTACTTTACAGTTCCTAACTGTATACATAATATAAGGTTAATTATTAATATAATTAATAATGTTAATATAAAATGTGCTGATAAAAACACAGCTGTACAATATAATATCACATGGTGACTTTAAAAGTAATCATAACCTAGGCTATATCTCAAGCAACTGTGACAAATGAAAACTTATGAAAACACCGCACATTATTACTCACACAAGCAGCAGCACGATATAAAAAATTCAATAAACCTTAAATAACATAATATTTCATTTAAAACATAAGGCATTGCATACTTTTTTATAATAAAAGACATCATTTTGACAAAATATTATCTTAAGTATAGATAATGCCTTGCTAAATGTACATTTTCTTCATGAACTATAATGCAATTGCATGCATTGTCTTTTAAAATATATTTTACTGTATGTTAGGTAACTGTGTGGAATACAGCATATGTTGCTTATTTCCATTTTTTTTTCTATTTCCTAGGCAACCTATCAGAAATGAAACAGCTATTCTCATCACACGTGAATTTTAGACTGGACTCTGACACCAGGCATCTTCTAATTTGTGCAAGAACCACTGAATTCACCCCATGTCTCTGAACTGAAGTGACTTTCATCCCTGGACTTGAAGTCAGCTGCCACGTATAGAAATTGAACATTGAATTTTGAAGATGTCGCATCAGATCTAAAAATTGCACCTCAGTGGGAACACATTTTACATTAACTCACACACAGTTTTCCACTGAGGACCAGACTTTGCCATTTTGGCACCATGATGGATATTAGAAATTTCACAATCTAAATAATTTCCATGCTGATACACCTAATAGCTGTGGCGCCGCTTGCCTTTCTCTCACTCCCATGGACCCATCCAGTGCCATGCTCTCACAGGCGCTCCTGCTCTTACAGTGCATTATTCTGACGCTCGGCCAGTACGATATCTGTAAGTCGCTGGTCAGCACCGACGATGGACCAACATGGGAATATTACGCTTGCCAGCCCAAACCCAGGTCCATGAAGGAGTACATGCAGATTAGAGTGGAGCCTCCCGATATCACATGTGGGAATCCACCGGAGAGGTTCTGCACTCTGGTGAGTTTGGACCGGATTGCTTTTGTCTCTGCTGCTTTGTCAGTTACATCTGTTCCACTGGAACAGCTTGTGTTTCCATGCAAATATAGTTTGCAATCATGTTTATTTATGATATTGCAAGTTTGATGGATTTTCGGTGGATCTTCAGAAGATTCATAGCAAATTCATCACATATATGTGCCTTTAACACAGTGTGATTATTAGTATTATTATTATTGTGAATTTTAGGATGTGAGTCAGTGTATCAAAATCTTGTAAAGGGACAGAAACAAACCCAAACCCAAAAATGAAAATTAATTTTATTCATCCTCATGTCAATTCCAAACATGTATGACTTTCTTTCTTCTGTGGAGAACAAAATAGGATATTTGGAAGAATGTTGGTAACCAAACAGTTTTGGTTCCCATTCAATTCCTTTGTATGGTTAAAAAAACATATATCTCTATGAATTCTTCTTTCTGTTGAACACAGTTTTTAAAAATACTGGGAATCAAACAATTTCGGTTCCAATTCACTTCCATTATACTTTTTGACTGTATAAAGGAAGTGAATGGTTACCAACATTCTTCAAACTCTCTTCTTTTTTTTTCACAGAAGAAAAATTCATACAGGTTTGAACGACATTAAGATAATTATGATGATAAAATTTCATATTTGGGCGTACTGTCCCTTTAAAAAGGCCAAATATCAGATAAAAGTAGTTAGACTGTGTTTATTTTTAGAATGAGAGGATAAAAGAAAGCAAAGAGATCTAATATTACAGTAAGATCTGACACAAAAATGCTAAAAAGTCTCCAAGTAATCCTGATATGTCTAAACACAGATTATACAGTAATCTGCAACATGTGGCCATTAACAATGTGTTTGCTCAGAGAGTCAACAAAGCCCGAGTCGATGTGTAAATTTGCCCACACAGCTGTTATTCAGTGTAGTTTCCCTCTGCGCACAAGACAGCAGCCACAGCAGGATTATCTGTGTAAATCAACTCAGCTTTAGCACTGAGCGTGAGGGCGCAAACAATCTGCATCTTTCCAGAGCACATCTGGTGACCAATCGACACCACATTCAGGATACTCTGCAACATACTTGGGAAGAGCGATTAGGGCAATCACAAGCATGAAAATATCCATTCTATACCATCAGGTTCCTAATATTGTTTTGGGAGTCTCCTACAATAGGATTACATGCATGCAAGGACAAAAAACTTTTTAGTTTTCTTGTAATATGCATTTAATATCACCTCATTTTCCAGTGATTCTGAAATGATTTGTTCAAAGCAGTTAAAAGATTCAGTTTCTCTAAACCACTCCTTTCCGTAAGCCTGCTCTGCTCTGATTGGTTAGAGGGCCCAGTCTGTTGTGATTGGTCTACCGCGTACAGCGTGTCGGAAACGATACGCCTATTTCAATAGTTATGTATTTCGAATGCTTGATAGAAAATATAAACATCTATTAATTATCATACTTACAGGTTGTGATTCAGTGGAGCAGCTGGTCCAAATAAACAGGACACTGATCCATCTTTTTTGAACTCCCCGAGATTAGAGAAGCAGTCATCAGTAGAATGACGTGTTTGTGGGCGTGGTCAACTTGTTTGCGGCCGGCCAATGTAGAACATAGGCTTGCATTATGCAAATGTGTTACCCCATGACGTGTAGCCATCACAAAAGTGGGATTAATATTAATGACTCATTTAGGCTGTAGAGAGTCGATTCTTTATTTTGGGAGACAATAACTTTATTTATTGTGCACTTTCAGCTTTACAACATTGCAGATCGTTTATATTCACATACAGCTACATTACACTATTGGAAATGGCATAATGGGGCACTTTAAGAGAGGTGAATTTTAGGCCCTCTGTCAGGTTGGTGAGGTATGAGTCTAGCCAAAGTTAATCTCCATCAAAAATGCTTTGGGAATTTAGCCAGAAGCTTGATTGCACAATAATCGGATAGAGAATTTGTCCAGCTGGACTGACACTACGCATGAGGCCCGGAGACGGAGCGCTGCCTCTGACAGGGTGATAATTCACACATTTAGACTGTGTGGATAAAAGACAGGATGCCGTGGAGGGGGCGGACCAGACATTGCTCATTCAATGACATCATTCACTTAGCATATACCGAGCGGCTCACACAGTGACAACGGGTGGGTAGGTAGCTGGACTGTGAAGAGAGTCTGAATTCAGTCACCAAAATCGTTTTTCAAGAGGCAAATGTACTTCAAAGGCATAGTGATTCAAGAGTGATGGATTTAGTTGTCAAGAGTAAAAAATAGGAGTTCATGGTTTTTAAATTCAGTGTGAAAGAAAGGATACAGTTCTTTTAAGCGTGCAGTTCTTTTGCTGTAACCTGTAAGAAGGCTGTATGTCACAGACCACAAATAGTGGTTAACCGATATGAGTTGCCCTGTTTCCGGGGGCTTTTCAACGTGAGATATAGCCCTACCTGTCCCTCGATCTTTCAGACTGGGTGTAAAGCCTTTGCTGGGGTTCTCTATGCAATTTAGGGCTAAAATCTGAACAGATTTTAAACACTAGGCATCATACACCCACTTTGTAAATAGTTACAGAGGAAGAACTGGGTATCATTCACTAAACGAATAACGATCACACACTACCAGACGTTCAAGTCCTTGAGATGAAAACAATGTAGGCATCTTTTCAAAGCTAAACTAAGCCTGCTCTGTGCCAGCTCAAAATTCAGTGGAAAGATAAAATGCCACATTAAAGCCAGACTTAGGGTTTATTCACACCTGTCTTGTTTGGTTCAATTGAATCAAACTCAAGTTCGTTTCCCCCTTGGTGTGGATCTTGGGTAGGAATATAGCAATCGCACTCGGGTGTGGACCAAACAACCGTACAGAGACCCAGCTGAAGAGGTGGTCTCGGTCTGGTTCCAAACGAACTCTGGTATGGTTGAATGGATGAACCAATGAATGGAAGACCTTAGCACACGTGTGGTTTTGTTTACAATTTCTGGTTCACTTGGAAAAAGGGCAGTGTGAAAGCAAACCACACCAAAAAATAAAAATTAAAAAATAAAATCAACATTGTATTTTGTTCGGACCAAAGCAAGTGAACTAGCGGACTTTCCTGGTGTGAATACACCCTTAATTAAACCTACTCTGATCCATCCCAGTCCCTAGTATCAAAGCATACAGTTTTACTGTAATTCCTGTACAAATACATTTACGTCACCTTTGAGCAGCATTAAACAGATACTTCAATGCCACTTCAGAATCATCTCTGTGCCACATTTGCATTGTAAATTTGGCATTTGTGTTCTAAAGTCGCCTTAAATAGTCTGTGACCATCATACATTACGTGATTTTCTATGAAATCTGTCAACTTAAATCTGCAGTCTGGCTCTGATTTTTGGCAACTATAGCATAAACTTTGGGCAAAATTTTTGTATTTTTGTGCATTTCTGCCTTTAACTAAAGCAAATGCTAAACAAATTTCTAAATTGAAAGAGCACTTTTCACAAAATATTTACTCAGAATTCAATACAATTCTAATCAAATTTCAATTACCAGAGAAAATGTATAAAAAATCTTCCAGGATAATCTCAAAACATTGATAATAAATGCAGCTGATATACAAATGATTCTTTGCAATGTAATATAATACAATTTTGAAAATATGAAAGCATGTTGTATTATACAATAGCATAATAATATAATATAATATAATATAATATAATATAATATAATATAATATAATATAATATAATATAATATAATAGCATGATCTAAAGTAGACAAGACATATATATAATATTAAATTAAAATTAAATAAAAAATAGTAAGAATGATTTCTGAAGGATCTTGTGACACTGAAGACTGGAGTAATGATGCTGTAAATTCAGCTTCCCATCATAGGAATAAATTACATTTTAAAATATATTTACACAGAAAACAAAACTGTAAAAATATTTTACATTACTGTTTTTAAAAACATTACTGTTTTTACTGATTTTTGGATAAAATAAATGCAACCTTGATGAACATGAGACTTATTTTAAAAACTTACCAACCCTAAACATTTAAATGGTAATCTTATCTATTATAATATAATTTAATATATTTTTTTAAATGAATAGAAAATGTACAATATTCTCTGACACAATTCCTTGGTGAAAAACATTGACTCTTTTAAAATAAACATTCAGAGCACACAGCTACACCAGCTATTCACTGTCAATTATTTACCAAAATCACAATTGGCCATAATTCCTGCAAGTTTTCATTTTTTTTTTATATTGCACCACATGAAACTTTCTGTCCTCATCTGCTATTCATACAATAACCCGACACAAGGGCGTGTATTTCGTGCATACTGATTACGGAATATTTTTCCATGTCGACCTGAGACGGCTTACTGAGCAGAAGAAACTAGATATGAGTTTTAGGAGAAGGGTGTAGTCATGTCCTTCCCTGTCAGCACTTTCTTCTCAGATCGATAAAAGCTGACTGTTCATCCACTGATCAGCCTGCTCTGCATTCAGATGTTGAGCGAGAGGGAGGGAGGGATGAGGGGCCAGGCACTTTAAACTGAGCAGACCTTCTGGCATTCACAAGATCAAACTTGCTCCATGTGAGAATAACTATCTGTGCCTGCAGTCACAGTGTGTTTTAAAGCAGCAGTGTTAAAGAAAAGTGATCCATGCTTGTTTACGTTTACAACTCCAGGGATTGAATGTAGTGTGAGACGTCCTTGACAGGAAGCGACTCGCCTGTGACTCTTAGCAGTTGTAGGTGAATCATTTATTGCTACTGTAATGTTTTCAAAGCAATGGAGGTTACATGGAAAAATTATAGCACACAATATTATATAATAGCATGGAATAAAAAAATAAAACACCTCATGCAGGCCTATAAAAAAAAATAAAAAAATAAATATAGATTATTTATTTTCTTTATATATATATATATATAATATATATATATATATATATATATATATATATATATATATATATATATATATATGTGTGTGTGTGTGTGTGTGTGTGTGTATATATATGTATGTATATATATACTTTTGTATTTTAGTTCATGCTATTATATAACATATATTATATATTATGAGCTGTCATCTCTCCATGTAGCCTATGTCTAAAATCAAACATGTAAAATACAAAAAAAGAAAAAAAAGTTATTGTTACACAGATATGAATTGGCAGATTTTTTTTCTGTTTATTTTTATGTATATAGGCAAAATGAATAATGGAAAAGATGTATAATACGATATAACAGCATTAAATATACAATTAAAATATACAATACATTTACTAAAAAACTGTTATATATATATATATATATATATATACTATATATATATATATATATATATATATATATATATATATATATATATATATATATATATATATTTTTTTTTTTTTTTTTTTTTTTTTTTTTTTTTGCCAACATATATCAAACATGCAGAAACAAAAATAACTGTAAAGTTGTGAAAGAGTTTTGAATTCTACAGATATTTTTTTCTGCACAATTTCGGAGACTTTAATTTGTTTTAGGGCACATTTAGGTACAAGCACAACAGGTTTGTTTTAATTTAACAATGCATACAAAGCATATATTTGATATAGTGTGTCTGGCACTCTTTTAAGCCCATTGAACTGTGTTTACAATCAGTGTTCTTTTTTTTCTTCACATTGAAAGCGAGTTAATTGATCCACGTAAGCCCTCTAGATTTGGCAACTTCTCTTTCTTTGGAGAAGCTTTCCGGCTCATTAAAGATTTAGAGGAAATTTCAGTCACTCAGCGCCCACAGGAGATGCCGTTGCATTTTTACTCAGCGCCTTGCTTTTTTTCTTTCCTTCTCTTGCATGATGTTAGCTACCGCTGGAAGCTCTGGTTGTATGTAGCGCTAGCTAATGAGGGAGAGAGAGAGAGTATAAAGGATGGGGAGGGATGGGGAGCTAAGCAGAAAGATGACCCATTGCTGCATACAGCACACATCTGAACATAGACTGAGATTCAAAGTCTCCATTGAATATCATCCTCCAGTCCTCACACATACTATTTGAATCAAATCACTCTCTTTAGTCGTACAGCCATATGAAGAATAATCCTATTGCCCCGTTTTAGCAACACATTAACAGCCAGGACTAAATATAGCAGGTAGAGTAACTGCACACTCTCTCAATGAACCATGGGAAAACCGAAACAATTGGTCAGATTTTTTTCTCTAACCACGTTTGTAAAACTCCTACAGTTAGACAATGAATTGTCTGTTTGTCACAGAAAAATCCTTGTAGCTGCTTAGTTTTTGCTATTTCTCATGAATTTTCCATGAATCCAAAACGCATCCTCCCCCATCTTGTACTCCCAAAGGGGGTCAAGTTTGTCCCCATGTGTCCACAATGCAATAATCCCCCATCTGCCTGTTTTCATGCCGCCTCAGGTCTTGGGGATTCTTCTAATCTTTATGTAGTAATTTGCATTCCTCATATTGCATTCTTTAGTTGTTTCAAAAACAGCATGCTCATTCTTCTATTGTTTACACAATAAAGCCCTGTCCTTTTTGACTGCACCAAAAATATCATTACTCCAGATTAAATATATCTCTTTTATATAGAGCAGTTATCAGAATTAAAAGACCCTTTTTGGCACGGACTAAAGTTTGGTTCATTTGGTTGGTGTGAATGCAGTTTTCCTGAAAGCAACTTTAAAGGTGGTTCACGTAAACGGCAGTACTGTGTGTTATAAAAGCATTTTGACTTGCATAAGCAAACTGTTATTGATCAGGTATAATTCGCATCTTTGCACATGCTCAGTCACACTTATCGACTATAATGCATTTCTCAAAGCTGTCTGTCTCTGAATAAATTGCCTTCTGCAAGCAGCTCGCTTTCACTTGCAATGTGTTCTGCAGAAGACAGATGATAGAAGTGCCATTCTGTGTGTGTAGTTTTGATGGTAAATCCATAGGGACAACTTCTTCAAACACAGTCAAACTGGCATATGAAATTTTTTGTGTTTTGGAAAATAAATAATGAGTACTAAACAGAAAAAGTCATTTAGTTTTAATTCCACAAATCTGGTCATTTTGTTTACATCTTGCAATTCTTATTTTCTTTCTTTCAGAATTGTGAGTTTATATCTCACAACTGCAAGTTATAAAATTGCAATTGTGAGTTTACAGCTCAAATTTTCAAAAAAGTTTATTTCTCACAATTTTGAGTTATAAAATATTAACTACAGGAATAGTAATCCTCAGAATTGTGATTAATGTACTCACAATATGGACTTTTTTCAGAATTGATCCTTCGCAGGGAATTTGATTGACAGGCTATCTGACCAATCATAATGCAGAATCTGCCATTTTTGTCCGACAAACAAACCAGACAAGAGAGTAGATTGAACTCAGTGGACTTGCAAAATGTTGTGTATTGATGCCTTTCCACGGTTGAAACAAAATACCTTCTGATGTTCATTAATGTTTATTTCATTTTATTAGCTATTAACCGGTAAAGAGGAAGAGATGGTGGTACAGTGATCTGTCACAACACATTAAAGAGCAACAAATTGGTATATATTGTCTAAATTTCTTAAAAAAATGACAAAAATTGAAAGATGAAGTAAAAAGTAACCTGCTCAGATGTTTAGGGGTCTTTGTGTTGTTCAGGATACAGTTGGGGTACTGGAAAAGGGGTTCTCTGAGTTTGGCCTGGAACAGCCCGTCTGGACCCAGATATGTGACAGAGACACATCTCTGTGTTCATGACTCTTCCCATGGGCCCATGCATGCCTGAGTGTCTCAGAAACTGAGAATATTCTGGCAGCACTGAAATAATTTCTAACACATAGAAATCAAACTCTCATTCAGTGATCAAACCAAGCATAAAAACAGTCTGAAAACACATCTGAAATACATTTGAAAAGCCCTCCAAATCCATTAAACTTCAGAAACATTACTAAGTTGACTAAATAGGCTAAAAATGGTTTGATAATATATTTGCATATTAAAGCCCTGTTCTGGCACTCTGTGGGACAGTTGAAACTCTTGTGCAAGTCACTTTCTGGCTGGTATAATTAGGCGACTGTATCCCTCTGAAGCTGTTCAGCACCAGCTGTTATATGACTGGATGTCCAGAGGGAGCTGCCTTCATTGTAATTAACTCACGCCGCAGAAAAAAAGAGGGCCACCTCTCCAGGTACAAGACTTGCGGTCAGTCCAGTGTCCATGAGTGTAGTACCTGCTCTTCACAGCTTGTTAACCATGGTCAGAACATTTCATAATACCAGAGTGACTGCTCTTATGAAACATTGTAACATTTTCTTTTCGAGCCCCATTTTTTTTAACAAAATCTCCTGATTCATCTAGTTTATTTTAAGAACACACATCCATCTTTCTTTCTCGGTCAGCCCCTATAAACAGATCCTCAATGCAATGTGGTTTTTCCTAGGCAAGGTTGAACCACATATTAAACATGCAATACAAACAGACTTACAGTATATACAGACAGGCCAGGAATTCCCATTGAAAGGTGAGTGATGCTAATGACGAAGGTCACACTCAGCGGAAGTCAAAGGCTAATGTTATCAGATTCTGTGACAGTTGTAGCATCTACATTAGCAACATTCAGGCTACTGTATATAGGTTGCTGTGGTTCCTATGCTGAGTTGAGGTCGGTGAATTTAGAGTAATCACTGGGAAAGATCCAAGTAGTGACACAGGAATCACAGGGTCCTGGGAAAAATGCTGGTTCTTGTGCTTCATAGTTTGTCCTCAAAAACAGCATATTACAGTCTTTGTTTATTGTTTTTTAGAACATATTTTAACTTCAATAGAATTTGAGCCAAATATTTAAACATTTTAATTAAATATTAAATAAATTAAATATTATTGAACTGATTAATTAAAAACTAAATGTTATTAACGTTCATAGCAACCAATTTACAAATATATAAATAGTAGTATTTTAATGTCCAGAGTGATTCAGCCATCACCAACACCACTGATATCAGAAGTTATTTAAATAAATATTTAATAAATAATAATTAAATATTAGTAAAAATCCATTTACATATTTGATGTTTATGAATAATATTTTAATATCAAAAGTAATTTGGACATCACAAACAGCTTTTATATCGGAAGTAATTTAAATATTTACATTTTATAATTACACTGAACAAAATTATAAAGGCAACACTTTTGTTATAGCCTCAATTTTTCATGAGCTGAACTCAAAGATGTAAGACTTTTTCTATGTACACAAAAGGCCAATTTCTCTCAAATATTGTTCACAAATCTGTCTAAATCTGTGTTAGTGAGCACTTCTCCTTTGCCGAGATGATCTATCCACCTCACAGGTGTGGCATATCAAGATGCTGATTAGACAGCATGATTATTGCACAGGAGTGCCTTAGGCTGGCCACAATAAAAGGCCACTCTAAAATGTGCAGTTTTATCACACAACACAATGCCACAGATGTTGCAAGTTTTGAGGGAGCGTGCAATTGGCATGCTGACTGCAGGAATGTCCACCAGAGCTGTTGCCCGTGAATTGAATATTCATTTCTGTACCATAAGCCATCTCCAAAGGTATTTCAGAGAATTTGGCAGTACATCCAACCGGCCTCACAACCGCAGACCACGTGTAACCACACCAGCCCAGGACCTCCACATCCAGCATCTTCACCTCCAAGATCATCTGAGACCAGTCACCCGGACAGCTGCTGCAACAATCGGTTTGCATAACCAAAGAATTTCTGCATAAACTGTCAGAAACCATCTCAGGGAAGCTCATCTGCATGCTCGCGTCCTCATCAGGGTCTCGACCTGACTGCAGCTCGTCGTCTTAACTGACTTAAGTGGGCAAATGCTCACATTCAATGGCGTCTGGCACTTTGGAGAGGTGTTCTCTTCACGAATGAATCCCGCTTTTCACTGTACAGGGCAGATGGTAGACAGCGTGTATGGCATTGTGTGGGTGAGCGGTTTGCTGATGTCAACGTTGTGGATCGAGGGGCCCATGGTGGCGGTGGGGTTATGGTATGGGCAAGCATATGTTATGGACAATGAACAGAGGTGCATTTTATTGATGGCATTTTGAATGCACAGAGATACCGTGATGAGATCCTGAGGCCCATTGTTGTGCCTCCACCATCACCTCATGTTGCAGCATGATAATGCATGGCCCAATGTTGCAAGGATCTGTACACAATTCCTGGAAGCTGAAAACATCCCAGTTCTTGCATGGCCAACATACTCACCGGACATGTCACTCATTCAGCATGTTTGGGATGCTCTGGATCAGCGTTTACGACAGCGTGTTCCAGTTCCTGCCGATATCCAGCAACTTCGCACATTGAAGAGGAGTGGACCAACATTCCACAGGCCACAATCAACAACCTGATCAACTCTATGCAAAGGAGATGTGTTGCACTGCGTGAGACAAATGGTGGTCACACCAGATACTGACTGGTTTTTGGACCCCCCCGGACCCCCAAATACAGTAAAACTGCACATTTTAGAGTGGGCTTTTATTGTGGCCAGCCTAAGGCATACCTGTGCAATAATCATGCTGTCTAAGGCACACCTGTGCAATAATCATGCTGTCTAATCAGCATCTTGATATGCCACACCTGTGAGGTGGATGGATTATCTCTGCAAAGGAGAAGTGCTCACTAAAACAGATTTAGACAGATTTGTGAACAATATTTGAGAGAAATAGTAATAGAGAGGCCTTTTGCGTACATAGAAAATGTCTTAGATATTTGAATTCAGCTCATGAAAAATGGGGGCAAAAACAAAAGTGTTACGTTTATAATTTTGTTCAGTGTATATATTGTTTATATATTATTATTTATATATTATTATATTAATATTTAATAAATTATTTATATATTATTATTTTATAACATTTATAATAAATATATCTAACATTTATCAAACACTTTGATATTAGATTGTAATTTAAATTAATTGAATAATTAATATTTAAATTTTAGTTCATTGCATAGCAATCCAATTACACACACACACACACACACACACACACACACACACACACTATTTATTAAAAGAAATATTTAAATATCAAACATAATTCAGCCATTGCAAACAGCTTTGATATTAGAAGTTATTAAAATAAATAGTTATTTAACTGAATAATTTATAATTAAATATTAGTCAAATTAACAGCCATCAATTTACACACATATTTATTAATAAAACTATTTTCATATAAAAATATTCAGATGTCAATTAAAAAAATATTGATGTAATAATGTTGAAATATGTAATAGCAAACTATTTTAATATATGATATCTATGAATAAAAATACGTGAACTGAGCATACATTGAATCCCCCCACAAAAGTTACTTTATCTACTTTTAACCCTTGAATCCAGGAATGTTCTTGTCCTCTAAATCCATTCATATGTATTCACAAAGTGTTCTTTTTCTTAATAAATTGTGTAATTGTTCTGATCTGATCACAGGAATGATTACTCATTGTCTTAAGTTTTGCTGTTAATTCTCCAGTGACATTAGCCAAAACACATGTCTACCGGAGGAGGTCAAAGCATCGTATTGTCTGTTTACTGACACGGGTTCCTGCTGCTAAGCAGTGGGCGATCATTTCTCTTAGAGCCACACTGTTCTTTAGACGTGACACCATTCCTGCGAGGATAGCTGAGGTTTAGTCTAAGAACCACCTGCCACAGCAGTTGGACTGGATTTGTACGAAACGGAGAAAGATGGCAAGATTGAGTCAGAGGGCTGAGTTAGGCTAAGGTGCTCCCTGGTTACGGATCAAAGTGCTAAGGTACTCCAGATGGTTGGGACAGGTAGCTCAAATGATTTCTTAATGGAAGCTAATGGTCCATGAAGACACTTGGCCTGAGAAAAGTTCAAGTGTGCTGGCTATAAAACAATAACTATCCCTGGACATTGATCTGTCAGTTTTAGAGTCTGCAGTGTGTGCTGAGACTTTTAACTCCTCAAATGTTTGCAAAGGCTCAAATCCTGAAATTACAGTAGCGACGGGAACTTTGGACAGGGTTCGTCTATATATATATATATATATATATATATATATATATATATATATATATATATTTTTTTTTTTTTTTTTTTTTTTTTCTAATTTATATATGCTACTATTCAGTCAATAAGATTTTTTTTGTTTTTGTATATATATTGCATTAAAAAAAATTATTTTTAATATATTTTCTATAATTAAAATATGCTGCCGTTTAGTCAATAAGATTTTTATTATGTTTCTGAAATAGGTGTGTTATGCTCACAAAGGCTGCATTTATTTTGTCAAAATATTATTACAATTTAAAATAACTGTTTTCTCTAATCTGTTAAAATATAATGGTGGCAATGCTGATGTCACATGATCCTTTATGAATCATTATAATATACTGATGTGCTGCTCAAGAATCTTTTTTTGCATGATTACTAAGTAGAAAGTTTAAAAGAAGCATTTTGTTTGAAATAGAAATGGTTTGTAACACTATAAACATCTTTACTGTCACTTTTGATGAATTTAATGCATCCTTGTCAAATAAAAATATAAATTTCTTTCCTAAAAAAAATCTTACTGATCTCAGACTTTTCTACAGTAGTGTTTTGCTATAAAATCAAACAACAAACCCTATATGTTTTAATATTACATAAAATCTGTAAAAATGTGAATAATTTTAACAAAATAAGAGAGATCATAAAAAATGTATGTCATTTTTTAATTAGTACTGTCCTGGGTAAGATATTTTACATAAAAGATGTTTGCATATAGTCCACAAGACAAAAAATAGCTGCAATTATTAAAATAACCACATTCAAAAGTTTGTGAACCCTTGGTTCTTAATACTGTTTGTGGTTACCTGGATGATTTTTGTTTTTTGTGATGGTTGTTCATGAGTCCCTTGTTTGTTCTGAACAGTTAAACTGAGCACTGCTCTTTAGAAAAATCCCCCAGGTCATGCAGATTCTTAATTTTTTCAACATCTTTTGCATATTTGAACCCTTTCCAGCAGTGACTGTATGATTTTGAGATCCATCTTTTCACACTGAGGACAATTGAGGGATTCAAACACAACAAGGGGCTCCTAAACTTTCTCATGTCACTGTATATTTCTTTTTTATTATTATTTCATTATCCTTCCTTAATTTTGTACCACTCTTTATTTGATCTTTTATCTTTCTTCTTTTTGTCTGTAGGAAAACCCATACCTGTGTAGTGATGAATGCGATGCCTCCACCAAAGAGCTTGCCCATCCTCCAAAGCTGATGCAAGATCACGAGCGAACCGGACTCATCACGTACTGGCAGACTGTAACATGGGGTCGTTATCCTGAGCCTCTTTTGGCCAACATATCTTTATCCTGGAACAAAAGCCTGGAGTTAGCAGATGACATCCAGATAACCTTTGAGTATGGGCGGCCCACAAAAATGGTGCTGGATAAGTCCCTGAATTATGGACGAACCTGGCATCCTTACCAGTACTACGCCGACGACTGCATGGATGCCTTCGGGATGTTGCCAAAGACGATGCAGGATCTGTCGGCCACAAACGTGACTAGAGTCATATGTACCGAGCAATACTCTCGCTGGGTCGGTTCTAAGAATGAGAAGAATGTGCGGTTCGAGGTCCGGGAACGCTTCGCCATATTTGCTGGGACAAAATTACAAAACATGGACAACTTGTACACACGCATGGAGAGTATGAAAGGCCTCCAAGACTTTTTCACCTTCACAAACCTGCGGCTTCGGCTCCTGAGACCGGCGCTCGGAGGAACATATGTACAAAGAGACAACCTGCTCAAGTACTTTTACGCCATCTCCAATATCGACATACCAGCAAGGTAATGATGCACAACACCATGTTTGTGTTACTCACGGATAGCTTTTCTATCATTTTATTGAGAGAAAATTTAGAAAAATGATATAGGAGAAAAGTTGGAGAAAGGTATTAGAACACAGGAGAAAATCATATTTTAGGTGTTCACGTTTGTTTAATCATAGTTCAAAGAAATAAATTCATCACACATTCATCACACTAATATTCATGAGCAAAGCTGATCAGTTTTATTGTTTCTCATACTTTGTGGACATCATTTTGTCCAGCACACGTGCACCAACCTGTAGACCAGGCCTACAGCATTCTGCTCTTCTAAACCAAAATCACTGGAAGTGCAGAACGAGCCCAACCTTCCAGGGTGGTCGTTTCACATAACCTCATGAATTATGAATGCATCAAACCTTCATCTTGGTAGGACTGATAAATTTGGGTCTCATGAAGATACTCTGGAGTTGTAAGGCCTTGAAGATCTTGCATGCTGACTTGGCATTGAGACTTGGCAATGCTTTAGGTTTCATCAGATATGATTTTTTAACTGTTTTGATAAATATTGCATGCACGCATGCATATCTTAATGCACTTCAAAAAGGCATTGACTTTCACCGATTTTAGTGCTGCTGTTCCTGGAATTTGTAGGTCAACTAATGCACGAATTAGAACTATGTAAACAAAGTTTAACCTGTTGATGTTATAGCAGTTAATACCAGATAGAGGATAAAGTTTATCACCTTGGCTCATGAACTGTTAATAGGTAACAATGTTCAACAAGTAGCCACAAAATTTAAGATTACTTGCATGATTTTTCAGTAAGTTGATCACCAACACGCTTAAAAATAAAGGTGCTTCACGATGCCATAGAAGAACCTTTTTGTCTAAATGGTTCCATAAAGAACCTTTAACATCTGAAGAACATTTCTGTTTCACAAAAGGTTGTTTGTGGCGAAAGACGGTTCTTCAGATTATAAGGAAAGAAGATGGTTCTTTAAAGAACCTTTGACTGAATGGTTCTTTGTGGAACAAAAAATGGTTATTTTTTGGCCTTGCTATAAAGAACTTTTTAAAGGGATACTCCACCCCAAAATGAAAATTTTGTCATTAATCACTTACCCTCATGTTGTTCCAAACCCGTAAAAGCTTCGTTCGGCTTTGGAACACAATTTAAGATATTTTGGATGAAAACCGGTAGGCTTGTGACTGTCCCATAGACTGCCAAGTAAAATACACTGTCAAGGTCCAGAAAAGTATGAAAAGCTTCGTCAGAATAGTCCATCTGCCATCAGTGGTTCAACCGTATCGTTATGAAGTGGTGACAATACTTTTTGTACGCAAATAAAACAAAAATAACAACTTTGCGCCCTGTTTTTATACAGCTTATGGCTGCACCGCAAGGATATGTTTTCTACGTATATTTATGCTTTGATTTGAAAAAAACAGCGCATCCTTGTGGCGCGGCTGACACAGAAGAGCATAAGCTGCCTGGGTTCAGCACATATTCTTCAAAATGCCACTACGGTGATGTGGAGTGACACAGAGGAGACAAATTGTTGAATAAAGTCGTTATTTTTTTTATTCGCATACAAAAAGTATTCTCGTCACTTCATAACGATACGGTTGAACCACTGATGGCAGATGGACTATTCTGACGATGCTTTTCATACTTTTCTGGACCTTGATAGTGTATTTTACTTGGCAGTCTATGGGACAGTCACAAGCCTCCCGGTTTTCATCCAAAATATCTTAAATTGTGTTCAGAAGACGAATGGAGCTTTTACGGGTTTGGCAAAACATGGGGATAAGTGATGAATGCCTAATTTTAATTTTGAGGTGGAGTATCCCTTTAAGCACCTTTATTTTTTAAGAGTGAATGCTAGATGCTTCTGTCAAGATATGTGTCTTCTGTACTCTTTTTCCACACTGTGGACAAACATAACAGACCTCTAAAAACATTACAATTATTGCCCTAACAGTGGGAGGGCTATATAATGTTTTCTGTGCACCATAAAAATCTACATAAGTGCATATTTTAATAAAAGAAAACATCAAAGCTCAGCCTAAAAAAGTGAGCACTGCTGATCCGTCTTCATAAATGTCCATAGAGAAGCGTCTTGGCATTTTTCAAACTAGTTGTTCTATACGTTAAAGTGATCAGTTGGCACGCACAGCTATGATAAAAATGTCCAGCAGTGAAGGGGGATCAATGCACGGCCCAAACCTCCGGTAATGCAAACCCTCAATCAATACTTATTCTGGTATGTCAGAGAGGAAATTGTTTTAAACGGCGACAGGGTTAAGTAGACAAATGGACAAGCAAAAAGCGCAGACTCAGAGCGCAGACTGATGTTCCAGTGTTTCACAATGAGAGGAGGGCTGGAGTGGAAATGTTAAGCTAATACCCAGCGGAAAATCGTCCTAGGATATTTTATTCATTCCACAATATTGGGATGCGTTTCAGCAGCATTTGAATAATAAAAATGGCACGGCCTCCCCGATGGCCTGCCCTGTGAATACTCGTCTAAATAGAGTCTGCGGGGTTGATGGGTGTTGGGCACGATAATCAGATCAGACTCCGCGACCGGTGATGCTTCCTGCATCACGGCCCATTTCCTCCATCATCAAGCATGCGCTAATACACAGTGCTAATAGCCTATAATAAGATGGGCCAAGAATCCTTTATTGAGGAAGATGAAGTGTTACTTGTTTAAAGCAATTAAAGTACGCTGTTCATTTCCCTATTTACCTCTTTATTTTGTAGCTTGTTTGCCAGGAGATGTTACGTGCGCTCTGATAATAATGTTTGCCTTTTCATCCGAAGTGCCAGCGATACTACTAACTCATATTCCTGCAGAACGCATCTAAAAATAGCCTGACTGAACAATGAAAACATATTCCTCAGTTGTTTTTTTTTCTTGCTGCTTTGATGACATTCGTGAAAAATCTTCTTGATCAGCCGCTTTGCCGCTAAAAAGTAATGTTTAGGAGGCATCGTGCTGTACGGCACACCTTCTCCTCCCTGCTTCGGTTTGCTGCAATCTGACGTGAGATACCAGACAGTAGAAAGAGTTCACAAATAGGCGTCCCAGTAGATGGACCGGATTTGGAAACGGTAGGAGAGCGGGAGGGTGGGCTCGTGTTCCATCAGACAAATATCCCAAAGACGTTGCTTGAACCTTAATTAAACCTGGTAAGGGAGGAAATAAATAAATAAACACGATTCCCAGGGTTCATGTTAATTTATGCAAAGACTTGAGTTGATTAGATGCATCTCCTGTTCCCGTTCCCCCTTCCCTTTCCTACTGAATCCTCACATGAAACCCTTCCAATGTACCGAGATACTGCATATCAAAGAAGCCAGGGATGGCTGCTGAATTTAGCAAAAGTGATTTTGGGGAAATAACGCTGTTTTATTAATATACACAGAACCTGATAGGCCATTACTAAAGATCAAGGTCGAATGGAAATAAAACGGGTCAGTGTAAGCCTATCAGAACTCACATCTCAGAGATGTCCTTGGGCCTATGTTGGCAAAGAGACAGAGGCTATGGAGGGAAGGTGAGATGCAGGAAGCTCCAGAGGTGCCACGAGGACAACATCAGGATCATTCCGTCTTTATCACTCGTGTGTGGGCAGAAACTCTATCATGAAAGGACCACCATGAAGAGGTGTTTTGTAGAGAATCAAGAATCACTCAGAGATTGATTCACACCCACACTTGGATTGTGCCGTTGTGCTCTTGTATTAAATGCAAGTGCTTGTGATTTCAATCATTTAATCACCAGGCCTGTAAACACCAAGACATAGTGATATATATGCATAGAAAGAAGTTGAAAAGTACATACCAGTCAAAAGTTGGAAGACACCTACTCGTTCTGTTATTATTACCAGTGCCGGGGAAGCTACTCCGACACTTCAGCTTCCTACCCTACTAACAAAAAATAGCATTTATGGTAGCAATACATACACATACACATTGTGTACACATATAAATGTACGGCAAATATAAAATAATACACATTACTGTATATAGTCAATGATGTATACAGCAAGCAGTGACTCATTCAATAAATAAGTATCTCATTCATTTACATAAAATATGGATTTGAGTGCAACTCGAATCAGTGAAACATTTTTACATATTTTTCACAAGCTAAAAATGGTTTTACGTCAGTTATTTTTTGCTGTAGTGTGTCAGTAGGAAATATCAGTTTACATTTCCAAGCATTCCTTTTGCCTTTAATTGTAATAAACCAGTGAGATTTTTGTTTGCACAAGGAGTCTGACAACAGAGATCTGATCTCATCATCATCCAGTATGTCTTGAATTACATGAAGAAACAGAACAAACTGACACAGACTAAATCCAGAAGAACTGTGGTAACGTCTCCAAGATGCTTCAAGAGCAAAATTAATGTTTGCAAATGTAAATTGCAGTACTTTACAATATTACTGTTTTACTGTACTTTTGATCAAATAAATGCCGCTTTGGTGAGATAAGAGACACTAAAAATCTTTTTAAAGGGTAGTGTATATAACATTAAAAAACAGTATATGAATAGTATATGAAACTGTACACAAATTTGCATACTTGTATGTAGTATGCTAATCCAAACACAGCCATACGAGCGGCAACCTGCACTGACACTTTAGGGTTGCTATGCAGTGCTCATCTGTGTTGATATTTAGTAGTCTGGGTCCTGTGGCAGGGGTCTGATGGGTAAAGTAAAGCAGCAGTCAGCTTTGGCCTCATGATCATGGACAGACAGGTTCGCGAGATGTGTCTGAGATCTGGGCAGGACCATTTATTCAGTCTGACCCTCATTCACCTCCTTCATCGGTCCCATTAGGAAAATGTCAGTCTGTCAGAAAGGTGTCCTCCAGAGGAAGGGAAATCTCTGGACATCAGATCTCGTCTCTTGATTCTCTATGTAATTTCTGTGGTCTCTGAGAGGCACCTGAATCTGGCCCTGAATCTAAGGTGTAAGTCTGGCAGAGAGGGTGTGACAGACAATTGGCAGGCTTGTCAAAAGTGAACTTGGGCAATTTGGAACAGGACAGTTTGGGACAGATCAGATGACACCAGTCAGGTGCTGTCAGACTCATCTGTCTTTTCACTGAAACATTTGTTTCATTGAGGTTCAAAGGACAAAATGTGCTGAGAGATAATATAAAAAACAGTGAACAACACTGAAATACCCTCCGACCCTGCTGGATTGCCATACTAGTCCAGTCCAGCTAGTTAGTGCTGGTTCGGAATTGATACTTGCACAGTACGCTTTTATATGAAGTAATTACTATTGTACAGTAATATACTATGACATTGAAATGTATGTTATTTACATTCCAAAGTTCTTACAAAACTGCCATGGTATTACTATCAGGCCCGGCTGATAGTAATTGTGATATTCCAGGTAATAAGTGATATTCCAGGCTCAAATGCTTCCTACCAGTGGCCCTCCTTCACAAAATTTAACATCCATCACAGTTTTATGGTGGAATGCAAAATATTTCAATACAAGCATTTCAGTTAAATTTAATTTATATTCAATATTTCAAGTCTTTAACCCACTAGGGAAAAATCAACCCATGGCAGCAGTTTAAAAGTAACCAAATTTAGTGGGAAAAACACGGACAACCCTGCATCCAACACGAGTCTTTGCTGCAGTCCGATGTGACTGATCACGGGTGGAGAGTAAGGAGCAGTGGTGTAGTGGTGCCTGGAAAAGTGGGTATACTCTTAATTTGTGCCTCCATTTTTTAAAAAGTGAAAGGATGAAACAGTGACATAAGACTAGTCTTGCATTTAATTCACCCCAAAATGGGCCATTTGCACATTTTCACTTAACTTCTGCTACTTCACGGAGTAAGGATCATTATGAAATTAATATTAGCCACAATAGAGGTGCAAATTTTGCAATAAATAATTCACATTTTAAAAATTAAATAGACCTCTAATAAATTACAAGCTATTTGTTTAGTTGTCTGTTCAGAATCATAGGAGAATCATGATATCTATTTGAAAAAAAAAAAAAAAAAATGTGATAAATTTATCCAGAATTGTGCATATATTCCTATGTCTGACTAACTGTTTCTCCCATGGCAGTGACAGGCAAATGGTAACCCCCCCACACTCCACCATACCTCTTACAGTTTATATCAGACATCCCACCTCTCCCGGAAGCTCCGGGAGTCTCCCGCATATAAATAGTGGCTCCCTGATGCCCGCAAATTAGATACAATATCCCGGAAATTGTGGAGGCAAGGGAGAGAACAAGCAAGAGGAAAGAGCGCTACTTGAGCGAGAGAGAGAGAGACACATGTAGTGATATATAATCATAATCGTAGCCAGCTATGAGATCACCATATGAGTGAGTGTTTGCATGTATAATTCAGTATAGACAATTTGCAAGAATGTTTAGCGTCCGTGGTATATAGGCTATAGTGCAAAAAATACATTATAAACATGGGTGCACATAATTTTTTCAGCCTGGTTCTCATATAAGAACCTGGAGATTTGGTTTGGTCCTCACACAGCGGCACATGGTGTGACCCATCAAATATAACTATAAAAATAAATTAAATAGTGATAATATTATTGAACTTTATTTAATTAAAAAAAATAATAAAATAATAAACTAAATAATAAAGTGTGATAATACTATTTTATTTTAAAATAAAAAGGGAGTATTAAATACAAATACAATTATTTTATAGTAAACTTAAAAACTAAATGCTATTATTATTATTATTATTATTATTATTATTATTTATTTAATTTGAACATTAATTATTATTTTTAATTTGAATTATTTAAATTTTTCATTTTCAAACTTAAAATCACCAAGCTTTTATTTTGGCAAGTTGCCGGCAAGTAAGTATATTTTCTTTTTCCGGGTTTAGCGCTGCTGATTTTTGTAGAGCGTTGTGAATGAAATGTTACAGTTTTGGACTGTGCTTTGAAAACGTTAGCGGGTAGCCTAGATTTACATTTAGCATTTAGCTAAAGATAATAAAGATTTATGCTTTCAGTTTGAATAGAGATCTTATACAGTACAGTTTGTCGATCTAAAATAGTAATTGTGCATTAACAGCTGTCAACCATGTCTGTACGCAAACGCGCGCTCTGAACTAATTTACACAGCGCATTTCTTATTTTGGTCACGCATGCGGACCTGCGGACCACTTATGTGCACACCTGATTATAAAACACTCGTGCTTTTAAGCCAAATACAAGGTGAAACGAATAATTCTGGATGTGTCTCTCCGCAATATCTGATGAAATCAGTCGGATTTTCTTTGTATTAGAGCCGTTTTAAACTCAGGCCTATACTGATTGAACGCATTCATTTACTGGATCTTTGGACTGAAAGGTTTACTGGTTGAAAAAATATCTGATCGCAAAAACCTGCATCTTTTAATTTTTCTTCTCATTTTATAATGTACTGATTCAAATTAGAAATCAATTCATTATTATTTCACCACTTTGCGCGCCTCCCGTGACATGCTCTCACTCCCCAGACTGACTCTGCTTGCATTCACGTGATTTGTCGAGATTAGAGGAAATTCACGGTGCCCCGCTCCCTGATGTGCGAAAATTATACACAGTATTAGAACGTTTGTGGGTGTGGGTGGGAGTGGACACACGCGTTGCGTGAGTGGGCAGTAAAAAAGTGAAAAAGAAAAAATATATGAAGCTCAATTGAATATCACAATTTTGTGATTGGCTGTTATGTAGTGTGGGGTCAGGGTGGGCCAAGCTTCTGATTTGGTGGGCCAGGCCCACCCTGGCCCCCAGTGGAGCCGGGCCAGATTATTACTACTAAAAAATGTTAATGTGGTGGTAGTTTGGTACAGTAATGTCATTGGGTGGTAATACCATGCAATTTTGAAGTCTGTTGTGAAATTCATGTACCATGGTATTTGCAAGGTGATTCCATGAATCACATGGAACTTCTATGCTAAATGCTATTAAATCCAGGATGCATGTCCAAAAACATAGTAGTACCTTGGTACCTTTTTGTAAGTGTCACTTACAAAATGTTACTGTGTTGTTAGTATGGTACAGTAATGTCCTCGAGTGATAATACCATGGTACTTTGAAATATACCGTGGTACAGAAATTCATGTACTACTACAGTAAATGTCCAAAACTTCACTGGTAGCAACATGCTTTTTTGGTCCTTTATATTTTAATAATCAATATGGTATATTTGAATAAATTATGTTTATTTATTTATTTGTTTTATATAACTTGTAAACAGTTTTGGGGAGTAACTGGATACATATAACAGAGTTACACAATGTAATTATAAAATAAATGTAAATGTAATCAGTTACGTTTACTGAGAAAAAAAAAAGTTTTATTAAAGCACACCAACATGCTGGAAACTAGATTTCAAAACAACATATGCTGACGTCCAGCTATGTTGGTATTTTCTCCAGGGAAATTTGCTTTGTTTTACATTTTTCTGATTTTAATATTACACTGGATTTGTTTTAGGATGCTTTTTCATCATAAACCCTTAGATAATAACTTGTAGAGGAATTTCTCTCTGCTCCTTCATACAAAGCAATCCTGTTATGTAAGAATTTAGGAATATCTCTGAACATGTCACGTGTCATGATTCTATAAATGATTCTCTGCAGGCTGCTCTAACTGAGGCTCAAATGCATTGTGGTCACTTTGGGGGAAAAAAACGCTGTGAAAAACCCAACAGTTGATGCAAGGCTCACAACACTAGCAGAAGTGAATTAGCTGAGCAATTTGCATGGTTAGTACAATCTGAATGAGAGCTCTTCTCTACGGAAACATCCCTGCATCCCTTCATGGTGGTCAGAATCCATAAATCACAAAGAGCGTCACGTCCATGTTATCGGCATAGTTTTATTTGATATATTACTTTTTCAGCTGGGATCTGTCAATATTCAGACGTGCTGACAGTTTCTTAGGGTCTACCTACAGCGCACTGTGCTGTGAATGACCTGAGAGGCCATCGTATGCTGCCATCCCTGCTGAAAACACCAGCACATCTCTTGGATGCTGATATATTCCCATCTAGCTGCTTAAAATCAACTTCAATTGTCATTCTCAACCCTTTTTATGTCCATAATATGATGTATTTCTAAGGGAAAATGAGGAACTTTATTTTGTGAAAAGTGGTGACACATACTAGAATGGAACAGACCTAATCTTGAAAGAAATGGAGAAATCTGTCAGAAGAAGAGTACATTTTGATAAAAGTTTTTTTTTTTTGCTTTTTTTTTTTGTCCCACAATGTAATATTCAGAACGCTCTCTAAAACAAATATTTTATGAGATTAATAACGTCACAGTAATCTCTCATGTGCTCAGAAGGCTACATTTATTTGATCAAAAATAAAAAAATAATTGTTTTCTATTTTAATGCATTTAAAAAATCAATGTATTGATTTTCGATAGCAACGCTGAATTTTCAGCAGCCATTACTTTAGTTTTCAGAGTCATGACCCTTTAAAAATCATTCTAATATGCTGACTTGAGGGGGAAAAAACATTTCTTATTATCTTTTCATTCTTCTTATTTATTATTATTATTATTATTATTTGTAGAAACCATACTTTCCCCATACCTTTCTTTGATAAATAGAAAGTTAAAAAGAACAGCATATATTTATGTTTTAAATGTCTTAATTTAATGCATCCTTGATGAATAAAAGTATTAATTCAATTTTAAAAATCTTAATATGAAAAAAAAATTACAGTTTTTGCGTTACATTCACATTGACTAAAATGATATGCCATTTCACTCAGAGTAAACTGGAATATGAATATGACAATACAAAATATGAACTAAATTTTAAGGACATTTTTGCCAAAATGACAAAAACTAAGACTAAAACAACAATAAAACAAGCTGTAAAAATGAACACTGCTTGAAGGTCTCTGAGGGCAGCCATGTAAGTAGGTTTGGGGGCAACAGATCAGTGTCTACAGATCAATGAAGGCTCTTTCAAAGCCGCTCGGACACATCTAAAGAGTTAAGCACTGAGTTTCCTTTGGACAGGGCCTTGAGCGAGCTCTATACTTCAGCGTGTGCTGCGTTTCAACTCAACCTGTAGTGCTGCATTTTAGTGCACGCTTGGTTTAATCTCACATTCTCTTTTTTCTTCTTGTTTAGTGTGCATCTCTTGCCATACTGAGCCAGTCCGTCCCACAGCTGAAGTTTTTCAAGTTTTGTGTAAGTTTTGAGGCATAGAGAGAGTATTAATACATTTTAAAATGCAGTCTGTGGGTTCCTTCTCTAAAATTACATTTACTGAATTTTACTGAACAGCTACAGTGTTTTGGGGGGTTGCTAGAATATTGGTATGCAGTTACTAATATGTCCTGAATGTTACCAAAAATGATAAATCTATATATAGCACTCCTCAAGTTGCATGGAGTCCGCTGTAAGAATGTTAAAATGTACACTGTAACAAATGTTTGTAATTTTAACAGTACGGTTACAACCTGTTAACTGGTTACTGGGAAGTTACCATAGTAAATACAGTGAAAAACTGTAATAAAAATCTAATGGGACATGTGGGAGGAAAATCTCATTGTGAAATTTCTCTAGTTCATGTTGGCCACAATTATTGGCATCCAATTATTGCAACGTCCTTTTCCCAAGACAACAGCCCTGAGTTTTCTGCTACAGTGCCTGAAGAATTTGGAGAACTGATAAGAGATCTGATAAGAGATCAGAGACCATTCCTTCATCCAGAATCACTCCAGATCCTTCAGATTCACAGCTCCATGTTGGTGCTTCTTCTCTTCAGTTCACTCTACTCATTTTCTATAGGATTCAGGTCAGAGGACTGGGACGGCCACATCAGAAGATTCATTTTGTGATCAGCAACCAGTTTTTGTGTTGATTTTGATGTTTGTTCTGGAGTATTGTCCTGATGGAATATCCAACCATGGCCCATTGTAAGATTTCTAACAGAGACAGTCAGGTTTAGATTTTTTATCAGAATCAGAATCAGAAAGGGCTTTATTGCCAAGTATGCTTACGCATACAAGGAATTTGTTTTAGTGACATAAGCTTCCAGTACACAGAGACAACAACAACAAAAAACAAAAAACCAATTGCAAATAAATAAATTGTATGAACAGTTATGCTATAGATGACAATGGATTAGAATAGAGTAAGATGCAGAGATGTACTTGGATGGAGGGGTAACAAATAAATATAAGAATATTGCACATTTTTTCATAAGTGGTGAACATTTAACTGTTCATGAGGTAGATTGCCTGGGGGAAGAAACTGTTCTTGTGCCTGACTGTCCTGGTATTTGCGGCTCTGAAGCGCCGGCCAGATGGCAAAAGTTCAAAAAGGGGGTAACTTGGATGAGAGGGATCCAGAGTGATTTTCTGAGCCCTTTTTCTCACTCTGGATGTATACAGTTCTTGAAGGGGTGGGCAGGGGAGCACCAATAATTCTTTCAGCAGTCCGAATCGTTCTCTGTAGTCTTCTGATGTCTGATTTTGTAGCTGAACCAAACCACACAGTTTATTGAAGTGCACAGTACAGACTCAATGACGGCTGAGTAGAACTGTTTCAGCAGCTCCTGTGGCAGGTTAAACTTCCTCAGCTGGCGAAGGAAGTACAACCTTTGTTGAGCCTTTTTAACAATGGAGTCAATGTGATTGTCCCACTTCAGGTCCTGAGAGATGGTGGTTCCCAGGAATCTGAATGACCACTGCAGCCACAATGCTGTCTATGACGGTGAGTGGGGGGAGTGGAGGGGGGTTTCTCCTGAAGTCCACGATCATCTCAACTGTTTTGAGAGTGTTCAGCTCCAGGTTGTTAAGACTGCACCAGACAGCCAGCTGCTCAACCTCTTGTCTGTAAGCAGACTCGTCACCGTCCTGAATGAGGCCGATGAGTGTGGTGTCGTCTGCAAACTTCAGGAGCTTGACAGAGGGGTCTTTGGAGGTGCAGTCGTTGGTGTAGATAGAAACCAGTGTAGATAGTGTAGATTATCTGTTGGGGTTTGATAGAAACCATGATGCCATTCATCTGAACAAGATGTCCAGGACTTCCAGCAGAAAATTAGGCCCACAACATTTTAGTATCATATGACCATAGAGGCCAGTGCAGTTTGAAGTTCCAGTCGTGTCTGACAACTGAATGTGCTGGAGTTTGATTTTGGATGAGTGAGGAGAATTTTTCTTGAAACCCTCCCGAACAACATTTGGTGATGTAGGGGCTGTTTGATATTTCTTTAGGCTTTCTGACCACAAGAGTCTGATCATTGGAGAGTCTTTGGACACGATATTAGATTTTTCATATGACAGTTATTGTGGCCATAAGAATTCACAATATCGATATATCGTGATATCTATAGAAACCTTGGGGGGGAAGATGTCAGTCAAATTATTTTTTACTTTGTTTATTGAGTTTTTCTTTTTCACCCAATGAACATAAGGATACTGATAAACGCAGGGCACAAGACTCATACAATAACATGTCATTTGTTAACATTAATGTATTAACTAACATGAACAATACATTTATTACACAATTTATTTATCTATGTTAATGTTAATAAAAATAGTCGTTCATTGTTCATATTAGTTCACAGTGCATTAATGTTTACAAACACAACTTGCTGAAATTAACATGAACTGAGATTAATAAATGCTGTGGAAATACTGTTCATTATTATTTATGTTATTTATATATGTTAACTAATGTAATTAACTAATTTTAACTAATGAACCTTATGGAAGAATGACCGCAGATGAGGCATTAAGTGCATTGCACTGCGACCAACTTAACATTTTACAAGTTTAATGTAGCGATGTGGTCGCTCAGTTTTTCAAGATTAGTTTTAATCGTGTAAGTTAACTGTTAATAGATTTGAACAAAGAAATAACGTGTTACTACGCACAGGCCATATTGATTGCAAATACAAAAATAAGACGAGTAAAGAAAACGCGGTACTTATTAAAATAATCACCCTTTACTTCAATATATGAACACAGAAAACCGCTGTTAACAGGTTAATATAACGTTTCCCATTCTATGACTAGTAAAATAATGGCAACTTACTCTGATGAACATGGCTCTCCTCGGAGTAAGGTTAGGTGCAAGCACTGCGTCTTCTTCTTGTGTGACAGGTGTCAGCATTAAGGCACAATACTGCTACTGGGGAGCTCAACCCTGTACTGGCACTGGCGTATTTACATGGTGTTATCATAAGAAGACTGTTCATTTTAAATATTGTGGTTATCGCTAATACCGGTATATCGTCACACACTAAATTAACACAATATCGATAATTGTTGCTTTGAATATCACGGTTATCGTCAATACCAGTATATTGCGATACCCTTAATTTGTAACATCTTTAGTTGATTGGAACTTCTTAATTATTGCCCTGATGGTGGAAATGGGGATATTCAATGCTTTAGCTCTTCCTTACAGCCACTTTCTATTTTGTGAAGCTCAACAATCTTGTTCTGCACATCAGAACTATATTCTTTGGTTCTACTCCTTGTGATGAATGATTAAGGGAATTTGGCCTTTGTGCTCCTCATATGTATAATTCTGTGGAACAGGAAGTCATGGCTGGACAATTTCATGCTCCTAGTCACCCTGGTGTGGTAAAAAATGTAAATATGAATGGTAATATACTTCAGATATATTTTGATAAGAATTTCTAGGGGTGCCTATAATTGTGGCCAACATGCATTGGTGAAAAACATTTACTTCATTATGAGATTTTCTCCCCACTTTCAATTGTTTTACGTCAATGATAGGTATACACATATATATATATATATATATATATATATATATATATATATATATATATATATATATATATATATATATATATATACTGTATGTATTTGTGCATATTACACACACACACACAAATATTTACCTTAGTTTGTGGAAAATCTACACTTCTCTACTTTCTTTTTTGCATTTGTGTATTATAAAACAATTTTAGTACCTTTAGCACTTCAGTAAATCGGTATATTAACATTATACATTGTAGAATTTAAATTTCAACAGTAAATTTAAGTTCAGTCCACAAAACCTAAAATGTTGCTAAAATATTTTTATGGTAAATTTCTATCAACCATAGCTGCCATATTTTACTGTAAATTTTACAGATTTGTTTTACAGTGTACAGTTATATACAAGTTTAATACTTAACATTAGAGGTTTGTTGAAACTCTAAATGAAATTAAGCATAAAGGATTCAATCAGCCTAAGTTGAGAAGAATATATAAATATTTTTTACTTTAGTTTAGTTACTTTTTGGTTGCTAAAATATTGTGTAACGTTTCATAGACAAATTTCAGAAGCCGACTATTTATGTATTCACTTCCATTTAGACATCATTGGTGTATTTGACCATGATTTCCACCACACTGCGTTGCGTGGGCACATGTGTGATCTGCAATTTTTGCTTTTGTCTGCAGTTGCTTTCATGTGATGTAATACTTGCCCTAGTTTTAGGTGAAGATTATGCTGGCGATACGTCGGTACAGTTAGAAGCAGAGAGGAGAATGTATTATAAATGCTCGGGTCTAGCAGAGCTGCTTTTACAGTATTCCCACAGGAGCTCCTTGAGTTTGCTTCTAAAAAGCCGAACACCATCAGCGCTGACCATCAAAGATGAGTCCTTGGCCTGAGTTACTCTTCTGCTAAGGTTACATTAGCGAAGCGACCAGGGGCGCAAACTCAGGCTTGCTTCTTCTCTCCTCGCATGCTCACTGCTGTGACATATGCGAAGATATATTATTAAACACACAGAGTAAGAGTGAAAGAAAAAATACTGTGGGTTATTGGCAGTGCGGAAATTCAGATGGCATGGTCTCCAAAGCCCCTGCGGTCTTTCAGTCTTTGTTAGCAGCACTCATGATCATTCAAGTATCTAAACCCAATTAATCTTTGAAACATAAAAAACAGATGTACAGAAACAGTAGTTTAAAATATATTGTCGATGACACCAAATTACCCTTAAAACTGAAGTGTGTAATTCTTTCTCCTGTACCAGTGGCTTTACAGAACGTTGGGCTCTCTATTGCCATCTGTGATTAGAACATAAAATTGCAAGTTGCTTACAGAGTTAATTTTTAAGTGCATTCTGCTGTTTGAGCATTCAAAACAGCTCGACAGAAAGGCTCTGAATGAGTTTGGGGCGGGACTATTGGTTGTCCAAACAATGCAGTGTTCAGGAAACCTGTTTGAAAAACATCATTTGATGAATATCTGCAACCATGATCAATAAAACTGTACAGAAATCTCGACAGTCTTCTCTCTGGTGACATATGAACTTCTAAAACAATTTAGTTCTAATTCATTTAGTAATCTAGTCAATGATTGATGAATAGAACCAAACACTGCCCTACAAACTCACGTCTTCCATTTTATTGTGACTTATATTAAAATTACCGCAAGTGCACCAAGCCAGAATCTGTAATGAGCCTAATTTACATTAAAAGGTTGCACTGTACATAATTGCAATAATTTGATAACTTTCTGTTCATTGATGCTACACTAAAAATGATTTTCTTACATAGTATTTTTTGTCCTTTTCCAATACAAATATCTTTCTTTCAAATATTTTTCCAATACAAATATACATTCTTGAATCAAATACAGTACTTGAGAAGCAAAATTATGTAAGACATTAAGACATCTTGCTTTCTGAAAAAAAAAAAAAAAAAAAAAAAAAAAAAAAAATATATATATATATATATATATATATATATATATATATATATATATATATATATATATATATATATATATATATATATATAAATTAATTGAGTTGAACCACAAAACTAACAAACTAAATAAATAGTTGCCAGTGCGGGGAAATAAAAATAAACTAGGTACTCCTATTTTTCTGATCCCACTGGCAGATTTATTTGATGTTTTAAGCTTAAACTTTTTTTAAAGTAGTTTTTTAATGTTTATATATTTATATTGCAAAACAAGACAAAAATACTGAAAAAGTAAATCATTTTTGCAGTGTAGTACTGCAGAAATTACTCACTTTGTCTTTAATCAATTCTGAATCCTTCAGTGATTGTTACTGAGATTCCTATAGTCCCAGGTGGTAAAAAGTTTGAAATTTAATAGTGCAAAGTGCAATTTCATAGCCAAGGCAAGACTTGTGAAATGAAAATACAATATGGTGATACATTTTGCATCAAAGCTAGAAGAAAGCTTTGAGATAAATTTGATACTGAAGTTTTTTTTCACCCAACCTATTGACATCTTCTCCATCTGACAATCAAAAGGAACCTTCAAAGCTAGCATCCAAAGCCAGAGCCAAACCCAACCGGAGGAATCAACCAACATACTTTTTCAACCTAGTTTGTGGCCGAATACTTGTCTGTTTACATATGCATTGATCTAGCTAACCCATCCACCAGAGTCTGTTTTCATCTATCTCTGTGCTCAGAACTGGGTATTAAATGACTAATGATGCACTCTCGTGGCTGTGTATGATTGAATTAACCCATGCCTTTTACCCTGAGCCCAGCCATCATTTTTATGATGGATGAAAATCGAAAAACTCCTCAGAAGCCCCCCACCCCACCCTACGAGATTCAGAATACATCTAATACAATTAACTATTAACAGAGCAAGAACAAAACTAGACTCTTCGTTTTTGTCTGATGTAATTTCCCCATAAAAACCCTTAAAATTTACTGCACAAAAAAAAAAAAAAAAAAAAAAAAAAACCCAGTTAGCAATGTCAGTCCATTAAAATAATGATTAATATTTTTTCATTATTAGCATGATATTAGCATTCAAGTTGCAAAAAGGCATGTAGGCATGTACTTGTTTGACAATTACATTTATGTAAATTATCTCTACTCATCTTAATCTGATAAGCTACTACTAAATATTGTAGAAACTTAATTTTCTGTAAAGTTGCTTTGCAATGACATGTATCGTAAAAAGCGCTATACAAATAAACTTGAATTGAAATTGAATTGAATTAATCACACAAAACACAGATTCTATATTTCTCAAACTACATCTAAACAAACAAGAAATGCAAACATGAAACTCACTGCACATGTGCAATTACTGAATAATACACAATTTACCTAACTTGTGTAAAGTTGTTTTTGTCAGTGACCTGCAGTCCTTCTCTGGTGTTTCACTCATAGTTGATGTTCCAAACATGTTCTGACCACTTCAGAAGGCTCCGCCAGTTTTTAGTAACCACAAAGAACAGAAAACAAAGCTATAAAGGTGAAACATTAATGGCATAGGAAAAACCAACGTTAAACATAGTGAAATAATTGTTTGCATTAACGTTAACTTTGACAGCCCTAACTGTAATAAACTCATGTTTATTCTAATGAAATACTTCACACAGCACATTCAGAAAAAATGTCACAATCAGTTTTCTAATTATGTTGTATATCTTGTTAGGCTCCGAGCATGAACATGACATAAAAGTGCACTGCCTCTTTGATGAAGAGTTCATAGTGTAAGGCTCAGGTATTTACCTCGTTAAGACAAGAGATGAAACAGCGTCTTCAAACGACAGACTGTTGTGTCTGTAAAGGGGAAAAATAAAAAACATAAAGAATGACTCATGCTCTGTGACCTCACATTCAAAGCTGTTTTTTTAAACGTTTTAATTTACTTTCAAGTGCTGCACTTCAGTGACTGCTTACAGCAGGGAGAGCAGGTGGGAATAAAAGTTATATTTCATAGAGCACACAGTAAAAATTTGCACAAGCAAAATTTTGGGGAAACAGAGTAAAGCAAAAATAATTTTACTAGAAAATGAAACTTTTTAAAAAAAGGGGAAATGTTACAGTGGAAACCTTATAAGTTAAACAAATGCAGCCAAAAAATAAAATTACATTTAAGAGCTTTAAAAATATAATGAAAACATTGATTAATATATCATTTATTGAAAAAATATGTTCAACAAGAGATAGACTTTTACAGTAATAATATGAAAATTATGATGAAAAAATAATTTGTGTTATCAATGCATTATGGTTCATAGGATTCTCAACTTTTCATTATTAGATTATTTTACCACCTGTGTAATTATGGTTGTTGGAGTAAGTTGGTATATTAACATTATATAAGGTAATGATATGTAAGAAGTTAAATATGCATGAATTAAAATGTAAAATATTAATCAAATATTTTGTACATTGAATTTCTTGCCTATATCACTGCAATTCTACAGTTATTATCTACAGTATAGGATGCTACATTTACAAAAGCATTTTAAAAGGAAATCAGGGAGGCAGAAAGCAAAAGCGAAGGGAAAGAGGGAACAACAGAAAACTGTCCTCCTCCGGATTTTCGTTCGCAAGGGAATCTTTGAAATTCTATTAAGGTCGTTCGGCCTCCCTGAAAGCAAGCACCGCAGGCGTAAATATCTCCTCTGCCCAGATCCCCACCCTAGGGGCGCAGAATAAAAGGGGGTGTCCCAGGAAGGCAAACAGAATTTTTCATCAGAACGCCAGCGCTCATCAAAATTTCATCCGGCCATTCTGTATGGGGACTGTATCTAGTGCAACGCCATCACAGCGGGATGTTCCTGTTCAGTCGACTGGGCCAATCCCTCCTGCACTAAAACATATTGTTCATTAAATGCTCCTCTCTGCCCACACATAACATCATAAACACCATGACACAGTAGTGCCTGCGGAAGAGTGATTTCTGATGACTTCACACATCCATACTCAAAAGATGATTCTAAAAGTTCTAAAATCCAGAGCTGAAATGCAGACTTTGCAGTGCATCCACCTTGTGTGAACCCAACTTAGGTGTTTTTAAGTACAACACCATATCAGACAGGGCTGTCGTTATTAACGTCTTTGCTAATCTGGCTATTTTGTTCTTTAATTAATTAGATATTTTCACGATCTGATGCTCTCCCTAATTTCCTACTGTACATACAATGTGTGAAATTAAGTTTATCACTTTGTAGCAAAAATTGTTTAAAATATGATAAAATACATACAATATCAACATTTTTAAATGATTATTAATATAAATAATACATTTTACTAACATAATACATATATTTATAAATAAATATAGAGCAAAATAAAATATTAAAAAAAGTATTACTTTTTACGTGATTACTACATTTATACTTTAAGTATTACTACTATTATTCACATAAAAATATCATGACTTGCATGTAGGATTTCAAGTTTCAACTATTCATTTAAAGGAACACTCCACTAATTTTGAAAATAGGCTCATTTTCCAACTGAGTTTTACCGTTTTCGAATCCATTCAGCCGATCTCCGGGTCCGGCGGCTGCACTTTTAGCTGCAGCTTAGCATAGATCATTGAATATGATTAGACCATTAGCATCTCGCTCAAAAATGACCAAAGAGTTTCGATATTTTTCCTATTTAAAACTTCGGTGCAGCAGGCGCAATGATATTACACAGCGCCTGAAAATAGGCTAACTTCCAATGGTACAACAGCAAAGTCCCTTGATTATTACGCCGGAATGAGAGTATAGTTCCTAGCCATATCATATATAAACTTTTCATTTTCCGTCGGTCTTAGTACATGGTGTAACTACAGAAGAGTCAAGTTTTAAATAGGAAAAATATCGAAACTCTTTGGTCATTTTTGAGCGAGATCATAAAGGTCTAATCAGATTCAATGATCTATGCTAAGCTACAGCTAAAAGTGTTACCACCAGACCCAGAGATTGGCTGAATGGATTAGAAAACGGTAAAACTCAACTGTTTAATTCTAGGGGAGTTGGAAAATGAGCCTATTTTCAAAAATAATGGAGATATATATATGGATATATATATATATATATATATATATATATATATATATATATATATATATATATATATATATATATACATATACTTGAAAATAAATGTTTGTTTTTTCTTTTCAAAGAATATTTTTATAAAAATTTTTACATCTTTGAAATTTAGTGTTATTTACATTAAGTATT
The DNA here is from genome assembly GCF_018340385.1 of Cyprinus carpio. NCBI lineage: Eukaryota > Metazoa > Chordata > Actinopteri > Cypriniformes > Cyprinidae > Cyprinus > Cyprinus carpio. The sequence goes on from NC_056604.1 coordinate 7,045,542, forward strand.
TTCATTATATATAAAATATAATATCATATAATAAATCATATTATAGCAAATTATACATTCATTTGCTGATTAGCTGTTTTGCTTGTTTAACTATTGGTTCATCTACACGCAAATACAACCTCATGAAAGGATTGATCGCAGAGAACTAGTTTAAAATCTGTAGAGATAAGTGTGTCCCCATCTCACTGTATTCAGTGTCATGCCGATGCCTAGAGGATACAGCTCTGTGGACAGTGACGCAGCAGGCGATGGACTCACATTCTGGCAATAATTGGCCCCATCGCGATGTTTCCATGGGGGGGAGAAATTAATTATGAAGGGACCTCCCTTATTCTTTCTCTCCTTCAACTTTTTTTGATGTGCACAGGCAATGGCAAGACCACTCTCTGTCGTTTGTGCGCACGTCTCCTTTCCTCACTGTTAATCCGCGTCTTCCTCGTGAGAGGTGGCGGCAACGACGGCAACGGCAACGGCGCTTGCTTTTTGCTTCCGGCCATTCCGCCCTGCAGAAGAAGCCCTTTTCTGCATCCTGTGTGAATAATTTACAGGAACTGCCGGTGCCAAAGCTTTCAAGGTCATCTGCGATTCAGTAGCTGTGGTACAGGAAGGGCCTTTCGCCTCATGGGGAGTGCTCTCTCTCCCATGTATCTCCAACCTTTTAACTGTAAATCCTCCTCGAGGAGCATGGGGAATGGGGCTGTAGAGGCCAGGTCTCTGGTCTGCAACCACCCTTCAGCGCTGCTTTTGTATGGGCAGCTCTCTCAGGCATTGGGGAGGAAACAGCGGGGCATTTTTCATTAGCTGCTCCCCTGGCACAGGCTAGTAAAGAAAAGACCACATTCAGAAACGAACTCCCCACGACTGCCTTTAAACTCCCAGATCCGCTATTGTGCGGCTGACCTTTTTTTTAGCTGCTATACTTCAAAAATGTGGGAAGGGGCTGGAGCGCCAATAATAAGGAATATGAAAACAGGCGTCTAGCGAGGCGAGGAAGTTCTGTGAGAGCCGCGGCACCGGAGGAGTCTGCATCGGGCATCGTTAGCCAAGGTCAAAGCTTTCAGGGTCCTGTGGAGGGATTAGGACGGGGAAAAGAAAAGAGCATTTGAAGCCAATTACCAACATCGGTCTTACTGAGCGGTTCTTATAAATCAATATCTGCTGCCTGAACACTGTGTAAACTGAATTGAATCTAATTTTCGGAGAGCTGTCATGTTCAATTTGTACCTCTCATCCTTAATGGACGAAGCTAAAGCATTGCTAATATAAGGTGTATGAGGCCCAAGATGTCGAGCTTGTTAACAAAGCAGGTCGTTTTCTCAAACAGGCCAACAAGTTCATAAGCCACACAGCCCATTTGGAAACGTTCACACATTACCATTCGCTAATGGCCGCTCTTTCTCTACCTTCTCTTCCTCAATCCTCCTCAAAATGGAGGTAATAAGTCAGTCGGGTACTGGTGATAATGACCAAACTAAGGCGGCCCGAGGTAACTCTCCGGGCACCGATTGTCCTCGTCTTTCCTTCATCCGTTTTTGTTTGCGTAAGTGCCTCATGATGAGCCTGGCAGCGCTTCTGTGCAAATGAGAATAAATAGTCAGGGTGTCTCGTGAGAGAGGACTGTGGGAAAAATAAATCAAGTTCCCATTAACAGCAGCTTCCAGCTGCTTCAGAGCAACGGACTCCAGCGGCAGCCTTTTATCTGTCTATCTGTGTTTGTTTAGTGCCACTGCTATTTATTCATCCAAGCGCCGCACTACCGTTATTTGCACCAGACTTTGGCGCTTTTAAACAAATCTTGAAAGAAATCTAGCTGCCGCATCCCATAAAGGCATAAATGCTCATAATGATATTCTATAAACGTTCATCAACGATGCCCTGGGGAGAATTACGTCACATTTGTCTTCGGTTGTGCAGATTTATCCAAAAGCTCATTACCTAAGCAATGGCAGGTTTAAAAACAGTTTTTGTTACTTGCGTCAAAAGGAGGGCGATGCTCAAGGCAGAGAATTGCACTTGGTAGAAAATTCTGAACGTTCATGTGCCTATTTAATTTTTTACAGATTTTGCCACTTATTATTTAAACCACAACACCCAATTGAATGTGTTAATTAATTTGATCAATTAAAAAACCACTTTTGATTTGAGTTTCTTAAAAACACAGTGCTTATTGTGTGAGCCAAAATAGTGACAGTGGCAGAGAATGTGTACATATATATACATTTAGGAAACCTCTTTAGAAACAGTCACTATTTTTGCAGTTCCATTGGTTACCTCAAGTGGCTCAATCAGCTACAGCAGTTTCATAGGGTGAGGATAAACCAACTGCAGGGTAAAGCTATGAAGTGTAGGTGGATGTCTCATTTTCTGTAAAAACACAATCAACAAAGATTGTCATCTGAAGCCATATTCCATTCAAATGCTCTTCAAATTGCTTGAGGTCATGTTATCTATACACTGTTCATACCTCATATAAAACACCCCAGGCAAATTATTTGTTATTACTGTTATTTATAAAGATGATCACAAGCCAGCATTCACATCAGACTGATAATTAAGCCACTCAAGAGCAGACATATATGCATGATTTGTTTTTTTTATCAGCATGATAGCCAACTTGAATAATAAATAATAACCACAGTTATCTAATGCAGCAAAATCCTGTGGCGATGCCAGCCGGAAAAGCTTTAAGTTTTTAAGAGACAGATAAAGGATGCAACAGTATAAGGGAGTTGTTTGGTGAATATATTTTCACCCGATTCATCCCAGAGCAGGGCAGTTTGAGTTTGACTACATGATGTAAATGTGTATGGGCATAATTTTAAAAATAAATATTTTACCTTTAATATTTAAATGCTGAAGTAAAGTTTAAAGAAGAATGTAAATAAAAACTAAAATAAATAAATAATAAATAGCATTGTGGTGTAATTTAAAAAATATTACAAATTGTTTTTTTAGATAATTTTTTAGCGAATTTAATTTCTAATTAATAATAATAATAATAATAATATTATATATATATATATATATATATATATATATATATATATAGTATATATATATATAATTTTTTTTAAGTGTATATATATATATATATACATAGAGAGAGAGATAGAGAGAGAGAGAGAGAGAGATTTTTAATTTAACAAATATTAAAAATATATAATATTTTATCACCCCCAAAATTAAGGTTAAAATAAAATTTTTAACAGAATTTTAATAAACACGAATTCCTTAGTGGGTGTGGGCCTATTTTTAAAAATAAATATTTTACAAATAGTTTTTTTTTATAATTTTTTTTTTAGCTAATTTACATTAAAAAAAAATAATTTAAATTTTTAAATTGTCTTGTTTACACACACATTGTGCCTGTGGCCAGAGGTTGGCAAAATTTTCCCCAGCCTTACGCACGCAACTTGTAGCTCACAGTTTTGAGCTCAAGCTTTGAGAAGAATCCACAACAGCTGATTTAGTACTCGATCTCTCCTTTTAGCTCCTCTGTTTTGCTGGAGCATTAAGGGCCATATGTTTATCACACACTCCTGATTCTCCAGTCACAGATGGCCAGATAGGGGTTTGATCCTATCCCAACAGCAGAGTCTGGCAGCAAGCGTGCCCATGAGATCTGTTCCTGTCCCAAGCAGTGGGGTCCCAGCCCTGCGGTGTCTGGATATAGCTGCCCTGGATCCACACAGATTCTGTGAGTGCAGGGCAGAGAAACCTCACCTCACACCCCAGAAAAAGATGCTGCTACTTCGCCCCCCTACCGAGGTCCAGGATGCCTCCCGCTGTTCCCCTGCAACCTGCAGCGAGACTGCCTGATTGCGCTAGAAACGCACCAGGGCCGGTTCATCAGCCCATCTAACCCCATAATGCCAGCGTTTTAATAAGAGCAAAACAGCCTTGCCCTCTCTGTCCTAACAGTGGCACAAATGATTCCTTCTGTCCTTAGTTTTTAATCACAAGACTTTACTGTCTACATAGCACTTTTTTTGGTGAGTTGTCAATAATTTAGAATATTCATGATGATGAGGAACGCATACCAATCTGCAAGCTAGCACCCGTATCGCTTGCAGTTTTCACACTCACTATCCATGCACATTTACAAAACGCCAGCAGGCATTTATTCAGCTGTCAAACCAGACAGATTTCTTTTTAGCGTTGTTTTTGCCAAGGGCTTGCATCACTTCGAGTGCTGTTTTTTGCGCGGGACGTTAGATTCCCACAGCTGCCCTGCATTAGTCGGCAATGTGACTTTGCCGCTTTTATCTGGCAACTTTTGTTTTAGATGCAATTCCTGATTTAACACTACAAGTCTAACTGTGCTGAATGCACCTTCATTAGGTGTTGATTTGACACTTTCATTCTTGTGTTAACTCTCTTGAAACACACTTTTCATACTCTCACTAGCTTAATTACCCCATTAAAAACGTATGAAAGTGTGTATGTATATTGCTCACTTAATGTAATTTTTGTATTTTTTTTTTCTAAAACATCATGAACATTTTCATGTGTCATTTCCATCACATTTCAAATGATTTATTGCACAGAATTCTATGGTGGAAATTACATTTTTGGACTTGCTAGTTCTTAATTTATAAATGTTTTTGTACACATGAATACATACACACAAAAACAGATATTAAAATATTAATTAGTGATATTTACTGGTTTTCTCCTGTAACCAAGTACACAAAAACATTATTATAAAATGATAATTATTGTAAAACATTTGATTTAAATAGTTTTCAGTAGTGAAATGGTTTATGATATTTTCACTAAGGCTGCATTTATTTGATCAGTAGAAAAAATGTAAAATTGTGAAATATTATTACAATTAAAAAAGCTGTTTTTTGTTTTAATACAACTTTAAAATGTAATTTATTCCTGTGATGCAAAGCTGAATTTTCAGCATCATTACTCTGTCTTTAGTGTCACATGATCCTTCAGAAATCATTCTAATATGCCAATTTGCTGATCAACAAACATTTATTATTACTAAAAATGGTTCAGTTTTTTTTTTCTTCTTTTTTTATTTTTAGTTTTAGTTAAAAGGTTTTAGTTAATTAAAAAAAAGAACTGAACATTAAAGTGCCCATAGATAAAGCAACACCCAAATATGCAACCTAAGCAAAATGAACACATGAAGCAAGACATACACCTCTGTATCTGCTCACGGTGCACTACATTACACAGAGACTTCATCCGTTTTTCATCGCTCCTCACAGGGTGGGTCCTAATTCCAATCTGGACATAAGAGGATTGTAAAGCACACACCCTGGATTTGGTCAGAAATTGATACGGGACTTTGCCGTGCTTTAATTGATTAACACTCGCTTCAGATCCTGCGCTGCCTCTCAAAAGTAGAGAGGTCTCCCTGAAGGCGAGAATCTCTGCAATGAAGTGGTCCGCCGCTGATTAATTTGTCATGATAGGAGCTTGATGGGCACTTGGTCTTGGAGAAACAGCCGAATGAAAGAGTGTGTGATTGACATTGGGTTTTAATTAAGACTTAAAGGCCTCCAGAGGGTGGTAAAAGTCTAACTGTTTCCTCAGGCTTTTGAAAAAACAGACCTAATTAAAGTAAATGAAATTGAGTAAAATCACACTCTGTCAACCATCCTGTCTGTCATGCATGTTTGAGATGTAGTTAAAAAAAAAAACCTCAAAACAGATAACTGTTGTTCGGATGGGGATGAGGGCCAGTGACTTACCCCTACACTTTTTTGTCTGTCCTATTAAAAATGAAATAAAATAAAAAAAAAAAACCTACATAATAAAATAACATAAAATAAATATATGATATTTATTTGATATATTTTTACTTAATTTTATGTAAATAAATAGCATGCAAAAAAATAAATAAAAAATAAAATAAATATATTATATTTATTTTATATATTTTTACTTAATTTTATATAAATAAATTGTGTATTTGTAATGTTCATTCTCAATGTAAAGTTAGTAAAGTTTTTTGCACTAATGCCCTAATTTATTGCAATATATATATATATATATGTGTGTGTGTGTGTGTGTGTGTGTGTGTGTGTGTGTGTATACTGTATGTATGTATATATAATAATTAATCTTGCAGGGCATAAAACAGCATTTTATTCCAGAGTTTTCGTACAATATCTTGGCATGGCATCACTTTTTTTTTTAAGGGAGTCTTCGGAGGGCGAGGTATGACCTCATTATACAGCAATACAAGGTTCGGTTATGGGGTGTCCGCATGGAAATATATAGGTCAGCTTCATAAATATTTCATGCAAATGGATAGCTGTTCGCTTTAGTGAGGATGAAAAAAAATCTGATGCATTGGGATTTACACACTCATTTGATTAAAGAGTCATTTCCATACTAACCTGCTTTCTTCCCCAGACCTTTAATCTCAACTATCCTTAAACTCAGCTGTCAGATAGCCAGAGCATTCCTCGTAAACTCAAAGGAGGGAAGCGACATTTTGTGGAGCACTGCAGATTTTTCTTATAAAGCCAACGATAAGGAGAGACAAGGCAAGGCCATCTCAATATCCCCCATTTATTCTCATTACTAGCGATAATCATCACTCACTCTCTCTCTCTCTCTCTTTTGTTGGTTCCATCTTTCTTGAGGTATTCCCTTCCCCCCAGTAGACGGCTGCTATATTTGGAGTAGAGCAGACGGATGCTGTTTACTGTCCCCAAAGATCCCAGAGTTTTATCTCCAACATCAGAGACAACCAGAATCAAACTCTCCCACATCTACAACAAACACAAACCGACTCTATAGTGCTTAAAAACATGGGGCATGGGAAGAGTCTTGATAATGATAAAAGATTGGAAACATTGAGGAAAGTAAAAAAAGATCACACTAATCTCTAGAAAAGTGCCGACAGAAGCGGTCAGAAAAAAAAATATATATATATATTTATGCGAATATGTCTCCCTTCCCACTTGTTTTTTAGAGAAATTATCTGAGAATCATTTTTTGTCAGTTTTGTTGTGTTTTTGTCATTTTTATTCATTTTTACTATTTTTACACAGCTTTAATTTATTTTTATTTGAGTTGTATAATATTTAAACTTAAACAAATTAGAAATGTTTACCTTTTTAAGTTTAAGTTTTTCATTTTATATTTATATTTTATTTCAGTTTTATTTAAGTTATTAAAAACTTAAACTAAATAAAAAAAATTACTATAACAACACTGGTATATTTTCTTGAATTTTACACTTAAAACAAGTTTTAAAAAATAGATGACAATGCATTGACAAAACAAACTTATATTAAAGATATATCCTCTACACCAATGTTATTTTAGTGTTATGTACTATTAAAAAATTATGAATATTTGATTTATTAATATTTTACACTTTAAAACAAGTTTTTAGTAATTTTATGTGCTTTTGTAATTTACATTTTTTATTAAGCTTTGATTTATTTTTTATTTCGGTTTTAGTAATTTTATACATCAACTTGACTGAAATATAAAAAATATAAAATAGTTTACTTCAAAGTTTTTCATCTATTTAGTTTTTTCACCATTTATATTTTATTTTATTTCAGCTTTATGTGAATTAACAAAAACATTTATTTGAAATTTTTAATAGCTTTACAATAACACTGCACTGCACTGGCAGATTCTGTCACATCAATTTATTTTGTTTAGACTTAAGTAAATAATAATATAAATACATAATAATAATAATAATAATAATACATAAAATGCCAGTCCATGAAGACAATGTACACTCATTTTAACAATCTATTAACAGGACCTCTTAGTCCTATATCTAACACAGAGTTGATTTTCAAGTTAATTTTTCTTGTTTGATCTTTAAAAACAATTTAACTTCATGCAAGTTAGTACAGTGACTTCAGGAGTTTAGATTTTCTGCACAACAGCCATGATAAGCAACATAACCAGGGTTGTACTGGTTAGCCCCGCCCACAGTGAAATCTCATTGGCCCAAAAGCCTCTTCTATATAACTGTATACACAACAACCACAATGTAAAGATCTGTAGAATCCACAGTATTCCCTACAGGTACTGTTTCAGCAATGCGCTACGATATCTGGCTCCACTAATTAGCCTAGCTGATTTCTTGAGCTGAGCAGCTGAACTAATGAGTTACCTCGGGTGACCCTAACAAATAAAAGGTGGGAATTGTCCTCAGTGGTGCAGCTTTCGCCCTTGCCTGTGGCTGCAGTGTAACAAGTGTGCTAATTGGTGTTCCCTGTTTTCACAGGTGTAAGTGTAACCTCCACGCCGGTCAGTGCTCCCTTCGTGACGGGACCCTTCAGTGCGACTGCGAGCACAACACCACTGGACAAGACTGTTCGGCATGCGAGAGAGGATTCAAAGCCAAGTCCTGGAAGCCCGGCTCCTACCTGCCCACCCCGAATGGCTCCCCGAACATTTGTACGAATTATGCACCTGCTGTATTCAGACACACACACACACACCTGAGGGGAAGCTATGATTTACGTACAGTGTAGAAAACTGGGGCATATTCACTAGCTAAGGAAAGCAGAATAGCATGAAGCTTTCAAGTAAACTTCACAATAAAAAGAAGACTAGGAAAAATATACAGTTCATCGCTACTATACGTTCACTGCTTGCAAAAGCGAGGCAGGTTGCTGTATTTTTTAACTCTTAGATGTGCTCCAGAGAGGTAGAGGAATAAATAAAATAAACCCACAGGAGTGTTTTGGAAAATAAATAAAGAGTAAAACTCTCTCATTTGTTTTATCTTCCTCTCTTTCTGTTTGCAGGTGAGGCGTCGGGAACGTCTGACAGTAAGTGGCATGCTAATGGAATGCGCTGACTGTCGTTTTCATGTTTTCGCTCCTGCTGCCATCACTCTTTTTGGCCTCTTTATTTCATGTCGTTAGCAAGACGTCGGTTCTGATCCATCCCTTCACTGTCACTGTGAACTCTGATGGCGTGATGCATTTTTCCACAGTTTTCTACTTCATAAATGTTTCATGTGATGTAAGACGCAAAGCATTCTAGCGCTGGCTAGGGATCTATGAGGGTGCGCTCAAGGTTAGAGGAAATTTCAGCTCGGTTCTGCCCATTTGTGGTGGTCTGATGCTGTTTTGTTGGAAATCTGAGGTGTTGACTGATCTCAAGAGAAATATAGAGGAATCTTTTTCCTCAAGATTATTCTTAAAGGTGCACTTTGATACTTTTTTCCAGCTTAAAGGTGAAACATTTAAATTTTTAGTGATGCTAGTGGCTCATATATTACTAAGTTTTGCATCTGAAGAAATCTGTGGTACTTTTGAAAAATGTTTCAAACGTTTTAGATGAACAATCTAGTCATATCAGCTGCATAAAAGCTGTTTAATTAGAAAAGAAAGTTCTCTTCTCTTGGTGGTGGCCATAATGAGATCATGTGAACAGTTAAATACTGCAAACATCATCTCAGTAAATGATTTTTACAGAATGTTCAGTTGTGGAAAACGGGTGATTAATGTTACCCTGGACCACAAAACCAGTCTTAAGTCACATACGTATATTTGTAGCAATATGCAACAATACAGGTATAGGTCATATAGGTCATTAGGATATCAAGTAAAGATCATGTTCCATGAAGATATTTTGTAAAAACTTGATTCCTGATTAGTAATATGCACTGCTAAGAACTTCATTTGGACAGCTTTAAAGGCGATAATGTTGTTCTCCATTTTCAGTGCCAACACTACGCTTGACCCTGCCACTGTACCAATGTCCATAACTACATTTATAACACCACCCACAGTCCAACTGACCTCAGACTCAACATCAGCCGCCACAGGTTCAGTCCAGCCGATCACAGCAACCCAGACTCAGGGTACATCAACGTCTGTAAACATATTTACAGGTCAGACCTGGTTTAAAGTGCAGTAGTCTTGTAATGGTCTGTAGATTAAATTAGTTAAGCATTTGAGCAGTGTTCAGTAGATGAGCTCTTTAGATAAACTAGAAGAACATAACAGAAATGCATAAAAGTACCAAAAAGTATCTTGGTATAACAGTGCATTTTTGGTCATGTACCATGTTAATAACTTGGTATTCTAATGAAATACCATAGAGAACCATGTAAATTACATATTACATGGATATGGTAATCATTCGGTATCATGGTACATGTATGGGTAGTTGACAAATGGACATGGAAATGAACACAAAGCTTTACACTACCCTTCAAAAAGTTTGAGGTCATTAAAGCAATTAGTTAGGTGTATATATATATATATATATATATATATATATATATATATATATATATATATATATATATATATATATATATATATATATTAAAGAATGTAATATGTAAGTTATTGACCAGTTCTTGTTGGAAACAAACACACTGTATATATTGACATTGTACAATATTGATGTCATACTGCAAAACAACAACTATGTTTTTGAAACTGCTAAAATTGCTTTATTTTTATGGTCAAAATCTCTTACCTGTCCAACAAATTAATGAAAATATAAGAGAAAATGGCCTTAAGAGAAATTACAAGTTATGTTAACTGCCGATATACCACATGTACTGGCATTATTACCATTTGAAACCATAACTGTACAGTAGTACCATCACAGTGCTTTTGGGTCCTGAGAAGCTTCACTTCCCAACCTCTGACCAATGAATAACACTCACTGGAGAGAGAGCAATTTATCACAGCATGTGTCAGGCCATGGACTCTCACTCTCCCTCAGGGTCCCGCTGCCCGCCATCAAACACACATGCAGAAGACACATTAATACATTATTTCACTCAAAGTAATATGTTGAAATATTGCCATAATTCAATATTATTAGGGCCTGTCAGAATGGCCTGATTTCGGAGTTTGTGATGTCATTTTTTTCAATAATTGCCAAGCTGAAAATATTTAATAACCCTCACTGGAAAGAACTGGGATTGTTTGGAGTGGGAAAAATAATCATCCACAGCATGCAATGCAGATTTTGCAAGTTCTGTCAGCATTTGTCTACAAAAAGTAATGTTTTATGTATGCTTAATTATGTGTGTGAGTGGTTTTCCCCCAAGCCTAAGGTGCGATGCCCCTTCTAAAACAGACATTGTGTGTGCTGTTACAGGAAGAAACTGTCCTGTACTAAAAATTTCATGGTCGCTTCTAATATTTTTAGACCCTTGGAAGAATTTGTGGTTCAATAATCTATTGAACAGGGACATGTCACTGTGTTTATTCATCCCACTGAATAATGGAGCACTCTGACACTCGCCAAGGACTTAGCTGAAATCTGAATAAACGCGAATAAGATCTTTTATTTATCATGAAAAACATCTGGATTTCAGTTAGTCTCAGCCTCAAACACATACCATTCGCAGACTGTCTGAAGTATACTGTAGACAAAACTAGCAACAGCCAGAGAAATGCCAAGTTCTGATTGGCTGGATGATATGTAACTTCTGTGAGGGTGCACAAGTTTTTCTCTGTTTTAAATTAATAGTTCATTGTATTAATGACATTCAAATTAAAAACATATTGTTTGAGGCAATTATTACAGGGGTCCCAAATCTCAGGAAATACATTTCTCAATGAAATACACATATATATACAAACATAATACATTTTTGTGTCTTTTTTTTTATTTGATCAGGAATACAGTAAAAACAGTAAATTATATATATATATATATAATAGTAGGTGTATACCTTGTTTATCTTTTTGCATGATATAACTGTTAAATAATTCTTAAATTGTTAATTGTAAATCAAAAATAATTGGAAAAGCCATGTAAATTCAGTCAATATGTGAGAATGCATTAGTTAGTCACACATAAAAATCTAACTGTATAATCCACTTTGTTTGCTTTGTATGTCTCTGAAATAATCAGTATGTATTACTTTACACTTCAATGAATGCCAGTCTATTTCTGTGGCATGTATTACTGATTTCAGATTTACCCACCTGTAAACATCAATATAAAAAAATGAAATTGCTTATTTTTTTGTTCATTTTACAAGCCTTCTAATCTAGTCAGCAGTTAGTGACCAGAATAAATTAGGATGTGGATGCACCTCTTGTTGAAATCTAGTTCCTCCGGTAGCAGTGACCTCTGCACTCGGAAAGGTTATCAGCATGTGCTTCAGGGGCAAATCAAGACATCATTACCAAAATGATCTCCAAACAGTCCTGGGATTGAACCCTACTGCTATCTAGTGTCATTTTTTATTTTATTTTTATTAAATTTTACTGTGGAATAAAATATGGAAGCACCGTTTATTCCATTCCTCTTTCCTGGATAGAGTGTTTGGAAAGCTCTCACTGTCCTAAAGGAGGAGACAGAGAGGAAAACAGAGTGAAAGAGAGAGAGAGAGAGGGAGAATGCAATAGAAAAAGACGGAGAGCAGGAATTTGAAGGAAATGGATGATGAATGTTTATTAATCTTATGGGCCTCCCATCACACTAAAAATAACCCTCATGCATTTATCCAGCAAGGGCAATGTTATTGCACATCTTCATGCCCAAGTGTCTGAAGCAGTGCATGGGGAGAAGTATCTTGAAGATTTAGTGAGCAACTGTACGTAATAAAGGTGAAATTATTCATAATTACTGCAAGGAACTGGATCTATTCCAAAACCAAGTGAACTTCGTCACTGTCTACAGCCTACATAGGGGCCAGCCTTCTGAGGCAGCATGCTAACTGAAATGGAAGCTCATAAGTGACTGGATGATCTAAACAGACAGCAAATTCATGGGCCATACAAACAGCACTCCTTAAAGCAACTGAATGTAGTTTTGTCTATAGTTAAGTGAGTGGAGTTCACTGTCGTAATTACAGTGGATAGCTGTACATATGCATTTGTTTTTGCTGTAAGAATGTGCCCTTTTCACGGAATTTCGTACCCACTCACCAAACTCACATACTCCCAGAACAGTTATTCTTAATTAGAAGTCTTATTAGAAGTCAGTTTACCAACAGAATGATTTTGAAACAGGTATTACAAGGTTAATAAATAAATAAATAAATAAATAAATACTGTTGCTTTAAGTCAAACACTCATATATGGTATGAGAAGACTCATTGTAAGTCTCATTATGTTGTGTGATGGAATGAAAGCCCCACCTTCAGTTTGAATGAGCCAATCACTTTGGCAGTTTGCATATTCTAGAATCTACATGCACATTACCGGACCAAACTGAAAAGTTAAATTTTTATTTAATTTAATTAATTTTTTGAGCTAAAGTAGTTTAAATAAAAAAAAATTAGAGAAAAAAAGAAAAAGTATGTAGTCTTGCCACGATAGACGGTGCTGACGTAGATACCGTTGCCCACCGTGGCATCGTCCCCCACCGTCGTTTAGATTTTTTTATAGTAATAAAAATCATTTAGTTCAGTAAAATCATTTATCCAGTGAGGAGAGTGAGTCGAGCTGACTGACAAGAAGAGTGAGGTGAGACAGACAAGACGATAGCGGATGATTTAGTTTCGAAACAAATTGCAAAAACACCTGTTTGGCAATATTTTGGATTTTAAACGTTACTCAAGGTCTGCACTCTAAAATTCTCTTTATTTAAACAGGAGATAAACACAACTAATAGACGTTTCAGCTTGCTACTTTCATCAGTGCATCAGTCACTGATGAAAGTAGCAAGCAAGAAAATTCAAACGAACTAAAAACGAACAATTGCTTTACGCCAAATTGCTGCTATTTGAAAGTGAAAGTAAAATGCACGCCAGTTTTACAAGCTATTTAAAAGTAAAGGAAAGTGAGGAAAAGAGGGAACGCCCCTACCCCCACAGTGATACTGGTATTATCAGTGTTGTCACACGTCGATTAACCGGTGGGAAAATTTCCTCACTGTCACAACCCTAAAAGTATGGCAAAGAATAATCGCATAAATATAAATGTGTAAACATTTCAATAGCATCAACAACAAATTAACTATAAAATATGACAGTGTTACTCACTACGCTGAAATGATAATACACTATTGAAACGTAACCTTGGAAAACAGTTTCGGAGGTTCTGGTCTTTCCTGCTTCAAGTACATGAAAGATCTTGATGTAGATTTTCTTGTTAGTTTCATTCTTGTGTTAGAGTTTGTGAAACTCTAACAAGCACAAATATAGCACTCCAATATTATGTAAAAAAGATTACTTTATAGATTTACTATTTTTAGCCATACTTTTTGAATTAAAAAATAAGTATATTTATAAATCAACATTTCTCACACTTCGTCCACCATCTTGGATAGATTGTCGCCATGCATTTTGCCATTGCTTCCCTTGTGAAGCATACATTCTGCTTTAGAATCTGGCCAAAATACATTTTCTTAGAAGGCAGCAAAGTCATCCTGCCTACCTTTTGGAACAGCAGGAGTGCACTTATGTTGCCTTAAATAGTCAGCTTACTAGACTTTGGAACAGAGCCATTAATTCACAAGATTGCAAGCCTGCCTTTTTTTAAACACTCTTTCTTTGTTTCTCTCTGTCGTTCTAATGTGGCCAGAGACTGAGAGCGGTCTGAAGTAGATCGGGCCACTCTGTGCCTGCTCTTTTGGTTCTGCTCTGGTTTGGTGACAGATGGTGGTTGGGGGGGTGACGTGAGAAATCTGCCTGTGCTCCAGCTCTCATGTTAACCCCCCATGGCCATATGCCTGCCCTCCTGTTACCCGTTCCCTGCTCATCGGCCCTGCACCGAGCTCCGAGCTCTCTCACACATAGGCACAGATACACTTTTTGTCTAGAAAGCATGAGTGCACTGTGAGAGACTAATTAGATTAGTAGCCTGTTAAAAGGCACTGGATGAGAATTCCACTCTGGATGCCTCAACTGATCATTTTTTGTGAATGGATGAAATGTGTGACACAGAATGTTAAAGGGGTCATATGATGCGATTTAAATTTTTCCTTTCTCTTTGGAGTGTTAAAAGCTCTTGGTGCATAAAGAAGATCTTTAAAGTTGCAAAGACTAAAGTCTCAAAATCCAAAGAGATATTCTTTATAAAAGTTAAGAGTCAACCACGCCCTCCTAAAACGGCTCGTTCTAACACTGTCCCACATGTCTACGTCACCATGTGGGAAGATTTGCATAATGCCGTCCAAATGTTCACGCAAAGAAAGAAGGCATAACTTTTAATCTGGCTGTTGCCGCCACCGCCATGTTGTGGAGACACTGTGTTTCGTTGGGAAAGCTACGTTGTTTGGCCTTCCAGAAAAGGACACCACTAGAAATCAGTGGTTAAGTTGTATTTACAACACTGTTCCAGAGCAGTTCAACCCATATATTCAGATGTGTGCAGTGCATTTTACGGAAGATGAGGACTGTTTCCTGTGAGAGTAGCCTACAATACCGGTCTCTGTTTCTATAAAGTGGGGCTGTTTGTCGTTTCTCCGATCACAAATGCAGACATGGTTTTATGTTTACGCAGCGCGATACGCAATATTTTGTCTCGTTGCGCAAGGACACACGGCACCACAGTATGGTAAGATATGGTAAAATTTCCGTCAAAAACGACTTTATTCTCGAAATTAAATGAGTTTATTCTCACGATTATTTCGACTATTTTTCTCGAAATTTAACGAGTTTAATCTCGCAATATAATGACTTTAATCTCGAGATGGTTTTATTTTTTTATTATTGCTTGGCCCTAATCCTCTTCTGTATTAAATTGTTAAAAATTAGTGTATTTAATATTGTGTTGGTTTTATTTTTATTTTTTTTTTTTTTAAGTAAATAAGAAATTTTAAGAAATGTTTCTTAACACCAAATCAGCATATAATAATGATTTCTGAAGGATCATGTGACACTGAAGACTGGAGTAATGACTAAAAGTAAGCTTTGCATCACAGAAATAAATTACATTTTAAATTAAAATAAAATAGAAATCGTTATTTTAAATTGCAATAATATTTCACAATATTACTGTATTTTTGATCAAATAAATGCAGCCTGGGTGAGCATTTAAAACATTTTTAAAAATCTTACTGACCTCACTGAACTTGTGATTGGTAGTGTATGTGCTGTAAACAGCCTCTGTTATGATTTTCTTACTTCTTCGGGAAACCTGTTAAATAATGAATAAACAATGATATGTAAATGCGGTCAGTCATTCAGTTATGTTCACCCAAAAATCTAAATTCTGTCAACATTTACTCACTCTCATGCTGTTCGAAACCTTTACACTTCTTCAACTGTTCATTGGTTCAGACGTCAAAACAATGGCTTTCCATAAATATCCTGATGGAAGGAAGTTTTGCATTGCATTAGGGTATAAAAGAGTACATTCTACAAAGTCTTTTATTTTCCATGATATGTCCCCCTTTATATAAACCAGTTTGTATAATTACAAAAATGCAGCTGATCTCAAAGAACACGAATCCCTGTGTGAATCTCTCACTGAATTATTACAGACCGACTGAGACATAAATGATTTTCAGCCCCGACACTCAGACACAACACTAAATAAAACATCTATTGGTAATATGGGCCATTTTTCATTAGCAAACCATATAAATACATTAAACCCATGGAATTAGGGAACAGTGTCTTTAGCAATGCTTTAATTATGAAACACTGGGGAGGGATGCAACCTTAATAAAACATCAGCATGCCTGAGAGCAGGAAGTATCGGCCTGCTGCGGTGCTCACTGTGGGCTGCCTACGCTGAATCCCAAAGCTCCCATCAGCAATGGCGCAGTGTAAGCTGACATGGTCAATCCTCTTCCAGAGGGAAGACACCTGCTCCTACTGAGACAGCCAGGCAACAGCAAACAAGCTAACATGCATGAGACGCCGAATGCCATGTTCCATATTTGACGTACAGTACTCTGAACACTGGCATAGACAGAGATGATTAGCATTGTGCTGGCACTGAGGAGCACTTGTTTCTTCAAGTAGGCTAGGGTGTTTTTAGTTGAGTTTGTGCACACGTGAGTTCGTAAACAAGTTAGTATGTGCAAACATTCAACAAAAGTACCTTGGTAAAACTGGTGTTTGAATGCTACCATGACAACATGATCTCAGTATTCAAACCTCACGTCTGATTTTAGCATGTGTACAGTTTTGTGTGTCTGGATAGGCACAAAATGTCATATTAACATTTGAAACTGTAAATCATTTTACATATGAACATCTTCAGAGATGTTATGAATACTCACAGTGCATCACAAACATTTTTTAAATAATTACTAATCAAGGTTAATGCTCCTTTACTTATGGCCAATAATAAATAAAATAGTAATAATATTAAAATAAAAATAGAATACATAGAATATAAATTATGTTAATATATAATATATTATATAGGCCTAAACACACACATTGCATTGCATAAATTGCATTAATTAAAAATCTATAAATTAATGTGTATTTCTGATATTATAACTAAATTAGATAAAAATGAATATACAAATTTATAAAAATAAATATTAACATAATAACATATATTACCTGATATATTAATATAATGGCTGACATCTGAGTTTATATATATATATATATATATATATATATATATATATATATTTAGATTTAGAGAACATTATATATTTAGATTTAGAGAACATGTATGTTATATATATATATATATATATATATATATATATGTGTATATATATATATATATATATATATATATATATATATATATATATATATATATATATATATACACACACACACATATATATATATATATAAACACACATATACATACAAACTACACACACGCACGCGTGAGTGTGTATTTTACTAATATAATAACATAAACTACAGAAAACTCTAAACAACATTAGATTAAAGTGTTAAATAACTAATTTATATTAAATAAATATTAAAATTTATATCAAAATTGTGTTCTTAAAGATTGACCTCTTGGCAAAGGTAATATGCAAATGCATGCTTGATTAAATATCCAGTTTTGATTTAAACCAATAAATCTGTGTATAATAAGGTGCGCAAACTGTACGTATGAAAATCTACGAATACAAATGAGATCACCTTGACCATGATGGACATACCACATTTTTGTTAATGTTTGCAGTATAAGCACATAAAACGATGAGTTTTTATGACCGACTGATGTCATGTGTAAACCCATACCTCATCAAAATCGTGCTTATTCGAGTTCTTCTTTAGTGCTTGTCCCCTTTAGTGCTGTGGACTGCAGTAAAGTATCTTTAGCGGTGCCGTTTATTTGTGGTCAGCGAATAGCTGAGATCAGGCTGATTGAGGCTCTGATGGGCAAAACTGTCGTGGTATTTGATCCCTGCACTGGCGAGCTCATCCTTCTGTCTGCTGACTAGACATGGCCACCTCCAGTGACACATCGACTTCTCCTCCTGCCGCTACAGGCGGCTCAGCGATCCCTGAAGCCCTCACCAAAAAACCAGGTGACACAGGTGGACACTGCATTAGCATCTTAAAGCAGTTCAGCTGGTGGATACAGACTTGATTTATGAAACCCTGTTTAATGGACGTGCTTTTAGCTTCCTGTTTTCCATGAAAGTCAACATGAAATGCCATTCGCAATGCATTTTACTTACATAATATGATGCAATTCTCAAGGAAACAGGATATTCAGTGGGATGAGAATGTAGGATGAAACTTGGTCGGGAATTAATTGGATTGTGAAAGGTGGACCAGACAAACATTTGAATTACTCACAATTAGATCAGTATCTTGTACTGGGTAAAGTAAAGAGGTGATGCAATTCTGAAGGAAACAGGATATTCAGCGGGATCAAAATGCAGGATGAAACTTGGTCAGGAATTAATTGGATTGTGAAATTAATTTTAATTACTCACAATAATATCAGTATCTAAATAAAAAATTAATGCTGACTTTAAAGTTCCTTTTCATTGCTGTTAAGTAGTAGATGCACTGTAGAGTGTCTTTAAAGATCAACCATTGCTTGGCTAATGGTTTTAGCTTTGTGGTTGAATTTGTCATAAAAAAACATAATGTATGATAATAAAATCAGAGATAGCATCTAAAAACAACAGTCATTTTCATCAGATATTTACTGCGATACATACAAACTAGAAAACAGCTCTGAGTGATTAAACTTCTATATTATACAACTAGATGTAGCTAGATGTACTCACTTGTAATTTTTACAGACTTTGTATTCTTTTGCATAAGTACAAGTATGTTTTCCAAAGCTAAAATTAAAAATAGAAGTGTTAACAGTAGGAGGTAGCTGGCCCTCTTTATTTACTCTCTCAGCTCTCGACTCAGCGCTGTAATTTTACTGTCCCAAGTGCTACTTGTGACGAGCTTTCTGCCCACAATGCCAGCTGCTACCATCACGAGCCAGACAGACACCTCGTCTTTAACTACGGTGCCATCTCCTTCTAGTCCAACACTCACAGTTGTACCCACTGCACCTGACCAGCCAGGTAAGAGACCTTCCTGTAAATGTCACAATCAAAATTTGTTGACACATTTGCACAAGAGAATAACATACAAACAAACTTTTTTCTCTCAAGGTCTCCCAGTATTAAAGTTTTGATATTTAAGTAAAGCAAATCCATCAGAACTCTGTTCGCAAAGACATTTCAACCTTGAAATAAGCCATAATATATGCAACCATGTGTCCATCTATTTAGGTTAGACATTCTTCATTTATTCGGTCTCACTTGTGTTAATAATTGAGAGGTGAAATATTCAACAGGGAGCATGTTTAAAGTCATACAGTACATTGAGTTTTGTTCTTTTGCCCTCCTGGTTGTGAGAATGCATACATTACAGTTATTCTATTAGAAGGCGCATTGAATCTTTTACTAGCTTTTAAAAGAGCCTAGAACATTTGAATTTGTATGTCTTTATTTTATACTATACTGTAGGCCCAGGGTTTACTTCATGGGTATCTGGCACCAGGTTTGTTAATTGAAATTAAATGTAAAAAATCTAATTAAATGTAAAAAAAAAAATAAATAATTCTCAATTTCATTTTGTTTTACTTCAAGTAATACAAAAAATGTAAAAAGTACTAATGTAACTAAAATGTAAAAGTAAAATAAAAAATAAAACAACTTAATTGAAATATTTAAGATGAAATACAACAGTGTTCACTAAACATTCTAAGATATTCTCTACACCTGCATATCATTCACTAAGCAACAGCAAGTAAATGTAAAACCGCACCGTAAAACTTGTGCACAAATTTTATAGTGAATCAGGTACAAAAACAACACAGACAGCACAGGCAAGTAAAAAAGGAAAGTCTTGAAGAAAGTAGTGCATGCAGGGAATCACGCTCCACTGTAATTCCACTCATGACTGATGGCCGTTATGGTGCTCTATATTCTGATCTAAGGTATAGCAGGGTGTGGAGATTAAATATGATTACTGCTGTGCTAAATCGCTCATTAATATATATGGGCCAAGGTGCCAAGTAACATACCATGTGGCGGCTCCTTAAACTATGTCTTCTTGAATCAAGCATTTGAAGTCAGCAGGGCAGGTGGAGGCTTGCTGACTTGTAGTGTTTTGATGATGATGCCATACTGATGCTTGACAAGCTGTTACCAATTAAAAAGGCTTTTAGCTGTAAATAAATAAATACATGCCAGTGAAATCTTTCAGACTTAAAAAATGTTCAAGATTCAATAAATATAAAGCAAAAGTTTAACATCTGTAATAAGTAATTCCATTCAGTTTTATCCTTGACACAATTTACAACCACCAAGAAATACGATTTTAAAAGACAGAACATTCAGTGACTAAAAAAAGTATAATTTTACAACTCAAATAATAAGCATATAATAATAACAACCAATATGAGCCTCATATATCTTTAAAAAAAGAAAGTTAAATATTTTTTTTAAATAATTATTTTCTGTGAAAATGTCAGTATCATTAATATATGTATTGCAAGGAGTATATGCTCATTTTCTGCATTTACAAGCAGCGTGTTCCTCTTACAAAGCAGGTTGATTTTCCAATCGGATGTGCTAGATAGCAGGTGTTCAGTTTTGTCGACTGTGAAGAAGTTTTTTCGCTTTGTTTGTGTAATCAAAACAATATGCCACCACCTCACCTATCCCACCATTTCTGCCTCACACCAGGTGTGTGTAGCGTTCGCTTTTCAAACCTAATGGCGCTGAAGCTGTAACTATGAAAATGGCAAGCCCAGCCTCAGGAGATAAATCATTAAATACTCTGTTATTGTGAAACACAATCACTTTTGAGAGCACATGGCGTGGCAGTAGAAGCTCAGCTGAAGGCCGGAGCTCAATTCTTTCAGATCTATTTTTGAATAGCGATTGAATGAACAGCTGCTAAATATTTCATAAGAGAAAAGAGACCAGGTCATGGTAAAGAAGACCAAAAAGGGGCCAATTTATTGAACTTACGGAGAGGGAGATGGATACATGAAACCATAACAGGAAAACGCAGCGAGTCCTGTCCTTGAAAGGCTGGACAGGGGCATAAACGGGGGAAGTGATTCTATCAGATCTTGTGTATCTCGTTTCTGCTGAACTGGAAATGGCCAAAGGTTGAATCGCTGCAATAACATCCATTATGTACAGTATGTAAGCCCAAAGGGCACCAATGGCATCCGTAGGCATCTATACTGCTTCTGACAGAACTGTTTAGATATCTGACTCTTTATGCTCTGCACACGATTACAGTTTCCACAGCACCAGATGTGATACCCGATGCGGCCACCGCAGCAACCGACACCATGACTGCAACGACTAGCTTTGTTACAAGCAATTCACTTTCTGTTCTTCCTGAGGTTACTGATTCATCTGCCTCATCCTCTGGCAGCACTGCAACAACAAGCAATATGAACATCCAAGCAATATCTTCTGCAACCATAGCAACAACACCTTCTGCAACCATGGCAACTTTTGAAACAACATCTTCAGCATCAGCTAGCACCCTTCAACTGCCAACATCTCTTGCTGTTGATGCAGTCTCACTTCTTTCTGATGGATCTCTAGTGGAAGCGGGTGCAATGGTTACCTTAATTACAAGCACAGTTATGTCTTCAACTGATGCAGTGATGAAGGCAGTTGATGCACTCCCTTCATACTTTGATTTGATTGTCCCAGCATCTGATGTTCCTCTAACTCCCACATCTGATGGAGATGCACCTGCAACTGATGCTGTCGCAGCTGTAACAGTTGCTGAGATTGCTTCCATTGCCCCGGCAACTTCAGACTCAGATGCTCCTGAAGGCCCAGGTGATGCAGAAGCAACCAATGTGTCTGATGAAATTAAACCTGCTCCTGAAGATCCAGGTGATGGTGCTGAAATTGTCACAGCAGGTGTGGAAACAGTCACTGATGCTTTTCCTCAACCTAATGCTGAGACTGACAGTAAACCTCCATCCAAAGTAGGAGAGAAGAGTGAAGTTCCTCTTGTTGAGACCAAGGAAAAAACAGCAACAAATCTGGAGAAGACAGATAAAGATGCTCCTGAAAGTAACCTCCATCTGAAGTAGGAGAAAAGAGTGAAGTTCCTCTAGCTGAGTCCAATGAGGGAAAAACAGCAACAAACTTGGAGAAGAAAGATAAAGATGCTCCTGAAAGTAAACCTCAATCTAAAGTAGGAGAAAAGAGTGAAGTTCCTCTAGCTGAGTCCAAGGAGGAAAAAACAGCAACAAACTTGGAGAAGAAAGATAAAAACGTAGAGGCCCCAGGTACCCGCAGCAAATCTGACATCTGAATTTCCTGACAAGTATAATCCCTGCTAAAGTGCAAATTACACAATGATACATATTTAAAGGAGCTTCAGAAGTTCATTTTGGAGGTGCAATCTGTTGAAGTTTGTGTCACACAACCCAAATTGCCTTCAGAACAGTAAGCCAGAGGCCTGCCTCTCTTAAAGGAATAGTAAATGAAAAATCTGTCATCATTTACTCATCCTTATGCCATTCCAAACCTGTATGATTTACTTTCTTCTGTGGAACACAAAAGGTGTTGTTTGGCAAAATGACAGCCTCAGTCACTGTTCACTTTAATTATATGGGAAAAATAAAAAGTATTTTTTTTATTTAATTTTTTTATGGAATATTCTATATAAATAAAAGATTCCTTTTGATTCCTTTTCCACTGAGGAAAGCAAGTCATATGGGATTGGAATGACAAAAGGATGAGTAAATAATGATAGATTTTGAGTGAGCTATCCCTTTAAGTTTTATACAGTCTACTATTCTGTTATTTGAATAAACAATACTGATTCTGACAGAAAGAACTGATTAAACAAATTAATTACCCAACCTTGTTAGGACCTTTGGGGGGGTTCAAGTCTTAATTCGATTTTCTCGCAAGTAAGATCAATGAACAGACCTTTGTACATTCCACGTTTAAAACAATATCCTTAAATACTGAACCACTATGTCAGCATAAAACAAATCATGTACGAGATCTAAACAGTTAATAAAATGAACTAAATAAAAATAAAACACTTTAAAACACTCATGATCCCTCTGGTGTATATATCTGGTGACATTACGAAGAAGAACGAAGCTGGGTGAACCGGAGAGAGTAGGGAAGCCAAAGAGGAAAAGAGAGAGAAGGAAAAAGAAAGAAAAAATTATGAAAAGAAAGACTATGAGAAAAAAGGTATACAGCATTTGTCTTTGAGTGTGTCCACCATGCGTAGCTACACTGTAGAAATGACACAAACAGAAACTGCACTCATCCGACACAACGTTTAACTTTTTAAATGACTGCGGTCTGAAAATGCATTTCTGCTTGACTGCATTGTATCTTCCAGTAATGCTGCTGTGGATGAGATGGAGTATCTGTTAGTGAAGAACATTTACAGCTTGTAGCATATTGATTAGATTCACAAGAAAGAAACTCTAAACCTATAGTTTCCTCTAGTTTTGTTTACAACATCAGCTTTCCTAAATAACAGTAGCATCATTCCAGTGTATCTCGTTTTACATTTTAGGCCCTTACTGTGAATTTTTCCACATTATTGAGTGATTTGTGCCAACAGTGCAGCCGTGTTAGCCAACAAAGAGAATAACGTTGCTTTTATTCTAAAGTTGTTGCGAGGATTTTGTTCCCTGGGGAGCCAAAAACACAGTTGTCAAGAATAGCCTACATCAGATTTCAAGGTAAGGCAATGCTTTAAATCAAGATAGCAAAAAGACGTTATTTTCAGAGTTTTAATGACATTTTATGTGAATGATGTTTTTATATGCATTAGCGCTCCTGTAGGCAATGCTTATCATAGGACAATTCGGTTTTGATTTCTGTTTTTCTGAATATGGACAGACACTAATATGGAAACTGTGGAAAAATTGCTTCCTAAATGTTATTCATTTCCTCTCTTCCATGTCGCCTTTTCTTGTCTCTCTTTTCTTTGTGCTCGCATGTTTTGTTTTTTGTTTTGTCTCATAAGGTAAGCCGCCAATGATGTATTGTGTTTGCTAGAAAACAGAAGGATCTCCCCCAGGCTGTATAATCAAATGCGCCCTCTTCTAGAAAGTAGCTACTTTGCATTTTCACTCGTCGAGTGTTAGACAGCTGTCTGCTGAAGATGCAAGATTGTTTGTGAAACATCGCTCCATCCCTTCACCAATCTGGGGAGTAATTGAGCATTTATATTTAATTAGCTGCTCTTGCCCCCATCCCACTGCTTAGCTGACTGTGACACAGCAGGACCCCACGTCGCCAGCAGCTTTAAAACATCATATCAATTATTCAAAGCCCCAAGTGTCCAAACAGCAAAGAATTGAAAAGATCAGCTTCTCAAACACAACTTTAACAGCAGCTCATTATCACTGTTTATCAGTGATATATTAATGTCCATTTAAACTATATTAATTAAGGCCTACAGGTGGGTTTATTCACTCATACTGATGACTTCTACTGTTTAGTCAGTCTGTTTGGAGATACTTTATGTAAAAGCATCCTAAAAATCTTTTAAATTTAATCTTCTGAGAAAAATGTAAGCGCTTAAAAAATTCACTTAATATCTGAAAATTCAGCCATACCAACAAGCCGAATGGAATAATTTCTGGTGTGTGCAGGCCAAATTAGAAGACTTTGTCCACAAAATTCTATCTACAGATAAAACATGTAATATAATATTTGTTTAATGCATAAATAAAACGATGTATAACAGTAATAAGGAACAAAATACAGTTAAACTAGGTTCTAGTTAAACTATAGGTAAGAGACCCATTAGAACTATTAAAACTATTAGGCTACTACTTAATTTACTTATGTGTCTTTAATTATAAGTAAAATAAAATAAAATGATTTAGAATAAACAAATAATGGTAGCACTTTGTTCTACAGCTCTGTTCCATATGTACATATTATGTACTTATTAAAGCAATTACAATAACTGGGTGATAACTAGGTAGTAACCCTGAACCTACCCCTAAATCTAGCCTTAACCCATGTAAGTACATTAAGTGCATTCTTGGGTAAGCACAATGTAAGTACATGTAATGTAAAACAAAGTGTAACCCAAATAATTATAGTTTTACAGCAAATAGCAGTACACAAATAAAAATGAAAAATAGGATACCATAAGGAAGCAATCTGACCCTTTGTAAGCCTTGGTGGTTTACTGTTGCTGACTCGGACAAGCTTTACATACATCCCATAGGAATGAACTGGAGATTTCCATGATCAGTGTAATTTTCATTAAAAAGTGCTCATAAAGTGGTAAAAATAATTGGATATTATTTCTGTGAGCCGGAATGAATCATGACAGTGCAAAACATTTTTATTCCCCAAGTTAAGCAATACAGTAAAATAATATAAAAAATGCAAAGAGTATCAATCAAAATAGAGGCAAATGCCTTTTACAGTCAAATAAAAATAAAAAAAAGAAAGAAAAGCCTTTTTTATAGTGATTACAAGTGATAACATTGGTGTTTCTAGAGTTTGTACAATATACCATAAAACTGTCAACATTGAGTCAGTCAATTAAATAACATTAATTTACTTTAAAAGGCTGCAAAACGATTAGTTGCCATTAATCGATTCAAAATAAGTTTGTTTACATACTATGTGTGTGTACTGTGTATATTTATTATGTATATATAAATTCACACATTTATGTATATATTTAAAAAAAAAATATGTATTTGTATATAATTTATATTATGTATAAATTAGGGCTGTCAAATGATTAATCACGATTAATCACATCCAAAATAAAAGTTTTGTTTACATAATATATGTGTGTATACTGTGTATATTTATTATGTATATATAAATACACACACATGCATGTATATATTTAAGAAGAATATGTTATGTTTATATATTAAATATATTTATATATAATATTAAATATAAGAATATAAATATATAAATGTATATACATGTCTATATTTTCTAAATACATAATTTATGTGTGTGTATTTATATATACATAATAAATATACCCTGTACACATACATATATTATGTAAACAAAACTTTTATTTTGGATGTGATTAATCGTGATTAATCATTTGACAGCCCTAGTATAAATATAAATATTTTACATATAAATCTAACATATTTTTCCTTAATATATACATGTATGTGTGTGTATTTATATACATGATAAATATACACAGTACACACACATTTAGTATGTAAACGTAAACTTTTATTTTGAATCGATTATGATGTGACTAATCGTTTTGCAAGCAACTGTGTCACAGCATGTTTATTTTGAAATGAAGGTGACAGCCTGTACTTCTGTAAAGATCTGTAAAAAAATTTTTTTTTAAATAATTCCAATAATTCTCCATAAATTTACATTAGATAAAAGCAATAAGTGGACAGCCACAGTTTTTAATGGGATACTCCACCCCAAAATGAATGTTTTGTCATTAATCACTTACCCCCATGTCTTTCTAAACCCATAAGAGCTCCATTCGTCTTTGGAACACAATTTAAGATATTTTGGATGAAAACCTGGAGGCTTATGACTGTCCCATAGACCAGTGGTTCCCAAAGTGGGGGTCGCGACCTCGGCGCAGGGGTCGCGAGATGATTTCTATAAAAAAAGTGGAAAAATATATAGGCCTTATATATTTTTGTTGCAATTAATTTAACCCTTTCGCACGTACGATCACACCGGTGTGATCAGTCTAGGCTGGTCCCTGGAGTGTACGATCACACCGGTCAGTGCATGACGTGAAATTCAAATATGCTCTCTCGCGCGTTGGCTGGCGCTGAGCCAGAGACAGGCGCGCTCAGACTCAGAGCTGTCATCACAACTTTTCAGTGTTTTCAACCACATAATATTTATTTTAGGGTTTCAGACATATAAGTACTAAAAAAAACAATAGGCCTACATTTAGAGTTTGTAAAATGCACACTGATGTCAAAGGACGAGGCAATAATAATCCTTTCCATTATAATTAGACACGTTTTATGCATATCAGAAACACATTGTGTAAGTAACTTTAAAGTTTTAATCTATTATTCACACAGTTCACCATCCACTTACTTTTATGTATTTCGTGAGAAGTGGATGAATTCACGTGTTGTAAATCCAACAGATCCGATTCTCTGAACTGCGTCTGCGGCACAAACTAAGAAACCATAAAGTGACACATCTAAATAACGATCGCCTTGAAAAACTCACGCTGGGGGGTCAGCCAGAATATTTTAAACTTACGTGTGAAAGGGTTTATTCAATACTTGTTAAATGGTGTTTGCAGAAAAGTCTGATACAAATAAAAAAAATATAATATATATATATTTTAATTCAATTTGTAATTTTGTCCCAGACATTACGAGATTACGTCAGCGTCAATCACAATCAAGTTACGTACGTACATCACGCGCAGCAACACAACGTATCCCGCTGTTTGCTAAAGTTAAAGGTGTTTGGAGGCTCCAAAAAAAGGGGTTGTTGAGGTGAGGTGAGGTGAGGTGAGGTGGGGGGAGGTGCGGGGTCGCGGGGCAGCAGCGCATTTATCATGGGGGTCGCGGGCTTAAAAGTTTGGGAACCCCTGCCATAGACTGCCAAATAAACAACAGTGTCAAGGTCCAGAAAAGGTATCAAAGTCGTCGTCAGAATGCTCCATCTGCCATGCAATCTGTGTTATATGAAGCGACGGGAACACTTTTTGTAAGCGAAGAAAACAAAAATAGCAACTTTATTCAATAATTCCTTTGTCAGCAGTCTCCTCTGTGTCTCTTCATATCACCGTATGCTGCATATGTTCTTCTGTGTCATCAGAGCCACAAGAATGCGCTGTTTCTACGTGTATTTTGCTTTGATTTGAAATAAAACAGCGCATCCTTGTGGCGCGGATGACACAGAAGAGCATACACAGCATACGGTGATATGGAGAGACACAGAGGAGACTGCTGACAAAGGAATTATTGAATAAAGTTGTTATTTCTGTTTTCTTCGCTTACAAAAAGTGTTCCTGTCGCTTCATATAAGACAGATTGCACATCTGATGGCAGATGGAGTATTCTGACGACAACTTTCATACCTTTTCTGGACCTTGACACTGCTATTTACTTGGCAGTCTATGGGACAGTCTCAAGCCTCCAGGTTTTCATCCAAAATATCTTAAATTTTGTTCCGAAGACGAACGGAGCTTTTACGGGTTTGGAACGACACGGGGGTAATTGATTAATGACAAAACTTTCATTTTGGGGTGGGGTATCCCTTTAAGGTAGGATTTGGCTGGACTGGAAATCAACTGGCTAATATGGTTTGTAATCTAATTCACATCATTTTTTTTGTTAGTGTTAAATGCCTGCCAGATTTTCCAGCTGGCTAAATAGTCTTAGCCTAGTTTATAGTCTTCTTAGCATCTACATGTCATGCCCATGTCCTCTCATCCATGGGTTTCCTGTGTCTTTCCCCTTCCTGTCCCTCATTCCCTGTTCCAGAGACTAACACCTATCTACTCTTTCTCCATCAGACTGCGAGTGCAACGGTCACTCAAATCGCTGCAGTTACATTGATTTCATCAACATTGTGACTTGTGTGAGCTGCAAACACAACACTAGAGGGCAGAACTGTCAGCACTGCCGCCTCGGATACTTCCGGAATGCTTCCGCTGAGCTGGACGATGAGAATGTTTGCATAGGTCAGTCAGATATCACTCCACGCCAATCCGTTTCAATGTTCCCCTGACACACCCACACCATGCCACTCAGAAATTGTCCATTCTGGCCAAATGATATGTATGGAATTGGAAAGGTCGAGAAATCTTTCCTTATTTGCATACGGTCCAACATTTGGTCTGCCACCACCTTGCCATACATGTGACAATTTCTGACCTACTGAAGTCCAACAGAAGTATGGATTTAAATATACTAATATCAAGCATCATTCATTTTAAAGTCTCGCAAGAAATCTTAAAATTTAAAACTGAAGAGAGAGATTTGTGATCTTTACATCACAGGCGTTTTGACATTTTGATAAAAGATTATGAAGACAAAATATTTTCTTTGGAATACAATGAATCATTCACTATAAGACAAGGAATGTGTATTAAAAAGTAAATAGAATGAATTTCGATTTCATGTTGACTTTACAATGGGGGGCAGGAGAAATACAATCAAAAGGCGTAAGATTAATATTTTTTTCCTTTTTGATGAAAACTGCTACAAGAGCTTTTCAAGCAATCTGTCACAACACTTTGTTAATGATACAGTGACCTCTACTGGAAAAATACACACACATAAATCACTGCGCTATGACTGACAGCTGCCCAGATGGACAAATTATGCCCTTGTGAATGCACAGAGCAAACCCTGCTTACATGACTAATGAACAACCACTGATCGCATAAAACTGACAACTTGCAAACATAGAAGCGAATTTCTCCTGCTAACATGTGAATATATGCCTATTGCCTTCAGGCTAGGCTATATTGCCTTTAGGCAAAATGCTGTAGCTTTTGAAACACTACATCATTTTTTAAATATTTTTTTTATAAACATTCATTTTCCTGGAGGTCCACTAATAATGTTATTTATGACTATTTACCACATATTTTTGTGACCCTTAGAATTCTACAGGTCATTTTTGCTGCTGTGCCATTAAGACTTTCATGTAAACAGTTTTTCTTATGCAAAATGCTATGTGGCACTGTTGAAAATTTGCGTTAAAAAAAGTACTAACCATCAGGCCAACCAGGATGTAGATACATTTGTTTCTTCATTGGAGCAAATTTGATAAATATAGCATTACATCTCTTGATCACTAATGGATCCTCTGCAGTGAATGGGTGCCGTCAGAATGAGAGTCCAAACAGCTGATAAAAACATCACAGTAATCCACAAGTAATTGACACAACTCCAATCCATCAATCATTAAGGTATTTTAACTTCAAAATGTTGCTTCCAGGTAAAATACAAGCCCTATATCAATATTATTGATTTCTCCAGTCATCTTGTCTGGATCAGGTGAGAAATATGCACAGATCAACCATATTTTACAAGCAAAAACAGTCCAAGAGATGTCTAAAGAAATGTGCTGGTTGATGTTGTTGTGAGAGGACAACAGGGCACGGACTTTTTGTACTGGTGGAGCATCTGTTAGCAAGTGATGTAATGCTGAATTTCTCCAAATCTGTTTACACGAAGAAACAAACTCATCTACATCTTGGATTGCCTGAGGGTGAGTACACTTTAAGCAAATTTTCAGTTTTGAGTGAACTATAATAGTTCACTCAAAAATGAAAATTTGCTTAAAGTGTACTCACCCTCAGGGTGTGTTGGAAATAATTTCTTTAAGAGCTGCAGGTTTGCTGTCGAGTCCAACACAGTTTTACTGCCCCATTAGGAACATAGTTAAAATAGTTTCTAACTATATCCTTCAATATGCAAAGCAGTAATATTGGTAGCATGAAACAAGCTATTTTCGAGATATACTGTACGTTCTGAAAGTTAGTGTTTTCATAGTTAAATGTTTTCATAGTTATCAAGGTTTCAGCATAAATAATGTACAATTGCTGAATAATGTATCTATTTTCTATACACAGAGTGTAACTGTAATCAGCTGGGCTCCTTTCACGCCCGGTGCAATGACACAGGCTTCTGTCAGTGTCGAGAGGGCACCACAGGCCAGAAGTGTGAGGACTGCCTGCCTGGATATACCTGGAAGCAAGGCTGCGTGCGTAAGTCACACTTCCTTCACAAAGGCATTAAACACAGGCTTAGTCATTAAAGACACATTCTGTGATGGATAATACCACTCGTACAACAAATAAAGTGCTGTGAACGAACAACATATGGCTGTCATTTTACTCAAACATATGAGCAACATTGTTGTTACTCAAAGAGGTCTTTGCTGTTGTACTATCAATAACAACCTGCTGTTTGCAGCAGGTGTGTATTATAGATACTTGTGGGTGGGGTGATACAGTGGCTAAAGCAGTGAGGCTGCTGGTTCAAACCATGCAAAGAACTGTTGTATAATGAAACACTGTCATCCAAGGACTAGAAAACAGCCCAAAGCCTACACCAGCTTATCACAACTCACCACTACTGGAGTTACTGTTTACAAATATACATTTGATTGTGACAGCTCCCAGTGTAGATTACCATCATTAATGCTGGATCACAAATTATAATAGCTCACAGATCCCGGGTCATCATTATCGTCTCTGCTCTAATTAGAACTGGTTTTCATGCAGGCATTGCATAAACCGTGAAATAATAAATGACCTGTTTTTTTTTTTACTGCTTTTTAAATTCTAAATCAATTTACTGTGAGGTGCGGTTTCATTCATTAAATTCTAATAATAAACAAATTATAATTAAATATTTAATGGGATTTTATACACTGATTATTATTATCTATTATTTATTTTCTAATATAAAATTCAGATTTTTTTATTAATAATTTTATTCAGCAGTGGGTTACACTTTATTGTAAGATGTCCTTGTTACACGTACTTTCTATTATAGTAACAATTAATTATGCATAATTACATGCAAGTAACCCTAGGCCAAACCCTAATACTAACCATACAGTAAGTACATGTAGTTAATTAATATTACGCAGTACTTAAATGTATAATTACACTGTAACAAGAAAACCTTAAAATAAAGTATAACTCAGCAATGCATTAAACTGATGTAAAGGATTTTCACATTACTACTACTACAAAAAAAAAAAAAAAAAAAAAATTCTAATAAATGCTGTTCTTTTGAGCTTTTTTGCTACATCAAAGAATCCTGGAAAATAAATGTATCACAATTTCAACAAAAAAATTAAGCACCACAACTTTACGATATTGATAATAAAGTGAAAACTTGATCAGCAAATCATATTAGAATGATAGAATTCTGAAGGATCATGTGACACTGAACAAATTATACTTAAAGTTTATTTTAAATTTGAATATTTTTTCTTTACTGTATTTTTGAACAAATGAATGCTTGGTGAGCATAAGAGACTTCTTTCAAAAATATTTTTTAAATCTTACCAACCTTAAACTATTGAACAGCGGTGTACATATATTAGTTTACAGACAGTTGGCCCACAAGTCCCCCCCCCACACCCCCCTCAAAAAAAAAAGCCAAAAGTTGATATTTTTTG
The DNA here is from genome assembly GCF_018340385.1 of Cyprinus carpio. NCBI lineage: Eukaryota > Metazoa > Chordata > Actinopteri > Cypriniformes > Cyprinidae > Cyprinus > Cyprinus carpio. Next base: position 7,077,993 of record NC_056604.1, read on the forward strand.
GTTATTATTAATAATGATTAACTTCCAGTTAACTGTCAATGTGAACACCTTAAATCAATAGGAGTAAAAGATATCTGCTAAATGAATACCGATGTTTAGGATGGAAAAAATTTACCTATCTTTAAGACAACAGAACAATCCCTTAAAACATGATCTATCTGCAGATCTGGAACATCATTAATGAGAATCTCCCCTCTGTCCTTTTTCCCAGCGAACGTGTGTGACGACGAGCTCCTCCTGTGTCAGAACGGCGGCTCCTGCATCCAGAACCAGAAGTGCGTGTGTCCGTCCAGCTTTAGGGGTGTTTTGTGCGAGCAGCCACGCTGCCAGGGCGAGAAAGGGTGCGACGGCGCATCGGCCTGCTACCTCAGCACACTGACGCTGCTGCTCTGCCTTCTAGCCAACAGCCTGCTTAAAGCCAGCACCTAGAAACTCATCTTAGTCCTGATATTGATCCTAGTCTACGCAGGCCAAAGGGCTGAACCCTGTGGATGAAGAGAGAGAGGCCTGAACCTGTACGGACCCAGCCTCACGGTGCTGAATCTTTTTTGGAAATGGCGGTGGCTGCGCTGAGGTCAAAACGCCTTCATGAGACAAGCAGTTAATTGCTCGTCTACTAGCATCACTGATCGCCTGAACTTTATACCAAAAACAGAATAAAAACAACTTAAGTTCAGTTTCAGCTCACTCTAGACAAAACTCTACAGAAAGTGGAGAAATATATAGATGTGGTTTCATTTCCTTTGCATTTCTACTTTTTCTGTAGTTTCGGCGCTCACTGAGGTACAAGCACTGCACTTAGCCAGCTTGTTTTAACCAACAACAAACGGTCGATATCACGGAAGCGTACTTATGCCAAGTTATTCTTCTTCTCTTGAAGACTTGTTTTTACAGTTCTTTCCATTGCTGCATTTTCTCGCATTTTATTGCCATTGAGGTTAGATGAAACCGATGAAAAGGATGTTTAATCGCCGTCCCGCTAGTATGAGGAAAGAATGACTCTATAGCTTGTGTTTGAGATTATGTTTATGGAATGTAGAAAGAGGTTTTAAATTGTCACAGTGAAAAAATATACATATATCGGTCTATCTGAAAGGAAATATGAAGTATTGTATATTACGATTATTATTATTTCAATATTTTTTGTAGAAACTGTTATTTTTGTTGAGTAAATGTTACCATTGTAAAGACATTGCAGCCTTTATTGCAGTGCATATGGTATTCACACCATGGTAAAACTATATTTGATGATACATCAGAGTGCATCACTAATATATTTGGAATATTTCTTCATTTATATAATTACATTTAAATAAAGCATAAACGGTTCATTACATGCACAGCTTTAGCTCAATGTAACCTGCACATCATCTTGTTACTGGCATGTATTCATCAGTGCAGATATGACCATTCAGGACTGCTTATTAACACATGATGATGAGTACATTCCTAAAGCACAAAGTCCCACAAACCTCAAATAAATACTAGATAATTATGAAGCACAGAAGGAAAAAAAAATGCATCGTCTATCAACACAATAAGAATGGCCATTCAGATTAACAATTAAAAATTCAGCACACTGTATATCATGCAATCAGGTAATTTTTCAAATAATTTTATTTTCCTTGCGCGAGACTCGAAGAAATGCCAAAATCTTTAGCGGCTCATGGGCTTTTTGATGTATTTAATATTTACAAATGCTTTACATTCATGATGAGCCAGGGTAAACAAAATACTATCAATAAATATTATAAATGAATAAAACCTGACAATCAGAAAGCACAAAGAGACCTGAGTGAATTGTCTTTCTTTAGACTCTGTCCTTCTATATTCATATGAAAGCTTTACAGTTAGCGCCTGCTACCGACACAACAGTCACGGCGGCTAATAAGGGTAATTAATATCAGGCTATTTTTATTCCTTAGAAAGTTTCATAAGGTAAATCGGCTGTATATATGTCTACAGACCCAGAATCAAATGTGCTGAGCCGTTTGCATTGCTCTAACCACCTGCACTGAAATAAATAAATAAATATACCCTTAATAACACACAACTTGAGTCAGCAGAGCTTATGCCAGGTGGAGACTTTTGCTTTCTGGAAACAGATAAATAAGGCTCTATCCAAGCGTGAGTTAAATACAAACTATTCACAGAAAAAGATTGCATGCTGTATAACATACAGTGTATTATGTTATTAGCACTGGAAATTCCAGTTTGGGTGTTTGCACATGTAGTGGGCTCATTTATGTTTAAGCTCCATAACTTTGTAAGTTATGAAAGCATTATATACCTACTTTAGGCTATACAGCAGACTTTCAGAAATAGTCTATGCTCTGATTAGAAAAAACTAACATGATGGAAATAAAGAGCTAAAGTTAGCCATTGCCTAGTGAGGGATTGACAGTTTGCTTACACAAAGTTAACTTTGAAATATTTTAAAGCATAATTTGTAGTGTTGATATTTCTAGATCATTATCAATCAGGGGATTGATTTTCAATTATAACCCAGAACAGAATTAGCATTTGAGTCATAGGTTCCAATTTTTCTTATGGGAAATAATACCTCATATATGAATTTAAAAGCTGCTGTGCTTTTAAAACATTTAAATTGTGGTCCACCATCAATTATTATGATTAATTAAAACTAACACCATAAAATGTAAATAAATAATGTTAACAAAACAAGTTATTTCAGCTTGTATAAATCTTATCTAGTTTAACTATTGAGTATGTATATTAACTATATAAAATAATAATAATAATAATAATAAAATGACAAAACCAATGAAAGGTCTAAAACCTTAAAATAAAACAGAAAATAAAGGGTAAAAGCTCAAAACATTAAAAGCTAAAAATTCTAAATTTTACACATAACAATAACAGGATTTAAAGTGATTTTGAGGACACGGAAAACCCATTTAAATATTTAACAGTGAATTAATTTAAATTATTCTGACAGAAACATTTTAAATAGAGGAAAAAAAAGATATTTCAATTTTAGAAGTGTAAAAGGGTACACCAGCTTAAACCAAAGTTTAAAATTACTAAAAATTATTTAACTTAATTGTGATATTAATAAAAAAGAACTAATAATTAAACTAAATATTATCCACTATTTAGAAGTGTTTGCGACATGAAAACGTTCTGCATAGTAGCATTGACCCTGTAACTTTAATTCTGAAATGGTGCTCTGCCTTTTTAAGAAAAATAAAAAAAAAGTGATGTCATAAACATGCGACTAAATGTCCTGTGCGCTTGTTCAGCCGGTGGGACTGACTCACATGGGTTATGTGAATACAGTAAGCAAATAAAAGCTCTATTTATTCAGTTTAATTAACTGTATTTATTAAGAGTGAATGATGCATCGTGTTTTCTGCTCGCGGTGGGTTTTATCCGGGCTGTCAGTGACAGCTGGTATAGGCATCGGTGCCACCTTGACAGCAACCGGCGATCGCCTTAGCAAAAACCGGGATACGAGTCACAGCGGCGGACTGCTGGACCGCATCCCGGTCATCCCGGTCCCGAGCGTCGACGCAGCGTCAGAGGTTAGCCCGTACCAGCCGGGACAGGTCGCTGTAAGCAGATCCACAGCTGTGATGAAGTACGGCTTCCCTTCCCTGTCCAACATCAAGAGCAGAGAGTCTTACGTGACCTCGTACGACCCCAGAAACAGGACCGCAGCCTGGGTCATAGAGCAGCTCAACGCCGAGACGGTAACCGGGACCTCGGACAGAAAGTTCTGCGATTTCAAAGAGGACGACTCGGTTCATGTTTACCACAGATCGAGCAATGTGGATTACAAGGGCAGTGGGTTTGACAGGGGTCACCTGGCCGCAGCAGCCAATCACAAATGGAGTCAGAAAGCCATGGATGACACCTTCTACCTGAGCAATGTGTCACCACAGGTGAGCCACTCACATTGAATAACAGCTGCTCAAGCCTTGCTCTTCCTGCAAACAGCAGTTAAGGGAGTACAATTCCATTGAAACTGTATCCTTGGATGATATTTATAATCTATTTCTAAAATGCCACATATAACTATGCATTATTTGTAACGTATTTTTAAATATGCATTTATCAGTGATTTCTTCAGTATTAATAATTGAAATTAATGAATTTATATAACTGTCTAATCAATTTAGAGAAAAGTATTTTATATATATATATATATATATATATATATATATATATATATATATATATATATATATATATGATATTAATAATCAATGTTTAAAATGCTACGTATAAAGTATTTATTATTGCATACTTGTTACTTTTTTTATTATTTATTAAATCTTTGAACTTTGATCGTTTATTTTTAACAATAAAACTATTACTGGATTTATAATTTTATATATATATATAGTGTAAATAATCAACGTTTAAGATCTTAAAAACCTCTTTAAATGTATTTAAATTATTTTGGATTACAAATCATTTGTTTAGTGTTAATAATTAAACCATTATTAAATTGATATAAGTGTCAATGCCGGTAAAGATGTTTTTATATATCAGAAAAAAAAATAGACATTAATAAACACTGTTTAAAATGCCACCGATAATAATGCATTTAATTTATTTTTAATAGTTATTTATCATTTGTTTATTATCAGTTAATGAATTTATAGGTCTAATCAGTAAGGAAAAAATATACTAGAAAATTAATTTGAAAAGTCACCTATGACAATGAATTTAACTTATTTAAATTTAATATTCTATTTATTAATAATTGCTTCTTATTAATAATTAAACTTTTACTGAATTTATATAAATGTCTAATCAATTATGAGTTCAAAAATAAATTTGTTTAGGTTATTAAAATTCTTAGGTCTGTTGTATTCAAATTCTTACTCATTAATTGAAAAGGAAGTAATTAATTAATTTTGTAATTCTTTGTGTTGGTAAGAACTAAAGAGTAGGGTAGATTTCCATGAGCTCCTTATTTTATACAATCCATAAAACCACCAATCATTTAAAGAGTTTGCTTATTCAATATTTTTCTATTTGTATGGGTAATTATGGCTGTTAATATTACATACATCTTTCCCAACAGAATCCTCATCTAAACCAGAACGCATGGAATAACTTGGAGAAATATTGTCGCTCTCTCACCAAGCATTACCAGAATGTCTTTGTGTGCACTGGACCACTCTACTTACCCCGGTAAAAGCCTCTCAGTATGCTCTTGAGAAGCACTGCTCAAGATTTTTCAAACTAGCCTGAAATCAAGATACGAAACTATTTAATCAGCCGATATTTTAATAAATTGACAGAACCTAATGTTTCCCTTCCTGGATCTACAGACAGGAACCTGATGGGAAAATGTATGTGAAGTATCAGGTTTTGGGAAAGAACCATGTAGCCGTGCCGACTCACTTCTTTAAGGTGGTGATTCTGGAAAAGCCAAGAGGAGACGTGGAGCTGCGGTCCTATGTGATGCCCAATATGCCGGTCGATGACAAGATTCCGCTGGAACGCTTCCTGGTTCCCATCGAGAGCATCGAGAGAGCGTCTGGGCTGCTGTTCGTACCAAACATCATGAAGAGGACCAGCAGTCTGAAAGCCATTACTGCAGGCTAGTGAGGAGTTTACAGTGATTACTGAGGGGGAATGGAAAATACCTCAAAGTTTCATTATGTCACTGACAGGCATTTATAAAGTCACCAGGGAAATTATTTAATTTTCAGTGTATGTGGAAAAACTACTGAGAGAGATATATCAGTCACTGGCTGACAGTCTAATGCTGTAGCCTTTTGTTAAATAGAGGAGAAATTTTAATATCATTACTGTTTTTAGATGTCAGCCAATATGATTTTTAACCAAGCCAAAACTGTGTGTGAAATTAGATTTTAATTTCAACTGTGAAATGTCATTTGTACTACTGGAAATAAAACCAATCTGAAATCATATTTGTTTTTTTATTCACATTTGATGATGATGATTCAGAGATGAATGGTATTTAGAATCAATATCTGTTTTAATCCACTTTAAATAACCTAAATTCATGATTGTCAACACATTAAAAATGCACAAGCCCATAATTTACCACATAACTTAACTATATACCCAAGTATACGATCTACAGTGTGTATGAGGCAACAGACCTGGAAATAAGACATCTTCAGGATGAATTTAGTTGAAGTTAATGGGCATTTAGAAAGACAAGAAACACTGAAGATGACTGCTGGTGAAGCATTAAACATTAGTTTGTTTATTTTGTTTTTGCCGCAGAAACTTAGTATACACAGTCTGTGATAACCTGAAAATTTTTTATATACTTTGTTAATTCTTGAGAGCTGAGACAAAACAGCCTACTAAACTAACTAACTATCATGAGTTTGTTGCAAACAAACCTTACATATTACGTGACATTTGTGCTCTTAATTCAGTGAAAACTGCTCCATTCAAACTGTGTGTGTTACCTGTCTTAGGTGTGTATTCTAGTTCAGTTGTTATAGGCAAACAAATTCAAACTTAAACTTGTAAATCCTCCGTTCGTCGACGTCATCGCATGTTTGCATACTGCATTTCGATTGGTCTTTTTTTCTTACACTAACCTTCATGATGAATTGTGATTGGTCTCGTCTTGCTTGCATATTTAAACATTTATTTGTCCCTTTTACTTACTTCTGAGGCTGACGTGAAATCAACAAGAGGCTGTTTTGTTTGCATTTTATTTAATATTAAAAAGGCTGACATCCCTGAATTCAAACTTAAATAAATTAATAAATTAATGTACAACTTGTGCACAATTCTGTGAAACCCATCTGATACAGTATATATCACAAATATTATTTTAATATTTCAGGTCGTTGTATGCATACTGTATATTTACCTTTACATTTAGTCATTTTGCAGACGCTTTTATCCAAATCAATTACAAAATAGTTTTCAAAAACTATGTGCACATCCACTTGAAGAGCACTAGATGGCACTATGGTCTCAAACAGCACTGTTAAATTTTAAAAGAGACTTTACCATTATGAGGAGCTCAAGGTTTTGGTTAACATGGTCCAGTTAGCTATAATTACACAAAAACATCTTTCTCTATTGATTTAAATTCAAAAGTAGCAGTGTATTTTTATATAATATAAAAGGTTTTGCTTTATATGCATCACAAATATTTTATTTCATTATACTACAGCTGATGTTTTAAAGAAAGACGTTGATGACACTCATGGACAAATATTTAGCTTTTATTTTGAATGGCACTCACTGAAGTGCACCCATCTTGACAATGGCATTCTACATGGATATATACATTCTGTCCATAGCATTTACTTAACTTTACACAGGTGAAACAATATATCTTTTTCTCAACAACAGTATTTTTCTTGGACTGTACAGTAAACTAACAAATAAAGTAAGAACCTTGAAATACCTAAATAAAACTTTAATAATTCTAGAGGCAATTGTACATGAATCGCACTGAACATTTTCTTCAACACAAATGAATTCTCATATATTGGTATGTTTTCTGATCATGTATGTACATGTGGCAAAACCGTCAGCGTAGCTCTGAAACATACATACAAAAGATGCAGAGGTAAAGCAGAAAACACTGTAGAGATTTTACATGGTTTTTGATATATAATCATGCCAAACAGGAAACAGTTCTCTTCCTTTAAATTAAGTGACAATAAACAGCAGCCCTTTGACTTTCACATAACATATTAAGAAATTAAAAAGTGTTTTAATGTGCCATACTATTGCCTTCAAAATTTCTGTTACAGGAAGTCCAGACATGTTTTGTTTGTTGTTTTCAATTTCTCTGTATTAAAACAGGTTATTTCTGCAAAAGTTCACAGGCAAAAAATCTCCTTTGGTTATTCTGAATAATGTAGTGATACATGAAGCCTAACTCACACAGAAGTCACTTTCAAACCAAGCAGCTTTCTGTTGGTCAGTGTTGGCGAATTCACGTGATCAACCTGAACCCGTTGCAAACTGGGAAATTTATCGCCCACACATGAAATTACTGATTGCTTTTGTAATGATTGGATTTTGCCTGTGAAAATTTACCTAACAGTGGTTAATGAGACCTCAGCTTAAGTCTTAAAAGTAAACTAGCCTAACCAACTGCAACTGCGAAAACAATGAATGTTTTCAGACAGGTTTCTCCATCTCAGTTGTTTAAGTAAACACAGTTCTTCCTTCAACCTCACACCAGTGGTACTGTAACATCCCCCCAAAAATCTTCAACTTTAAAGAAATGTAAAGTCACCATTTTTTATGGAATATTGCAGTGTTAACTATAAATTATTCATTATTATTATAATTATTTTAATTCATGCGTCCTCATGTGCTCTCCCCTTGCAACGACATCTCTTCTCTTCTCATATGAGATCACAGCAATTAGCAAACAATCCAACAATCCACTCAATTCCCCATTAACAAAATCAAATCCTGTCCTACATTTTTTCTCGTTCAAGAAGCCATTTCACCCGGATATACATCACAATTCATAGTTTTCAGTCACCTGACTGGCTCGAAGACCTGGAGGGCAAAACATCCATGGTACTGCAGCGCATGCCTGTCAATTTTTCATTCATTTCCAAGCCACAAATATTTAGATCACCTCTCAAAAGAATAAATCAAAGATGTGGGGGAAAAAAATGCAAGTTTTGGCCATTTCCCAAAAACATTGGGACATTCAAAAATGTTTACTGTGAAAAACACTTAAAGTACCTTAATGTATTAAAAGAGTGATATGAAAATATCAGAAACAGTATACACCCTATTGATGATACTGTTCATACTTTGTATAGGCAAGCAGATGATCCCAGAATGCAATGCGTGTTTCCTTTATAATGGATTCCTATGGAAAAAAAATTTATGTGAAACTTTGCACATTGTGTTTATATTCTAGGTTCATCTGTCTGCCTGTACAACGTATGCATCATTAATAAGGTGTATACTGAATTTGGGCTTAATAATATAGTAATACAGTGGCGGAAAGGTGTGTTCCTGCAGGGTTGTGACATCACGTCACAACTAGGAATAGGGAAAAGATGAGCTCAACTTGTGTTCTGTTCACACTCAGCATTCAGACTTCAACAAGTACTCTTAATTTTGGGGTTAAAACAACAAATGTAGTTGAATAAATAAATTAACTAAACATAATTTAAAAAAACATAAATTAAAAAATCAATTCCAAAAAACAGTTAAACAGAGCATACTTTTTCTCGAGCTTGTATGATAAATAAAATAAAAAAATAGCGAAAACAGAGAATACTAAAAAAATGGAGATGTCTGATATGATGTTTATACACAAAGTGGTTTGCCCTTGCAGTTTTTCCAAAATTATTGTCCCAAATAAAATGATGTGAATATTTATACATAAAGAAACACTGACAGTCTTCAAACTCTTCTCCACAAACCTGATTTGAATAAAATTCAGTGACGCTAAAACAGGTTCGCCTGTTTGCAAAGGGTCTGTCAGCAGCAGGGTTGATGCAACTATTGCCGTGCTACTCGTTTGATGCAAACTGCATCTGAAGAGCAGAAAACATCACAAGCTTTAAGTAAAAAAACCAGCCACGTACCCTTCACACATCAACTCAAGTGCTGAATGCTATACGCTTTGTACTTGCTGCTCTGAATAGCCTTTATAACAAGTCCACAGAAGCAGGTTTTGGTTAAAGGGTCCATTCTAATGCTATAGAAAGTGCATAGAGTGGAAGAAAGACATCGTAGGGGGGACACACCGATTGTACTGCAGGTACGATGTTGGATACGGAGTCTAATACTGGCCAACAGCAAGCAGTATGAGGACGTTTCTATCCACGGCGTTGATAGCAGAGGGGTTAAAGTGTGTCGTCGTCTTTGCCCTCTCTAGAAGCAGCACCTGAATATACAATCAGAGCTTACATTGTTTTGTTTTGTTTTTCTTCTAAATAAAGTACAGCAGACCTCAGCACAGGAAATACACACTGTACGAAAAAAGAAAATCTCTTTTCTCTGAAAAGCCCATAAAAAACTATATACATTAAAGAGGCACATCGCCTCTGTATAGACTAAAATGTAAGCACATACAAAAAAGGTATGCAACAAAATGCGATGCGTAAAAGTCCTCTTACAAATAAAGCGAGTGGTTTGTGCTACTGCTGCCCTGGAGTGACTCAAGCAACAAAAATGATAAGAAAAGGATGTTTACATGAAATGGAAAATAGTGTTTCAACAAATAATTACATTATTATCATGCCAAGTCAAATTCTAAAGGTGTATATGCACAGTTCAAATCTAGAGATGATACGGAATCTGGTCACGGCTTACATCGGTGACAAGGGCTATGTATGAAGCATCATGGGACATCTGTGTGTGGCTAATAATCTAAAAGGATTCAACAAGACACATTAGCCTTTATATTCTGAATGAAAAAACATTGTGCAACTCTTTCCAATTCGTTCCCAAGAGTTATTTTTGACCAGTACTAGGGACTTTGTGAAGTCAATTGAACCCCGCTGTATTTTCAGAGAGTTACCCATAGCCCTTGTCCATCACTAGACCCTTAGGCCTGTGTTGTGTGTTTGTGTCCACGCTAGCAGTTGCTGCTGTTCCGAAATTCACCGTTTTCTGTGATCTGCAGCTTGGTAGGGTTGGTGGGAGAGATGCCGTTCCTCGTCTGCATGCTGTAACGATCCTTCAGCTGAGACAGAGCGCTCATTAGCCGGGCGTTTGCGGCGTCCAGGGATGAGATTCTCTTCTCCTGTGGGGAGTGACCATTAATGGAGGTCAGATAGGAGAAGGTGATTAACAGTGCATGATATTTAGTGTTTAATTAAAGTCTTTCTTCTCCGTAACGGACGCAAGGTGACTGGCACTCTCTAGTTTTAAACATTACAGACTAATTACGCCGTCTAAAAGCCATAAAATGAATTCACAGAGTTTAAATTAAAATTCATGCGGTGATAGCAGTAATCTCTCCTTGTCTTTAGAAAATAAATCTATGATGCAAACAGTCTTTAATGATTTTGATGAGTGTTATAGCGAGTCCACAGTGGGTGGTTTTTATGTTTACGAGAGACACTGATTGTCCCCAGAGGACACAGGCGTTCATCATTAAACTTTCAGATACATTAACACCATTAAACCTCAAGAGACCAGCTCACAACATCATGTTGAAATCAAACCAAACACAAGAGGGCGCTATGACCCTGCGAATTTTATCAATCTAATCAATTTAATGCATTCTTGCTGAATACAAGTATTTCTTTCTTTCTTTCTTTTTTTGTTTTAAATTTTAATCATCTCAAACTGTATAAATATTATAAAGTGTATATTTTGAGTCTTTTTTGCAATTCACTTTTTTTCAAATACCACTGCTGTGTGACCAAATAATTTTAGTCTTTCATTTAATATGAGCTCATTAAACCACATAATAATTATACAAAAATGTGCTAAATGCTGTTTAAAGTAGTGCTCGATGGAGTATTGCATGTCTTTTTTTCACTTAAATTAATCAGTCAAACGACATCATGAAAACTATTTGATTACAGCAAACATTGCCTTGGCTTGAACATTTTATTTATCAAAAAAAAAAAGTAAATTAATAAAGACATATAAACAATGATTAGATATTTAATTTACCTGGGCTTCGATGATTTTCTGTTTGGAGTCTACAATTGCCTGCATGTCTGCGTGATCTTTCTTCAGCTCCTCTTCAACTGACATCAACCTGAAACATGAAATTACCACATCCATCGTTATGCTACAGATGCTAATTGTTACTGTACTTAACTAGAGAATAATACTTTAATTCCGTCAGAGGTTTATGTAGGATGCATACATTTTCAAACGTACATTTTGAACCCTAGTAATTTCTAATGGATCACCACTTATGGGGTTTGAACCTACAATGTTTCAGTTTCTAGATCAGATCTTTAATCACAAGACCACACCAAATCGTCACCTGGTGATGATGCTCTTCATCTGGTGCTCTTTCTCATCCTGCTGCTTGCGTAATCGCTCCTCCGTGTCCTCAAGCCGAGCCTGGTACTCCAGGAGCATCTTCTGGGTTTGGTCGTCCTGGCTCTTCATGTGAGATTCATACTCTTCCAGCTTCTTAGCAGAAATACGCAGCTTCTCCTGCAGGACAGCAATCTCCTGCTGATACTGAGGAGGAGAAAGAGAGAATGAAGAACTCTAATAGCAGGATTAGAGAGCAACAAAAGCTGTGTAAAGAGGGAGTTCTCGGGTGTGTACGGCTGTGGTTTGAAATGCATATTACATGAACAGAGCCCTGTTAATCATCCTGCATCTGTCTGCTAAGCCCTGGAAATCCAGCAAAGCTGTCTGAAATATATCTAAATAGGTGCTACTGAATATTTCAAAGATTAACTTTCCATGTGTTTTGGGGCAATCCTGTAGCTCACGGTAGATAATGCTGCTTACAACACCAAAGTCAGCTTGAAATCAATGTGTCTGCCACATGCACACATATACATTATTTTACATTATTTTCACTTAAAAATATATATTTCTATCATGACAATTCTTGGAGGGTTTAGCATGGTAATGTACATGACAATGTTAATGTGTTTGGTTTTACTGGAATAGATCTGCTGTGCTGCTGCTGCGACAGAGCAAGTACCGAGACTTCCTACTGCCAATACATCCACAACATGCTGCTGTGAGCATGTAAGAAATACTGCTGCTATGCATATAAAATATCTGAAATAACCCCCATATATAACATACATGAATCACCCCATAGCAGATCTATAAAGGTGGAGCTGGGGAAGGTGGAGGGTTTCTGAAGTGTGCTGCAACTGCTACAGCAAGCACTAGTCTAGCACATTGGCTACAGATACAGGAGAGAACCAATCAGTTGTGATGGGATGATGTCATTATGTCAGATTTAGTTAGACCTATCGGACTGCGCCATCTAGAGTTTCATGACAGAACTTTGTATTTATAAGGCTTTGCTTTGTTGCATTGACTAGAAATAAAGACAGCATGTCTAAACATTAAGTAAATTGATCTGGTTTTTGGGATGTTTACATATTTTTTTTCCATATATATATATATATATATATATATATATATATATATATATATATATATATATATATATATATATATAAAAATATATAAAAATAAGAAAATTATTTTTGCTGTGTTGTTGCTTCAGGCAATTCAGAAACTAAGAAAGTGTGGCACGAAATGTTTTATGCAGTCGCTTGGAGAAGAAAGTTTTTGAGAACTCACTCTTGATAGTCTCCATCTTGAGATTCTGCTTGTTTAAGGGCTTACAGATACAGAAACCCACTGCTTTATAAATATGCAAAGACTTTGAATAATAAGCCTAGTTTTCTGTGTGTTTTTCCATCTTGTGATTTTGCATCTAGACTAAAACACTGTTGTGCAATAAGCTACATTCCCTGTAGAGGATTCAAACAATCTTCACAGTATCACTTACATTAACAGCTTCAAACAGCACAGATGCAGTGGGGTTCTGCTGAGGGAGAAACATGAGTATGTGGGTGTACACACTCAGTGCACTCCGACGGGCTCATTATTCATTAAAGAGCAGGGGAAAGAGACGGCAGACAAGCCTGAGCCAGGCGTGTGCTCTCCACTACTGCAGTATAATGATTTGAGGCTGTCCTCCTAAATTACAACACTACAGAGGTCAAAAGTCAGCTTCATCTAAAGTCTGTTTCAATTGTGGTCTTGCTCTTCGAAGGACATCTACCTGTCTGCAGTTTGACATCCACAGTCCTCGTATCAGTTTAGGACACAATGCAGTGACTAAGCAACTGGATCTGAGCCTAAAATCTCCTCAAATCTGGGTACTCGGAACAAAAACCTTGGACAGTTCTGTGTTTCTTGGAAAAGTGCGAAAAGTTAGCAATTTATACTATGTTTAAAATTTTGGGGTCTGATTTTTAAAATTCTTTTGATAAGTCTCATTCTCACAAAGGCCATACTTATTTACTATATTTATAAATAATATTATAATTTATATATTTTTTATTATTACAATTTAAAATAACTGTTGTCTATTTTAATATATTTTAAAAAGTAATTTATTCCTAAATTTTCAGCAGTCATGTCTCCTGTCTTTAGTGTCACATGATCCTTCAGAAATCAGTCTAATATGCTGATTCATTGCCCATGTAACATTTCTTACTATTAATGTTAAAAACGTTTAATATTTGCTTAATATTTTTTTGTGGAAACTGTGATACATTTTTTCAGGACTCTCTGATGAAAAGAAAGTTCACAACATTTATTTGAAATAGAAATCTTTTGTAAAATTATAAATGTATTCACTGTCACTTTTGATCGATAATATGCTTCTTCGTTGAATAAAAGAAAAAAAAAACTTTTTTGAATGGCATTATGGCAAATGCTGAGCTAATGAATATTAATTAGGTTTACATGATTGTTCATTCCAGGAAGGTTACCTAGCAGCGTCAGCATGACGTTAATAATATTCATAAACATGTCCTCACAGAAAGTCCATTATGTTCTAGAGATGACAAATAGTGAAACTAGCTAATATATTTTACAAGAAATCATCACTGTCTGCAAGCACTTCCTGTCTGTGTGCCCGTGGGAGGCTAGTTTTGATCACGCAAACAGTAAGCCTGCTGTATTTCTGCATATACTGCTGTTTTTCGTGCAGCCGAGCCGCAGGATGAGAGTCTCATTATTACCTTTTCAGTTGGTGTGAGATCCTCCTTGTTTGGAAAGTCCTCCCGGTGTTTCGAATCTGGGTCAATTCCCTCCTGCTCCAAATATTGCACATTCATATTCAGCAGCCATGCAGCAGTACGGTCCAATGCATTGGGATTCACAGGAGATGGAGCCTAATAAAAGTTCATTCAAACACACACACACACACACACACAAATACATTATTGTATCATAATTAGCCATTCTAACATCTATATGACTCTCAAATTTGTTAGTTTTCACTCATGCACACCAACAAACAAGTACCTTAAAACTTTTCAAGGTGACAACAACACTTGTGCTTGCTAGGAAAAACATTTGATCATTTTTTAATGAAGATTCATTCCACAGACATCAAAGTAACAGTCTGGACAATGGGAGCAGTCATTTAATCACTAGCACAGTCCAGCAATTAATTCTGCTTGTCTGCTCCGTTCCTTTCCCCTTTGACATCAAGAGGGCTGCGCGTTCATCTCAACCTAAGAGCCTCGTTGATTGTAGCGATGCACCAAAAGACTCATTAACCCCTGAGAGATCTGAGTGCCAATTTGTTTTAAGGATATCAGCCGAGTGCTAGCTAATTTAATGGTATCTAAGTTAGCTATGGGAATGTAGCAACTAACAGACCTTTTGAGACATAAAGGATGTGATCGGTTTTAAAATGCTATCTCTTGAGAACATGGAACTTTGAAAATAAACTTTTTCTTGATTGTAGCAATAATAACAATGATTAGGTTGATAACATTTCTGAAAAAAATGTGAATGGCGCCTGCCTTGCAAAACCTGTCGCCACAATTCTAATTGTCATTGTGTGATGCTATGTAGTTGCTGTGGATTTCAGAGTGCTTTTTTAGCATGTTTGTTTCTAGGGTTTTTTCTGTTGGGTTGTTGTATCCTGCTTATTAGGATAACTCAAGAAGAGCCAACCCTCAATCCTCAATGATATTTTGATCTCCAGATGTAAACTTGGGTCTTATCTATTTGATTTTCTAAAAAGGTTTATTACCCAGGAAAAAATCAATGGTTTAATTTCCTAAAAAAAAAAAAACAATTGTGGATATATAAACAAATTAATGAAATCTGCATTATTCAATGTTTGAATATTTCATTTTGAACTAAAATGTTATTTTCTTAGATTAAAATTTTAGCCAGAGCAAAACTGACTAATATTAATGTATATGACCTGATCATGTGTATGATTTAGTAAAATGTAAAAGGTATTTTCACCAAAAGACAAAAAGTGTAAAAATGAACTCACTTGTTTGTGTAGGGTGCGCTGCTTGGATTCTGGACTGTCCCCTTTGGAGGACGACGACTGCTGCCTCAGTCTGGTGCCGCTGCTTGGCCAATCGGGAGATGATGACATCATACTTCCACTGGAGGGGCGGGGGTACGGTGCGGTGTTGAGCATGTTGGGTGGAGTGCGGCCCCTTGTGACGGCTGGAGGAGGCTGGTCTATCCTGCGCTGCGGCCCCGCACTGTTCTGGCGTGGTACGTTGGCTTGGTGTTGGGGCTCCGTGAGGGACAGCTGTCTGCGCGTGAACTCTCCAGAACACCGAATGAACTCGTCCCCGCTGCTGCCCCCTCCGCCGCTGGCCCCTGTGCTGGACTGGCTCAGGAATGGGTGCTTTGACCCCGCAGTAGCTGCTTCCTCTGCGTTACTCTGGGAGCTGATGGAGCTCTGGCATTCAGATCCCGAATCGGCCACCGCGCGGGGCAATCCGGCGGCCATCTGGTACACAGGGTTCTGGAACGAGAGCGGGGCGAGCAGCTGGGACCTCCCCGGGGCGGTTTCTGTGCTTGGTGTGGTGGGGGTCTGACCTGCCCTCCTCAGGGTCGGACCGCTGGGCGTGTTGCCCTTAGCGGTGCGGGTGGTCCACACTCCTGTGCCCTGGCCCACAGAGGTCTGGCTGTCATTGACGGGGTCGCTGAAGGAGGTGTTGGGAGCACTCTCCAGAGAACGACTGTCCTGCAGGTCCACCATTGACAAGCTCTTGCTGCCGTTGGGGATCTGAACATCTGGCTCGTTGGCCTCCGAGTAACTGGAGCTGCGGGCAGGCGACGGCTGGATCACAGAATTCTTCGTTACGAAAAACAGATCCTTGTTTTCAGGGGTTGGTGAGGGCAGCCGAGTGAAATCCACCAACCTGTCCAAGTGGCAATGGGACAAAATGAAATTCACAGCTGTCCTTTAATTCAAATCAAACTCATTGTTTGCCAATCCAGCTCATTTGCATGTGTGTGTGCTGATGTGACTGATCACAGTCCAAACACTGTACTTTGACCAAACATGCAAACTAAGTCTCATGACAGAAAAAAGCTACAATAAAATATGTCTTTGATTACTGTGCTAGAGAATAAAACACCCTGAAGAAAAGGATAAAGAAAAGGAAAGTATGAACAATGTTTTGCTTTGGTGCTCTTTAGTCAAAACAAATCTGTTTCTAATGGAGAAACTGGCCATGTTAACTGCATGCGTTATATTGCCAGTTTCTATATTTAAGATTTTGTTTGGAGAGACATTAATACTTTAATTCAGCAGTGTGTGTAAATTTTACAAAAGATTTCTTTTTTAAATAAATTCTGTTCTTTTGAACTTTCTTTTAAGCAAAGAATCCTGAAAATAATGCATAGCGGCTTTCTGAAAAATATTAAGCGTATTAACCGTTTCAACATATTAAAATAATAATAACCATTTTCAACACTGATAATAATGTGAATTGTTTCTTGAGCACCAAATCAGCATTTTAGAATGATTTCTGAAGGATCATGTGACACCGAAGACTGTAGTAATGATGCTGAAAATTCAGCTTTGCATCATAGGAATAAATTACATTTTAAAATGTTTTACAACAGGAAACTGTTCTTTGAATTTTAATCATATTCCACAATATTACTGTTTTACTGTATTTTTTTCAGGGCATGAGAGACCTCTTTGAAAAACATAAAAAAATCATAAAGACACAAAACTTTTAAACAGTACTGTACATTCTTGCATTCGACAGATGCTTTGATTCAGAGTGACTGACTGTGCATTCAAACAGTATGCATGTTTCTAAGAGAACTGAACCCATGACCCTGACGTTGCTATACCTGTGCTCTTCCAGTTGAGAAAATTAATGCAACAGAGATAGTTAGTAATTAGGTAGTAAAAGATCTGAAACTAACTATTAAAATGTGAAGATATCTTCAGATGCAAGTAATCTTATTTGAAAGCACTTGGTGATCAGTAGAGCAGCAAGAGAAGATATGGCATTTTATAAGAGCTTTGCTTGGGACACATTTTACACCTTCATTTTTTACCGTAATCCACAACAGAATGATAAAGATTTTACTAGCTTGCAGTTTTCCCTCTCAGCTTAATTTGCATTTCACAGTGTCATGTTTAAGACTCCCACCTAAATATATGAGTGCTTTAAAAGTATTTCCCTCATTTCACAGACTGCCACAGTAAATATCCATCAACTCAGAGCCCACAGAAATAGAATTTAAGTTTTCAGTTTTTTAAAGCATTTTCAGTTTATCCGTTCCTCAGTTAGAAGCATAAGTAATGCAAAGCAAGACTTTATTTTAGCTTTCCAGTTAAATTAGACATTTCTTATTACTTTTGGAAGGACAATAATCTGTAATCTACACTAGGATGAAACTGAAAAGTCTGGCTACGTAAGACAAATTTTTCCTTGACTTACCCTGTGATCTCACTGTCCATGACCATTTTCTGCAGACCGGTAGACAGGCTGCTGCTGGGTAGAGTTGGGGAGCCCACGCGCTCAGTGGGAGATGACATGGGGGCTCCGGTGGGGTTCGTCAGGGCCGAATTCACATCCCGCAGGATCCGTGCTAAAGGACCCAGCTTAGTGACAGTACTCTACAACACAATGCAGAACTGTGAATGACTGGATTCAAACTTGATAGATCATTGTGAACTCACTCTGTTGAGTACAAGCAATATATTACTACAGAAAAAATACTTAAAATAAATATTAGCTTGTTATTCCAGTACAGTTTGAAGCAGACAAGAGAGGCTGTGCTTTACAGTGATTTTAACATGTTGAATGGGTGCTGTTAGGTTCAACACAGGTGGAAAGTGAATCCTAATGACCAAATTGGTCAGTTGGTGTAGATCTGTACATTTCTATTGATGCAATCTGAATTTTAAAAATGGTTTCTAGTAACTTGGTGTACATATTGTCTAATAAATCTGGCATTGTGTACTACAACGATTGTTGGCTGTTTGATGTATTGCTTTTATCCAAAGTCGCTTTGGATAAAAGTGTCTGCTTAATGCATAAATGTAAATGCAAATATCAGCTATTTCACATTTGAGATCACTAGCTTTGATTGTGGCTCATCCAGTCAGATTTTAGAGCCAGTATTGTCTGTATTTTATCTTAAAATAAAAATCCATTCTCTTCAGATAATCACTTAATAAACTAAATTTTTTTTTAATTTTTCAGAATCTACTAGCTATTTTTATTTTATCTCAAATTACACTGAGATGTGATAGTAAGATTTTCTGTGAGAGAAATGATATTTGTTCAATCGCAGACATTCACCTGATCGAGTTGTGAAACGGCTTCTGACAGGAGAGAATGGAGAGTGGAGAGTTCACGGCCCAGGTCAACGTAACCCTCGAAGCCTGCTGTGTTTGAGATGGTCTCTGGGTTGGAGATCTCCAGCAGGAAGCGCTGCATGTTGGTCCATTCGTGCTCCAAAAACTGGTTCATAAAGGACATGTACTCCTCCTTACTGCCAAACCTACAACATAAAACACAGTAAATAGAGTTTGCTCTGATGAAAATGTACCATCCACAACAGTTTATCAGTATGTTTACATAACTAACTGCAACCACAGAAGTATAATACATTAAAACTCATGATCAACATCAAATTTCATTGTCATTTCAGTATCACATCATATGTTTAAGCTTAATGATGTTACTTTTTGATGATATATATATATATATATATATATATATATATATATGTATATATATATATATATATATATATATGTGTGTGTGTGTGTGTGTGTGTGTGGTGTGTGTGTGTGTGTGTGTGTGTGATTTTTGTATTGTAATTTGTTTTATTTTTTTGACTAAAATGATGAAAAATAAAATAAAGTATGTGATAAAATATTATTTGTATTGATGCATGGTTGGTTAGGATAGGACAATATTTGGCTGAGATACAACTATTTGAAAATCTGGAATCTGAGGGTACAAAAAAAAAATCTTTATTTAATCTCCTAATGATTTTTGGCATAAAAGAAAAATCGTAAATTTGACCCATACAATGTTTTGTTGGCTATTGCTATTGCTACAAATATGCTTGTGCGACTAATGAAATCTGTCGTTTTGACCCATACAATGTATTGTTGGCTATTGCTATTGCTACATATATATATATATATATATATATATATATATATATATATATATATGTATCTCCTTTATTTGCATAAGAAAATACACTCACTTGGTGAAGTTGGCAAGGTTTTGTGTCACTTTGGCGATAAGTGTAAGTGTCCGGGCGGTGCGGTCATCTGGATATTCCTGCATGAGGCTGAAGAGTGAGGGCGACATGATGGCAGGACACAGGAAGCGCAGGAAAAGAGATGCGCTGATCAGGCGTTCACTGATGTCCGGTCGTCCTCGGTTACTGCACTCCTGCCTCCAGGATGCAAACACTTCCTTGAGCTCCCGAGGAAACACGCTGGAGTGGAAACACAACAAAGTGATTTGAGCAGAAAACATCACAGCCAACACCACATTTTTATTACAGCTAAAGATATCAGTATACAGGTCTGGAACAACATGAGGGTGAGTAAATGATGACTTCAAACCAGTGAGCTGAAATCTTGTCTAGCACTGCTGAGTAACTGTTTAGTAACAAACAGGCCCAAAAACAACAACACTCCCACTCAGTTCTGCATTCCCACATCGATTCACAGTCACCATGTTTCACTGCTACACCCTTTTGCTACAACCGTTACACCCGCATTAAATTTTCACATCACCGCCGTAAGGACGTCCCCTGCTGTGGCCTCTAGCTCACCACAATCTGCCGTTTAAGTTGCTTGAGTCTTTTTGAGACAGGGAGACATAAAAAAATGCTGCATAACAAAAACCATGGTAGAGTTAGACACAACTTATCAAGATACTCCTCAAAGGGAGAAAA
Organism: Cyprinus carpio; assembly: GCF_018340385.1. Taxonomy (NCBI): domain Eukaryota; kingdom Metazoa; phylum Chordata; class Actinopteri; order Cypriniformes; family Cyprinidae; genus Cyprinus; species Cyprinus carpio. Next base: position 7,098,858 of record NC_056604.1, read on the forward strand.
ATTACATCCCCCTGATAGAATATCTTGCACTAGGCCATTGCAGGAGGGAGTAATTTCATATCTCAGCATGCTTTTGCAGATACGTAGGTGATGATTAAGGAACAGCACAGTCTCTATGAGGACAGATGGAGACCTCTCTCTTCCTATTAATCTTACTATGCCAGGCATCATGGGCTTTTTGGAGAAATTACAAAATTGCTAATTCAGGATCTGCCTAGAAATAATTGAAAAGCAGCCGAAAAGCCTTCATACGTCATAATATTCTTGCATGTTTTTGTAAGCATTAACATTTATGCATTTGATAGATGCTTCTTAAACAAAATGACTTACATTGCATTCTATATATATATATATATATATATATATATATATATATATATATATTATAAAGTATACTTGCAATAGTTCCGCTTTAACACAATCAAATATACTTCAGTATATCTTTAGTTGGAATTCAGCACTACTTCTGCACAATTAAAGTGCATTAAGATAAAAATTTTTAGTTGTTATTTATCAGACTTTAAGTATACCAGTTTAGTATACCAAAAGTACAATTGTAGGGTCTTTTTATTAAGTACATAAATATGTAAATGTATTTGTAGTATACTTAGCATGAAATAAATGTAATTCAAATTTGTGTATATTTATTTTTCACTAGGGATGTTTCCAATAAAAAGAAAATTCCCATAAATCTGTCTAGGCCAGGCAGTTGAGATGAGCTGTGTGCATACTCTGATATGAGCAGTGAATTTGATGGCATTACCAGTAAGAATTGATGATCTTGCAGAAAGCCAGCTCACAGCACATCTTGAGGTTGCTCTGGTGCTCATGCAGGTCACTGGAGGAGCACTTAGACGGATCCACCTCGCAGTTCTCGTCTGACTCATACAGGGCTTTGATGAACTCACCTGGGACGAAGAAAGTAAACAATGCAGAATCCTCATTTAGCACAGACAGCGTGCAGCCTGCTGCAGTAGTTTACTGCTGCTTATATGTTACAGTTGCACAAGTTGAACTAAGTAATGATTAATATTAGGAAATAATATTACTGTTGCAAAAATATATATAAAAAAGGTACTCATCAGATGAGATGCCGAATAAGGGCAAAATAAAATAAAAACCATCTTTGAAGAATCTGCAGCAAATGTTTAGAAATATTTCAATTACATCACTTGAATCAACTGAAAATTGATCACTGACATATCATTCTGTAAGTCACTAAATTAATCAAAGAAAGATTTGGTTTAATTTCGTAAGGCACAAAAATGCAACTGAAACTATGCTATGTGTAAACTGCATCACTTTCTCACAGACTAAACTTTTGAAAGTATTTTCCCAGCATCAAACAAACTCTTTTGAGGGAAACCAACCCTAAAGCTTCCCTCCTCACTCAGTGTTGCTCCCATATTTGACTTGATATCTTAAATAATTGAACAGAACTTCAAAAACACAGACTACACTCAAAAAAAGCAGTAAATTATTAATTATATATTCTCACAAGCATATTTGATGGTCTGCAGAAATTGTAAAGAAAGTATTGCACTGCTTTGATTTGAATGACAATTTTCACAGAGACGTATACACAAAGTCAGCATGTTTTCTTTACCTAAAGCATCCTGAAGGTACTTCTGTCCCACTAGTTTCAGGTACTTCTCTATAGCTTTAGTAGCCAGTGTGTTCTCACGGAATATGAGATGCTCATTGTCTCCACACCGATCCACCTCAGACATCATCAGATCTGTCAGAAAGTCCTGAGGGAGACAAAACATTAAGTCTTTATTGATGAGCAGAATTTCTAGAGATAGACGTTAACTGCTTGAAACCTTAGTTTAAATTATAAATGCTTTCCCTTGATTCTCATTTGTCAGATAACAAAGTTTCACCCAAACTCATCGGACGAGTCAGTGTTGCTGTATCTGACTGATTGGGATGCTAAGACAAATACATCAATGTTTTGAGAACGTTTTCATACCTTATCAGATAATTCAACTACATTTATAGTTGTTTTTGCATAGAAAACAGACAAAAATGGAACACAAATCATGCGGGCTTTAGAACACACAATAAAACTCAAAGGAAAAGGCTGTTTTTGTGTCTACTGTGCAGCTTCTGGTCTGTTTCCTCCTTTCCTTCCCCATCTGCCCATCTTTGATCACTCTGTTTTTGAAGTCCCACATTTGATTCTGAACCATCCAGAACTGGGTGTCTGACTGGATGACCTGGAAAACAGCAAATGCATCTGATGGGCCGGATGCAGGGTTTTTATTTGGAGTCCAGGAGACACACAGCAGTTCCAGTCAGGACATGTTCCAGATTGAAATGGTTATGGATATCCAGCAGGGGAGATGACTCATACACAGTGATAGCGTATTGATTGTGGGATAATGGACATTGTATAGTTCGGCAAGGTCTTGTTGTAACATTCTTTGCCTTACTTCCTGTTTTTCCACTCTCATGATGCATATCTCATGTCTCGGCTCCGCCTTCACTGCATCTGTAATCGGTTTCAGCTGAGCACATCCAAGACCTCAGAAGCCCACGAGTAAACAAGCTAATGATTTCTTCTCATGTGGCCCCTGTGAGAGGTCTTTTATAGTCTATAGGCTTAATTTACATTCAAAGTATCATTTACAGTACATTCAGAGCTACAAAACGTACAAAAAGCAAGATAAAAGATCAATTTAAAGGATAAATTTAAATTGTTACTAGTTGAACATTTTAGATGATCAAGATCAAGTTTAAAGTTTTCAGAGCAATGCCTGATGGGAAGATCTTAAGTAAATAATGACAGCATCTATGCACTTTTTCTTTTGCACAGAGAATAAAAAAACAGTCTGGACTGTAATGACAGGAAGTGTAATTTACTTAATTGCAATTCTAAGAAATTCAAAAGGTAATGGCTTTGTGGGAAATTAAGTTCTTTCACCTTGATCCATAAATCTGCCTGTCTGTCAGTATAAACCTTAAAACTTCAAGACTTTTTTCCCCCAAATTATTGATGAAAATCAGGTGGTGAGGGGAAAAAAGTATTACAAGAAGACCAAAGATCTCTGCATATTTTTTCAAATTAAATTAAAGTTATTAGGTTTATTAGGTTATTAAGTTAGTTATCAGCTCTAGTAAAAAAGCAATATATTTAAAATACATTTATTTCATTTATTTCATAAGTATGGTTCAAATCTATTGACATATTTGCTGACATATCGCTAGAGACTTACTGATATAAAAAATATAATTCAGTTTTATTTGGAGTATACTTGTGCACAATGTACATTTTTAATATTAAGCCTAAAATGTGTTTTAATGTCACTATTGATAATGATCTTTGAATAATATTGGTAATTATATGCAAGATATTTAAAGTGTATCTAAAGTATACTTGCAATAGTTCCACTTTAGCACAATCAAATGTGCTTCAGTATATCTTTATTTAGCACTACTTCTGCACAATTAAAGTGCATTAAGTAAAAAATTAGTAGTTCCAATTTATCAGACTTTAAGTATACCTGTTTAGTTTACCAAAAGTTAAATTGCAGAGTATTTTTATTAAGTACATAAATATGTAAATATATTTGTAGTATACTTAGCATGAAATAAAAGTATTTCAAATACATTTTAGTTTATTTAATTTTTACTAGGGAGGTTTATGAGTTTTAATTTATTTGAATCCAAAATCTTGTTTCAATTCAAATTTACCGATTTAAAAAAAATATTTGATTCATTTCATTACATTAAAATAAAAAAACACTAAAATTACATTCTTAGCACATTTTAATACTAAAAAACATTCTGCTAGTTATATCATTATACTGCATATTCATGTTGCATTTTTCACAATAACTACAAAATAGAAAGATACCATTTCGTATTTATTTTTTTAACGTGTGAAAATTTCGGATGAGAATTTCAGACTCAGTGTGCAAAAACCTTTAGTCACCAAAGAATGATTATTAAATATGATAAAGCAGACTTGAATTGATGCTGTCAGATACTTAAAATTAGTTCAAATTGTATTATTTAAAGAAGCATCCAATTGCTTCTGACCTGTATAAGCTCCATGTGTTTAGCATGGATTAAGAGACCAGTATAAATTCCCATGCTACTCCATGCTGGTTTAGGATGCATTTTGATGGCATACACCAGCAGAACATACGATCCCACCAGCATCAAAAACACAATCTGGTCATAAGCTATGTAATGCAAGAGAAATGAAGGATCAATGTGGGTGGTGCTGTGCTACTGCTGTCAGCAGAATCTCTGTAAAGGACATGGGCGTGTGTGTGTGTCTACAGCTGGTCGTGATTTCTGCTGATGCCCTGGCGTTGGATCAATGATCTGCAGCATATGTATGACTGTGTTTTGAGAGATAGTGTCTGAGTCATTATTGCATGCCTCTACAAGCACCCTTCTGAGGATACAGTCTCCTTAAGCAGGTGTCCGCAACAATCAAAACAGTTGCCGACACGTTACACTTATATAAGACAAGAACAAGACAGGATTTTCTGTGCTGCACAAAGCTCTCTCAGCCATCACCGGTGGGATCAGGTGATAAGGGCATATCTGAGCTTTTCCCTTCCCAGTCAGGCAGAGGTGCATTGTGGTTATGACACTGAGAGGATCAAATGAGACCCAGTTTTTCGAAAAGCTCTGCATCTTTGGCAGGAGTCACAGAGTTCTGTATTCAATTAGGACACGAGAGCTTAACACAGTGAGCAGCACTCAGTGCCTGTTCCCTGATGAGACTTAACCGTAGTCTCACCACTAATCAGACGCCACCGAGCACAGCACATTTTCTCCAGCATGCCTGTCACATCCCATCATGCCTGTCTGTAGCCTAGCACCACAATCAGCACACATCTGCAAAAGAAAAACTATGAGGGTTTTAAGGAAAATTGAGTACTAGCGAAGCATTTACTGCATACTAGGCAGAATATACTGTCTATATTTTAAGCAAATAATACATGTGAAACAGTATGCAGCTGTAAATGCTTTAAGGTTGTGTGAAATGTTGTTGTCACATGACCTTATTAGATTGCATGAGTGGTGCCCAGTTAAAGTGTCAGAAATATGGGCATTTGTAGCCCAGTTTTGTTAAAAAATATCTTTTGCAGTTGAGAGGGAGATGTTAAAAATTGTGGTTGATATTACTTCCAGTTCATTCGTCATACTGCAAGTCAAGCACGCTGCATTGCAGGATACTGTGCATACTGAATTTTTTGGTAAAAATACAGTATAGTTGGTTATGCTTTTTCCTGTGTATAAAATTTGCATACTTTGCACAGTATACACTACTGCTGTTTGCTTTTTTTTCTTGTGCTCAACAAAGCTGCATTTATTTGATCAGAGCTACAGTAAGAACAGTAATGTTGTGAAATATTATTACAATTTAAAAGAACTTCTTTATATTTTAAAATCTAATTTATTCATTTGATGCAAAACTGTATTTTGAGCATCGTTACATAATCCTTCAGAAATCATTTTAATCTGCTGATTTGGAGCTCATGAAACATTTCTTAATATTATCAATGGCTAAAACAGTTGTGCTGCAAATTTTTGTGGAAACTGTAATTTTTTCAGAATTCTTATATGAATAGAAGGTTCAAAAAAACAGCATTTATTTGAACTGGAAATCTTTTTAACATTAAAAATGTCTTTACTATCACTTTTGATCTATTTAAATTCACCATATATAACCTATTCTGGTTTTGTTGCATGCATATTTTGCTCATTTAATTAAACCAAACCAATCAAATTTAAATTTGTTGGTATCTTGAAATACTGTGAATTCAAATTGCTTTCAATGGCCATTCAGTCATTATGATACTAATCCATGTTTCCCATTTTTCCTGCTGTCCAATAGCCTGTGGAAGGGTTGTTAACGTCCTGTTTAAGCTTCATGCTTACAACGGTTTGAGGCAGACATGAATAAGTAAGCAGTGGCTTGTTAAAATGGCAATGCGTGCCCTCAAGGGTCCAGTCATCCTCTGGGCGATCCACTAATGACCCCTGTCCCACAGGCCCGCCTCCCTATTGCACAGCCATGCTGATAAATAATCTTTCTGACTAGCACTTTACAGCTTAATTCTTCACTGTGCGTGATCACATGAACTCGTTTGGCCCTCAAACCAACGGCTGAATTAATAAAAGCTGATTAGCATGAGGCCTGACACTTGGAATTTCCCTCGGGACAAACCCTGAGCGGACACTTTGGCTCTTTATGTGAGGTTAGAATCGTGAATCTCCCCCCACCTGCTCACACCCTCACACAGCACAATCAATAGTTCCTGCACAAACAGACTGGATCTGTATCAGTGTATCACAAAGCTTGGATTTAAATTGTTGTGGATAAAAATGTAAAAATCAAAATGGACTATTCCTATTTATTTAGGACAGCAGGAAATTATCTAAAATATAATTAATAAAAAATTTTTTTTTTAATAAAATATAATTAAATATAAAAGACATGAAAGATAAATATATACATTTAAAAAAATATATAATTATTAATGGTATATTTAAAAATAATAATAATAATAATACATATACATATATATATATATATATATATATATATATATATATATATATATATATATATATATATATATATATATATATATATATATATATATATATAGAAGCTTTATATAAAATTGACCAGGAGCAATAAATAAATATATAAAAAAAAACATAAAAAACAATTATGTTTTATGTTTTGAAAATAAGATATGAAAACTTTGGATATTTTAGATTTCTTTATCGGCCCTTTTTAACTTTGGATAAAGCTGTCATGTAAAGACATGAAATTAATATTGCTAATAATTTAAATGTTGATATACAGTATAAATTCAGTATATAATATATACACACTATATTATTCATATGCTGAATACACACCTTAACTACTGTATATTTAAAAATGAAAGTAATACATATTTAGGAGCTTTATTGAAAACTGACATGGAAAAATTTAAGAAAATAATTAAAAACTAACATATGAAAACATAATTATAGAAATATAAAAATAAAATATTGGATTTTTTTTTATTTTATTTAATGACCCTGTTTTAATTTTTGATAAAGTTCCTGAATAGGTATTATACACACACACACACACACACACACACACACACACACACACACACACACACAGTACATAATACAGACTATATTGTATACATTATATACTGAATACCTACTGTATAAATGGTACATTTAAAAATGTAAATAATAGGAGATTTATCTAAAATCAACAAGGGGTACTAAATATAAAAAATAACAATGGATATGTCATATCTATTTAATTCCCTTTGTATTTATTGTTGATAAAGCTCCTGTATAGGTATTATGTAAATATGTAATTTACATATTAATATTTACAGTATATAATACTGTATACATTCTATACTGAATACATACTCTGAATACATACTGTATCTTTACCATTTACAGTTGTGTGTGTCAAAGATGTTTGATACATTAACAAAGCTCAAATGCACAGCATCTCAAGACTATTTTACAAATTTGATGGCTGCTTATTAGATCAATAAAGGTGAAAGTCATATTATGCGACTACACATTATGGAGAGCTTAGCATTAGACAATTCTGGCATGCAGCAATTCAATTTGAAGACAATTTTAAAACAAGATACCCCATACAGACAGATATTATTTCAATTATGTGCTATCAGTACATAATCAGGCTAATCAGTACTCACTGAAATCATGCAGGCCTGCAGACAAAGACAGGAAGCTGTGGAATGCAGAGACTAAGTCAATGCACTTTATTTACAGCAGCCAGGCTTCAGCTAATGAAAGACAATGCACTGGCTAACCAGCTCTGGCCTCGTATAATGACAGACAATGCAGTACCTGACCAATAAACGCCAGTGTAATGAAAGACTTTGGCCTTATTGACTTACAGTTCTGCTGTAATGACAGACCAGCCACTTCGTTGATTGTCTGAAAAATTACATAATACTGCATGCATTCTGGCTTGAATTGTGCACTGTGATGGCAAAATGTTGAAAAATAACAGCTATTGCCTGCTGAAAAAGACAGAATCAATTTTTCACTCAACACAAAAGGCAAACAAAATACCAAAATCTCATTCAAGCACATCTAAACACAAGACACATTGTGCTTTGGGTTTGTATTGCTGCATTGCACAGACTCAAATCCCAAATAAGCTCAGAGTGGCACTTAACAATAATGCAATCGCATATTCTATGGATGGCAAATTGTTGTGCAGGTCCGTTATGATGCAACAATGGCTTGGATTGGCGTCAGAGTGCTGCAGTTAAAAAAAGCAATCGCAACATTTTCTTTGGTTGGCGTGCAGTTAAAAAAAGCAATAGCATTTGATCGATAATGACAGATGAGTGACAAAGCGTCGGATGGTGCGCTTTTGTTTGTGAGGTCATCTGATTCTAAGGGTGATTTATGGCGAGTATCAGAGCCATTCGTGCTCAAGTTAATGAGGGCAATCATAGCGCTCAGCACTCCCGTGATTAAATGAGGGGAAGCAGGCCACGTCTCTATTGTTCTTCTCTATCGCTGATGTTTTTCGCAGTTGGACATTTGATGGGTTTAGAGTAAGGCCTAGAACGTCCTGTTCTGTTTCTTTCAGCAACACTCACAACTAAGCAAATGCTTCGGTTCAGAAAAAAACTCTTCAAAATAACTGTCACTGTCAGTCGGCTTTTTTATACTAAGACCTCATAATCCGAAAGAATTTAGAATGTAACATGGGAACTCAAAGTAGCACAATGATTGTTGAGTGTTTTATCTTGACAATGTACAAATCGTCATGTCACTCTCTCGTTCGGTTGTCACCAAACTGCATCTGTGAGAGTCTATAATTAAACAATCTTCCTAGAAATAACAAATGCAGCCAGGCAACACATTTACTTTCATAGTCAACATGAAAAGCCCTTTGCACCACATTTTAATTATGGAATTTGATACATTTCTGAGTGATGATGACTTCTGGAAATTATAACGTTTTAATGGCACTTTAAAAAATACTAAATAAATATAAATTATAAGAATAAAGTCAGAATTACAACTTTAGTCAATACATGAATAATATAGTAGAAATATGAGGTTACAGTTTTAATATTTTGAGAATAAAGTTAATATTTTGATTAATCGTTGTTCCTTTAGCTTCTATGTGAGAAATGGATGTGGATGATTTAGTTAAATCTACTTTAGGATAGGATTTAGCAATAAATAACTCAACAAATACTTTAGGATAGGATGAAGCAAAAAATAATATAAATGGCAACCAGTGGTCCACTTTAATCTCATATTGCTATGAATTTATTCTCCTATTGATATGACTTGTTCTGCTATTTTATACTTAATTCTCAAAATACTAGGAACTTAATCTCACAATGCTACTATTTAAATCTCAAAATATTATGACTTTATTCTCACTAATTCTCAATAATGTGAATAACTGATGAATCCTGTACAACAAGAGCAGGAATGTGCATTAGGAGAGAAAATAGGGTGAACTCTGATTTCATGTTGACTTTAAAGTGGCATAAAAGCATGCAATGTAATCATCTTACCTTGGCCTTGCCTGTGCTTTGTAAGATATGGACAAGTGCACAAGCCATCTCCTCCTTGTTCTTCACACTTAGTGCTGGCTCCAGCAATGAGCACATTAGCATGTAATTGTTAGTAATATACTCTGCGAACTCCTTGTACAGCTCCATGGGGAGGATGCTCATGCTCTGATATCGGGATTTCATTCGGACCATGGGTCCTGGACTCTTTCCTTTATTGGGATTCGGTGTGCTCACGGAATACCATTTTTCCACAAACTGCCGGCCGGTGACTGCCGCTATAGGGATACTGACCAGACCTACGTAGTTATTTTTGTCCTTCTTCTTCTTTTTGTCCGTTTCTTTGTAAAGATGCACGGTGATGCTCTTAACTGAGGGCAGGTTGTTGAACTCAAAGTGTTCGCCCCAGAAAACATTGTCCGTTTTGAGTTTGCAGGTAGTCCGTGCGTATAACGTGTCATCCAGACAAAGTTCACAGAAGTATTTTTTCTTTGCCGGCAAATCCTTGGCTTCGATAATCCAACATTTCAGCATGTTTTCCACTCGACGGGTGTTATCCTGCGGAATATAAAAAACGAAAACACTGCGTTTTACAGTGACCTCTGTAAACTGCAGAAAGGAATTAGATAACCTCCTGTGTACTTTAACAAGTTAAGCCGTGTTAATGCAGAGAAGTCGATCAGAAACGGTCAATCAATATGTGAGACGGGATATATGAAAAAGTAACATGCTGACTGGCTTAAACCTCATCTCGTCTAGAATTATCCAGGATTCAGATGAATCATCCAGTTTACCTTGTTGGGATGCACAGCACGTCTCAAATTCTCCATCCATTTGTCTCTCTCGGCAGCCGACCGACATGAGAAGCATTTGCTTCCTGTTGAAGTAGTTACCTGCAATTACAGATTACAATTATCAAATTTGTGGATAAGTGCATTAACGGAGCTTGAAAGGACTGAAATGCAGATCGGGAGATGGTGGATGTGAGCAGAGAGATCCACTGAACGCTACAGTACTCAATCAATGAACTGTTTCCCAGGAGTGGAGAGCAATTACATTTGGAGGAAGAACAAAACTCTCAAATAGCCCTATCAGACAGAGCACACTTACATCTAACGTATTTGCAGGATCACATGTGATATCAGAGAGTTGAGATACATGCATAGGCCTTTTACAAATGTTCTTTTCATATCCAAAATTTACCCTGAAAAGACCATCTGCTCAGAGCAACACAATCCAGGTGACATCAAAAGTACTGGACCACATTTGAATACAGAGGGGTGAATTCACTAAACAGTTGCGAGACTTTTGCATGCTGTGTTTCAGAACAAAAACAGCTCTAATTTGAAAACCGATCCAGATTAAGCAGGCATTATCTGCACTGATATAGCGCTGCTTATTCTTTGTATTTAAATTATACTTAAAATAAATATTTAAAATAACTAATTAGAAAAATTTATATTAAGAAAAAAATAAGTAATTACAATTAAATTAGAATGTAAATATATATTTTAAATTATTTATTGTGAAATATAATAAAATAAAATAAATTTAAATTATGTTATAGATTATATTTAAACTGAAATAAATATTTTAAATAAGTAAAGTAACAAATATTAAACAAAAATAAATAATTGTAAAATATTTAAATATCTGAAATATAGATATTTTAAATAAGTATATTGCAAAATATTTGCAAATATTGCAAATATTTAAAATAAGCAATTGTAAACATTTACAATGTAATGGCAAAACATTCTTTTTAAGCTCAACAACATCACATTTTATGTAAATCAGGCTTATTTTAAAAAGTCAGTTTATCCTTCCACTTCAGAAATTGAGTGTACCCTACTAAATGCAATTCAATTCCCATATAATTCTTAATGTTATAATTCTAGTTTACATACATTACATAAATGATGGAATAAATAGAGCAAACAGAGCATAATCCATAATGGACCTCTGGCTGACCCCTGCAGAACTTCTACTAACTGTGAGTGTCTCATTCTTTCCAGCTGGCGTCTGCTGCAGTGTAACAGTCATCGACTCCTTGTGAATTGGTTCCTCTTAGAACTCACCTCACAGAACACAGAGAATTAGAGGAGATACTCAGACAGAGGGGACAGGCTCTTTTGCACCCTCTGGGCAAGAAATGCAAAGAGACAGGAAGACCCTTCTGGTATTAAGATCTGCATACAGATATCTGATTTAAGTATCATACTACCTAACTTAGATTAATTCAAAAACCCTTTTCTAAAATCATTGTTTTAAATACAAAAACATTCCTCTGTAAGCAATTTTAATGTAGAGTAGTTAACTAAATGTAATCTAAAACAGCAGCATGACTGTAGTTTAACAACTTCAAATTATGCTTAGCTTGCTGCTTGGCAAGCTAAAGTTGCAAAGTAGCATTCCAGCACTGCTTTTTTATGGTATTTTTGTGCTTTTTGGAGTTTAACAGCCACAAAGCAGCATGAATGTCCTTTAAAATCCCTTATTTTGTGTTCAACAGAAGTAAGAAAGGTTTAGAAGTACAGTACACTATAAATAAAATAATATGTATATATATATATAAATTCGTTTTTTTTTTTGGTTAATTTTTTTTTTTTTGAGGAAATTTTTGTGGATGTGTGTTATCAGTTTTTTTTGTCTGCACCCTCTGACCTTGTAATTATATAAGCATCTGTTTTAAGTGAGCCTTCTCTGCAGCACACATGAAAATCATCCAGTAACATGACCCGTGGCCCCTCAATGACTTAACTGCGCAACGGCTAGATAGCGCTGCTATTTTCTGCAAACTATTTGATCTTGGCTAATGGTCTTAATGAAGTTTTAATGGGCCTTTGCTGCGTGCTATTTTGAGACTTGTCGGACATTAAAAGTCCTTTTGGCAATTAATTCAGAGCTGTGACTTCAACAGGGCACTGAGGTCAGTCGACTCACCTCAAAGCAGAAATCCTGTCCCAGGATGCTGCTGTGCACAGGTTTGATGAGGACTTCCTCCTCCATACTGAGATCTAGAGCTTCTACTGCACTGCTGGGGCTGAGCAACGACTCGTGAGACCGCGATTCCTTCAGCCTCTGCATCAGATGGGATCTACTGGAGTGAAACAGGAAGAGAGGAACACATGCATCAGAGTCAAACAGGCATTTGTAGTTGATTAGAAGTGAGATGCGATGCGGACCGGAACTATCGGAATACGCTGGCGTGCTGCTGTGAGCACAGCACGAGCTGCTGATTTCTCACTGCCTGACTAGTCAGCAGTTCTGCTGCAATGCATACAAAAGCTGAAGCTTCCAGGCACCGTCATGACATATCTGACGAAGATCAGAGGGGCAGCGGCCTGGGAAATGATGAGGCCATGAGGCATTTCCACAAAGTTGCAATGAGGCATCAAAAAGCAGCTTTGCCTGATTGGAAGTGAGGTGTGTCTTACACAGAAAGTGGTAAATAAAGTTTGCCCTCCAGGTGGATGACCTTTACTCGGATGGGACTGTTTGAATGAAGCCACCGAGGGCATGTTGAGATGACCAGTTCTGTCACAAAAATGAAAAGGAAGTAACACTCATACACACACACACAAAGTAAAAGGTGAGAAGAAGTGTTTACAGGAAGTGTGACTTGTCTTCTCCATGTTCCTTTAGGAAAGAAAATGTTGCTAATTTCTTAATTGCTCCTCCTAGACAATGATGTGATTAGGAAAGAGCAAATGGAGCAAATGAAGTGTGCTGTTAGAGTTTCCTGAGAGAAAATCTTCTCTGAAATTTTAGATATTTCAACAATGTCTAAAACTGTGCTCTTAATTGCTCAGGTATCAAAATGTGCAATCAAATGTTCATTTCAACATGAACTTCAATATACCACTTTAAAATATTAAAAAAATTAACTCATCTGAGCCCTATTTCAACATTAATTTTGTAGCTTACGATATTTCTACATTATTGTCTATATTTATTTCTCCTAAGAAATATTAGGAAACATCTAAGACAAAGGTATGAAACATAACTGAGGTATAAATATATGTGTGTATATATATATATTTATATATATATATATATATATACTTGGTATATAATAAAATCCAAAATAGAAAAAAAAATACTAAAAACTAAAATTATTCTGATGGATATTCATTCTGAGATTTACGACTGCACTTAACAATGTTATTAAATTATTCAAATGAGTGATAAATGATGGCCAAGATAATACAGATGTTAATTTTTTTTAAATTACATATGAATATTCATTGATATGATGCCACATAAATAAATAATACAGACTGATAACTGATATAGTATGAATATATTTTATTTTTACTACTGCTCTTTCCTGCATTCTTGAGAGGTGCAGGGCTTTATCTATTACTGCGACATGCTGTACATCACTGAAGTTATAGCATCCACAAATCTCATCCTTACAGTCCTGCAAATTACTATACAGTGCAACCCAGAAAGGAGAAAAAAAATGTGCAACCAAATTGATTTTCATATTCATTTCAGTCCTTAGATATTGAGTTGAGGTAACAGATGATGGAATTACACAGGCACCCTGCTGATAACAGAAATTGGCAGATCAAATTATGAGTTATGAAATTGTGTAACATAAAAACTCCCTTGGAAAGTCTCAAGAAAGTTACAGGCCCATTTTGCTATCCTGGTCCATGACAGTCAGAATAGGATTTAAAAGAAGACAAGAAATACCTATATTTTTCTGAAATTCCGCTAGTTTCATAAGAATTCACAGGGCATAAGTCAAAGGCTATAAAAACTCTTTTCAGTCAAATCCCACAGGACGATGACCATATTACCCTCCCGAGGTCCTGCATACCACAGTTCATCTGTTCATTTTTCCTGACATGTAATAGATCAAATCAAGCCAGTGCTTCTCAGGTCCTGACGAATGACACACTGCAGACTGCAGGCCGATAATAAAACTCATGTAACGTCTCTCTAGTGACTCTGCCAGTGGTGTCAGGGAGTCCACAGATGACCTGAGGTGAACATATGTTTGCTCCAAACATCGACCAAAATGACAAGGAAACTTGCTTTATGCATTTAGAGAATTACCGATAAGGGCAACAGGATTGGAAAAGACGTACTTCATAACAAAAAAATTACAAAGAAAAAACGAAAAAGACGGTTTATAATATTTTAATACTAACTTCTATGAATTACATAACTAATGTTAGTTACACATATCTATATTTCTATAATTATATATACAAGTATTAATGCATTTTTAATATATACATATACAGAGAGAGAGAGGCCTTTCGCCATTTTAATTTACAGATTCATGACTACAGCAGAGGAAATAATCAAGGAACGAATTGCTAAATGCTGCAAACCTTAAACTTGCATCATCTACATGAGCAGCACACTAATGTAGCGGTGGGAGATATGGCAAAAATACCATATCATTTTTTTTTTCAGGAAAATCACGATTCATGATTTTATCATTATTCTTTGTCATGTTGGTTTTACAATTTTTGAAAGTTATCTGATCAGTACAACCAAACTACGTTCTCTATTTTAAAAACAGAGTGAATGAAGAATGAATGAATGAATAATGTGGGTAACCAAACAGTTGCTTGGCCCGTTTTTTTTTTTTTTTTCCTACTATCAAAGTCAATTGGGACCAGCCACTCTTTGTTTACCCACATTCTTTAAAATATCTTCTTTTGTGTTCAGCACAAGAAAGTAATTAATACCGGTTTGGGACAACATGAGAGTGAGTAAATAATGGCAGATATTAATTTGGTGAACTATACCTTTAATGACAAGCTGCAGCAAGTTCAATACTATTACTCTGCTGTCCCTTTAAGACTTGCACTAATACACAGATACGCATCTGTTTTTCTCTCAACTGTTTACTTTCACTTTAGACATAACCAACTGTGTTTATATGCAAACCTTGTGTGTTTTTGACATTATTAGCGCAATCCAACACCAAAGATAGTGTATTCCAGCAATCAGGCACTGTTCGACAGGCTTTTTTTAGTGTGTGTGCACTTCAGGTGTACATGCTCTGAAAAAGCTCATGTCAGAACAGTACACAAATTATATATTCCACCGGCAAGGCTTTAAAGCACATGCAAATAATGAACTTTTGTGAATGTTGAAGTGCAGTGTCCCATGAGTGTAACTCTACCTCTGAGTTAACATTTCATGTGAATGTATGACACATTGTTCTTGTGATATTTGTTCTTTTTCTGTTTTTGTGGAAATTTTGATCTTGGAGAATTTTTAATTTTGATATAGATCGTCATTTATCTGTGCATGCACTTGTGTTAACTGCCAAGCCACATCTCTGAATAAAAAGGCAGAAATATTATCCAAATATTCTTTCTGGAAAAGAAGGCACTGAAAATCATCTATTAGTAGATAAAACACGGCATTCGAAGCATTAAATAATGCAAAGGTCAAGTAGACATCTGCATGGGCACAAACTTGTTCTGTTTGTGCATGCATGGGCTCCTCTGATCAGAGAAGGTTGGTGATGACTCATGGGAAATGTGAGCCCATGGAGCTGAGATTTACACAGGTCGAGTTTGGAAATAGAAACTTCTACAGTGTATTAAAAAACCTGTTTTCTTATCAGTTTAAAATGCAAAAGAGAAGTGTATAATGACAAAATCTCTTTGCATATTGGGTTTTTTGTACTTATTTTAAGAAAACAATGACATTTGCATACAGTACATACAAATTTAAACACGGAAATTCAGATTTTTTTTTTTTTAATAATAATAAAACAAAGAAACATGATGTAAAACAAATATATAATGCTTAACAGAACCTCACTTTTGGACCCTGTTGAAAGTGGAACTGTCTTTAGTAATGCTGTACTTAGTAAATTTTTATACTAAAATGCTTTATTAATCTTTCTAGTCACATCATGATCAAAAACCACAATAACTGCTTAGGTATTCAGACATCAAAGCTCCGTTATGGTTGGCTATCACAAAGAAACAAGAAAAAAAAAGGAAACCATTTTGGCACAGCATGAACTGAAACAACAAACTCCATTGCAGGTTACAGAAAAACAGTCAAACATCCAACTAATCTGTTAATCCCATCAAACCCAGTGTCAATAACAAGACTTTTCAATAGAACCGCAGCCATCAAGATGAGAAAAACAGGAAGAAGCAACATTTCCCAAACTTACTTTTTACTATTCTGATTCAGCATGGTCCCAGTGCAAAACAAAACAAGTCCAGAGGCTGCAAGAGAAGTGAGCCAGTGTAGCGATTATCCTTGATTTTCCTGCAAGATATCAGCTTGGAAACCGTGTTCACTGCACAGTGCTCTGCCTAAAACATTTAGAGCGAGGGAGTGCCTTAGTCTCCAACCACCCTAGGGAACAATCTGTTGCATCTTGAACACACCCAAATCCATTTTCAAGGATTTCTATTTAAAAATATGCTGCTCTTGCTATCAGAGCAAGGCTTTACAGACTGTTGCTGCAGTTCTTGTTGGGTTTACATGGAATGTTATTCTTTAAAAAGATGATTCTACAAAAAAAAAAATTGCATAATTAAAGGTTATAAAACTGTAAGCAACCAGCAGTTAAAAGTCTGTGTATCATTGCACTACAAAGCTTTAAAAAATAATGGTAACACTAAATAGCCAATTATTAAAAAAGCACTTCTACATTACGGCAAAGCAAAACGGTTTCTCTTTAAGTACGTCTTCATGAGCTAATAATAAGGGAGGAAGAATAGACAGCAGCAGATTGTGGACTCCGCAGACCTCGCATGCTGTAATTAAATTCATGTTGTGGAGTGCAGCCTGCCGTCTGGTCTAAGTTTGTGTCCTATATCTGTGGTTGACTGTGTACGGTGTACTCCGCCTCCAACGGTTCCCACACTCCTCGACAGGAAGCAGTCCTCCCTCGAGATCTCTGCTCCAAATAGGAAAGGACTGCCAAGGAAACCAGCAATACAAGCAAGGTTTTTAAAGAGAATGACAATGGCTCAGTGAACCTGGCATACGGTGCTGTTTAATGGAAATTCAAACTTGGCCTGTAGTGCAACTGGGAAATACATACAGAACAACTACAGCAATGTTTTACAAGGGTGTAGAGTACCTGAGTAGCTCTTCTGCATTTTTAAAAGAAATTAATTTTTATCGATGCATCCTTTAGCAAGGACAGTAAAGTGAAAGATATTGCTACAAAAAAGTTGTATTTTAAAAAAATGTTGTTCATTTGTACTTTCTATTTATCAAAGAATTAATGATAATTAGGGCTGTCAAATGATTAATCGCGATTAATCGCATCCAAAATAAAAGTTTTGTTTACATAATATATGTATGTGTACAGTGTATATTTATTATGTATATATAAATACACACACATAAAGTATATATTTAGAAAAATATTTACATCTATATACATTTATATATTTATATTCTTATATTTTATATTATATATAAATATATTTAATATATAAACATAACATATTCTTCTTAAATATATACATGCATGTGTTTGTATTTATATACACATAATAAATATACACAGTATATTACACATACACACATATATTATGTAAACAAAACTTTTATTTTGGATGCGATTAATCGTGATTAATCATTTGACAGCACTAATGATAATAAGAAATGTATCCTGAGCAGCAAATCAGCATATTAGAATGATTGCTGAAGAACCCTCCAGAAATCATTCTAATATGCCGATGAATGGCTGCTAAAAAATTCAGCTTGCTCATAGGAATACATTTTATTTTAAAATATATCAAAACAGAAAAAAGTTATTTTAAATTTTAATATTATTTCACAATATTACTATTTTTATTTTATTTTGATCAAATAAATGCAGCCGTGCAGGGTACTTCTTAAAAACATTAAAGTCTTACCAACCCTGAACTTTTAAATAGTAGTAATATACACGATATACATAGACTGTATACAGTATATACTGTAGGCTTAGATTATGAACAAGCTACATTTAAGAGAATTTCACAAGCCAAGATTTCAAAAGCTAAAAATGTATATTATTTATTTGCTTTTAAGCCATTTTTACTTACACTCAAATGTGTTTTCGGCTACATACTTGGAGTAAAAAAAAAATATGACAAAATGTCAAAACTATCCATTATTCCTTAAGGGCAATATGAATACACAAGATACATGCGAACTAGATCAGTCAGCTCATGTAACACATCTCACTAAACCTCTCATTTTATAATCAGAAAAACATTTGGGAGCTCAGTGAACAATGTAATTGTTCAGCATCCCATAATACCCTGGTACACAGCTTATTACTGCATTTCAACAGCTGTGTTTGAGTTCACAGATGAATAGTTAGATAATCTCAGCACTATCGATGGGGTCACTCCTAAAACCCACAAGAATCTTTTTAGAGAAGCTTATTTGGGTGATTCTTGGGGCATGGAAAGAAATACTTTTTTTTTTTTATGAGAAAGCAGGAGAAAAACAAAAGAAAAGTTATGTATGCATATTTTATGAAAATAAACATTTTCCTTCCATGGAAAATGGAACTCACATTTAAATGCACATTCTTAAATAAGTACTGGTGATGTTAAATAAGACAATAAAATGTTGATGTTTACCGTGCATTGACTAACAAGGTTATAATATGTCATAACATGGTTCAAAACAGACCATTTCAAAGAACTGACAGACAAATTACACATACTTTTTTTAGGTCAACATAAAGAGCTGTAAAAGCCCATTAAATGCATCTGCCAATGCTTGACATGTCAACTTATACCCAATTTTAACAGCCCACAACCAGCAAGGCTTTTAAACTGCCAGGAATTACTGAAGCTCTAAAATGGTTGTGTAGAGAGAGAAAGGCAGTTAAAATGGAACGATATTTCTGCGCTAACCTTGGCGAGTCTTAAACTGCTATGTGACAAGGTTTTTGAAATCATCATGAATTTTGAGGGCCCTTAAAAATCCTTCACACAACTAGTGATAATGGCTTAGATTGGCTTGGACAGAATGAGTCAGACGCAAACACTCACACAAATGCCAAACCTTGCTCCTAAACGAGTAATTAACAGATTCCTACAAATGAAAAAAATTTAAAACATGAATATTCATTTTGTCCTCAGCATAGTACATTCACACTGCACCTGCCTGGTGAAAAAAGCATTTTGAAAACATGTTTTTTTTAAGTAAACAATATAGTTATAATAAAAAATGTGACTTTAAAAAATATTGTTGTTCAATTTTATTATTATCTTCAAATTGTACAGGATATTGTACATGAAAATGTCAAATTGATCATTTTAATTAATGTTTTTTGGATTTTAAATGAGTGTCCATTAACAATCAATCATATTGTGCGTAGGAGAAAAAGAGACCAAAAAATGTCAAAAAACCAAATGAAAATCAAGCACACTACTAATACTTTTTTTAATATACTTTTGCAAGTATTGGTACCATGCAGGATTTTCTTTTGTTTATTTACTAAATGAGTGTCAAGCATTTAAACTGATTTCAACAAAATCATACTTGAGTATTTATTATTTACTCTACATGTCTCATTCGATTAAGATTTATATGTTATGTGTCCAGCAGCATATAGAATGAGAACACATAATAATGTAATTTAATTAATTTTGTTTGCCAATAAACATTTAATCACGGCAATAAAATAAAGCAAAGTACTCATAATTTATAATAAATACTACACATATTCATAACATACTCTCAGTCTTCACCATGGAGCTTCTTAAGCTATGCTAAATAACACACTCTTGTAAATACACAACTACAGATGCACTAAGTCAAATATACAACCTATACAACACTCTCAAAAACAAAGGTTCTTTAATGGCATCTATGGTTCCATAAAGAACCTTTAACATCCATAGAACCGTTAGATTCCCCAAAAGGTTCTTAGAAGTGGAAAAAGGTTCTTTAGATTTTAAAACAATCCTCACACTAAGAAAAAAATAAGTCATTTAGGAATTGTTCACTAAAAGGTTCTTTGGAAAACCAAAACTGTGAAAACCTTTATTTTTAATATTTAAAAATATTTAATGAATTATAAATGGCAAAAATCTTCATTCTCTCACAGCATCTCTTCAAACATGGATTATCAGATCCGCCCATTCCACATAGAGAACATTGGGATGTCAAACAGCACATCCCAGTAACAGGGTGGAATAACGGATATCATAATATCAATTCACAAACTGACAGTGCCATTAAATGATTTTTTTTTTTACCAAAAGCAGTCATGAAGACCTCTAGCCTCCACCTGACACGGCGTGTATTCCTCACCCAGCGTGCGGTTTTGTACATCTGCTCCCACACAAAGGACAGAATGGGGAAGCTGCGCAGAGTTAAAAGCCCTGATCTGTTCATAGGGACTGAACACCTCAATTCCCGGCTACAATCCCTGCTGACCGCAGCAGCGCTCTGTTTACCATCGATTAATGCCCTGATAATGCCCACAAAGGCTGGGAGAGCACTGTGACTCGTCCCTCATCTCTCTCTCGCCCGCTTTCATTCTTTCAGCATGGAAGCTCTGTAATGAGATGCCATTCAAGCACAATGCAGAGCTCCTGTAACACACTCCATCCGCTAAGATCTGGATCTACAGCGCGCCTGTCAGAACCACAGGGATTCTGGGATGAAATACTCACCAGGCATGCTGTCAGGATCCCCGGTCCCCTGGTGATGAAGACGAGGATGAGGAAGGCTGCTCACAGCTCCATTTTGCTACCTCTGCTGCGGCTCAAAGCCACTGGGAACAGCGGACACACGCAGCCCTGCTCGCAGCGGCTCACACACACACACACAATCGCACGGCCCCACCTCTCTCTTCTCTCGCTCCGGCCTCCTTGTTTTAACTGTCACACTCTCATAGAGGAGCTGCTGTAAAACCCCCACTCATATTTAAAGTGGGCCACAGACCGTGGGCTGCGCCGATCTCTCTCTCGCTCTCTCTCTCTCTCATTGTGTTGGCTGGACTGCTGCTGTGTGCAACGGAAGCAGGCTGAAGAGTGTGAGCTGGCCCTGCCCCCTTCCCTCTGTGAGCATGTGTGTGTGTGTGTGTGTGGCCTTTGTCCTGTGGCTTTTGTGATATACTGGCCTCTTCCCTGCACTTGGAAAATCTACATCCAAAAGTAAAGACAATATCTCTCAGCATGCATGTTTGCTGGCTGTAAATGGCTGTTTGGAAGCGTGGGTGGGTGTATGTATGCCCAGTAAACCTTGACCTGCATAGTGCATACTTAAAAACAATTACAGCATGCTTGGTTATTACACTATTGCTCATATTTAGGGTTAGAGCACAGGTTTTTTGGTCCACAAGCCATTTGATAGATTTTAAAACTTTGGTGACCCCACACCCACATCTAACATCTAGAAAAAAGAATTGGATATCATAGACAAATTATGCACTTTTTATTATTCATTATATTATTATATAATAGTATTATATTTACATATTTCACGATTTATTCCATTTCATTATTACCAACTCTCTCTTGCTCATGCACCATGAACTCTGTGCTTTAAGATGTGGCATGTTACAAAATGCTTTTGGAGGCAAGACACCCCAAATGAATGAGGTAAAAAAAAAAAATTTATATACATCATCATACTTCCTCAGTTGATTAATTACATTAAGAATTGCAAACCTTATTTGTATTCCTGAAATGATGTGTCTAAATATGCATGAGCCATTATCTAATTAAATATGCATTCATTTGCAATTGTTTCCATGACATAAATCTGAACAAAATATTATTGATATGAGTCAAAGTTTATAAAGAGAGGATTTTGTTTATGTCTTTTTATGTCTTTTTTTGTGCCCTTTAAAGACATGTATTGTAGATGGAATCTACAGACAAATGTGACCTTGGATGACAAAACCAAAACGTAAGGGTCAGTTTTTTGAAAGTGAGATTTAAACATAATTTGAAAGCTGAATAAATCAGCTTTCCATTGATATATGATTTGTTGGGATAGGACAATATTTGGAAGAGATATGATTATTTGAAAAATCCAAATATTGAGAAAATCACCTTTAAAGTTGTTCAAATCAAGTTCTTAGCAATGCATATTACTAATAAAAATTAAGTTTTGATAATTTACGGTAGGAAATTTACAAAATACCTATGTACCTTTACTTAATATCCTAATGATTTTTGGCATAAAAGAAAAATCTTTTGGCTATTGCTACAAATGTACCTGTGAGATTTATGGCTGCTTTGGCTGCTTATTGCTGCCAGGGTCACAAATAGATAAAGTGCAATAAACACTCAAACATCATTTTAGATGTGTTTTCCTTCCTCTAGTCTGAAACAACACGTTAAGCAAAGGCAATAAGCTCAATCTAAAAACTGACCAGAAAGTGGAAAAAAAAACAATGCCTACAGTGGCAGAGAAAAACAACTTTCTGAGAGTTTAGCATGGTAATAAAGGTTAGAGGGCAATGTTGAAGTGTTTGGTCTTGGCAGAATAGTGCACTGCAATCACTTCAGCAAGCACTAGTCAAGTATTTGAATGTTAAGTGGCAGCTCATTGGCTGCTGTTGTGAAAAGAAACCAATCAGTTGCATCATGTGAGTAATGATGTGTGATTAGAAAAGGTAAGGTTATATTCAAAAAATATAACTAGCTTCTTTTTAAATGTTTTGTTGAAAACGTTACAACTTGAAATTATTCATTGAATTTGTTGTGAACGTGCTGGTTTTAATAACCATAAACTAATAATTTATGAGATCATTTCATTAGGCTCAGTGCTCAACTCACAATTATGTTGTATTGCATAAGAAAATTCAGTTTAAGCCATAATATGAAGAACAACAGGAGGAAGAGACCCCGGCCTACAGCTTGCACTTAAAATGTTTAATATGATGAGTTTACAATGGCTAATTGAATTTAGGAATGACTGATCTAGATAAATAAGAAAAAGAAGATTAATCAGCAATATACATCTAGTAAAGTCCAACAAAGTATATGTGTGTGTATAAGCATATGTTAATAATATAATAATTATTAGGTTTTTGGAGCCCTCTGTACATTTGTAAAATACATACAGTATGGTATGTACAACTTACATAAAACACAAAGCAAATATGTAAAAACAGTACACTTAAATTGTTTACAATATCACATCTCACTCATTGTGCTGTAAATATGTGCTTTGCATAACATGGCATCTGGCTTTCAACATATTTCCCATGAAGATACAAAAAAGCCCCCAGCCCTATTTTATCATCATCTATTAACTCGAGTGTTGAATTGACTAACATCTGAATGTATATTTAACATTAAACATGTTAATGAATGCATTGTATTATTGCGACTTCAAGGTCTGCTCTTTAGATGAACATCTCGAGTTTAAGCACCAAAAAAAAAATCCTTTGAGTGGTTCATCAATGTTCTCTCACTAAGGCATTAAAAAGCTTCCTGGCTTTTCTGGGTGGAGAAACCAAAGTGGGTTCCATGTCCTTCAGGGCTGAAACAATGAGGTCATGTCTTTGTTACATGCTGGAGACAGAAGTGTGATGTGACAGAGTCCTCGAGAGTGGGCGTTGGGCGCTGGCTATAGACACGTTCAGGAATACAATTCATCGGGCGACACAATATCCCGAAGACATGCGGTATAACAGCGGCAGCACGGGAGAGAGAGGAGTTTCCTATCACCAGCTCAGCTCTCCTCCAAACTCAGCCTTTAACATAACGTATCAAATGTGTGCGAGTCACTCGGCAGACAAATTAATGACATATGCTCTCGCCATTCTCCACCACGCACAGCTTTCCCCTACAGCAAGCCTGTGATTCATTTTCCAGTGTCATTCTCTCCGCTTTACGTCTGTGTAGGTGTGTGTGTGAGCAAGCTAAGAGCAATTACTTGTCATCTTGCAGCTTCACCTAATGGTCCCACATCTGTCTTATGGAGTTGTGGAAGTCTTTTAATATTAATTTGTATTCCTCAAAAAGGATTCCTCATATATAAGCTCCCTGGGGCATTTAAGCAGAATGAAAATTGCAATAACAGTGCCTTACTTCCCGACTGGCCTCTTGGATTGTCAACAGAATGAAAATAACCATGAATGCAATGATGCAGATGTGGCTAGCTGCCTCTCATATCTGTCATGTAGCTGCTCTGCTAGCTGTCATTATAAATGGTAAAGAAACTCTCAGCAGATCTGCTGAATGTCTGAATGCATGTTATGTGAATAGAAATTGGTAATGACGGTTAAAAACGCACGCAGGAGAATTTGAAAGAAAAGTTACAATTCTGTCATCATTTATTCACCCTCATGACATTCCAAACCCATGATTTTCTTCCCTCCTTGGAGAACAAAAGGAGAAATATGACAAAACATGACAACGAACATGACAACAACATAATAAAAGTGGTCCGTATAAGCCATGTGCTATATTCCAAACCTGACATGTTATAATTAAGGTTGTTGTATTTGAAAAGAAGCAGAGTTTTTAGTGAATATCAACTTAAAATTAAAAACTGGATTGCTTCAGAAGACTTGGACAATAGTGATGTTATGTTTATGTTACTTTGGAGCCCTTTCACTTATAAATATAGGGCTGCATGATTTTTTAATTGTGATTCTGATAAAAACTGTGATTGCAAATTAAAATTAAAAGCTCCAGGTTCGCTGTGCTTGTTTGTAGGAATACATAATTACATTATACATACATTATATTATATTATATTATATTATATTATATTATATTATATTATATTATATTATATTATATTTATATTATATTATATGAAAAATAATATAAATTGATGTTACTGGACAACTATAAATTACAGAACTAATATTGGTTGCCATAATTTCAACGTTAAACCATCAAGCTTTTTTCATTTCTTTTTATTAGCTTTTCAAAGCTTTTTTGACAAAAGCTTTTTAAAAGTGCTTATCATAAAAGTTTGTAAAGATGGTTGCCATAATTTGCACATGATAAGCGACTTATTAATTTATGCAGCATTTACTGCAAAACGTGCCACTCAGAGACAAAGAAAATACTGGATCATGAAATGCTTGTGTGTAAAAAAAAAAAAAAAACACAGTACCGTGCTTCACTCTGAAACAAGCTGTTTTATTTTGCTTAATAAAAGTAGACAGTACTTTATTTCGTGTTCCACAGAAGAAACTAATGGTTATAACAATGTTAATTTTCTATGTTTCTAAACTATTCCTTTATTAAATCTCAGGCTGTAGCAGAACGCACAAAGTCCCCTCACTCTGTTAGCTCAGTCGGCGACCTCTAACATTCCCCTCAGCGTTGTTAACATTCTCCTCCTGTCTCTTCCGGCTCCATTAGCTACAACTACAGACCACTGAACACGCGCAGAGCCATAAAACCGCCCCCCTATTTCCCTTTTCACAATTTGTTGCCTTACAGGCTGGAATTATGACGCATCATATTGACCTAGTTTTCCAGTAACTATGCTAACAACCCACCAGGACAACATAACTGCAAAACGTGTTAATTACGGAGGAGCTGGATGACATTGTTACAGGTTTAATTCAGTCACAGTTGCCTCGGAGCCAGCTCTAGCAAAGGGTCACGCGGTATCCGTCAATTCGAAACGCCGCACTCGCCGTGACAGCTCGAACATGACCTCAAAAGGTACACACACTGATGATGTGCATTCATTAATGTGTATGTAACGAGAGAAAAGCCCAATTGCTTATTGAATTGTACTTAATATTTATCTTTGTTACTATGGCAACTCTAGAGGGTAAGATTAGCTTTTGTACCCAGCGACTGACTGCTTTCATAACTGGTGCAATTTCGTCTGCAATTTCCCTCTATAGACTGCAAGTTGTTGACGCAAATTACCGTGTCATTAAATGATGATGATTGCTAAGATGTTTTGAGGGACAACAACACAAAATTGCACATACACGCTACACGGTAGTGTGCATCTCAATAAGACCTTATAATAAACAAAGTGTCACGAATGAAAGCCTAACTCGCAAGGGTATAAGAAACTGTTTGAAATGCAAAAGAAAGCTGTGACAAAGGAGACAAAAAACCTGTCTGAGAGTCTCAACGAGAGTGAACTGCACTAAGCCCTGTGAAGAAATGCCAATTTTGTTTGTGTCTGCATGTGTGGCCATTTAAAAAACTGAAGTGGCGTAGGTAGAATATAAAAACCACTGCAGCGGCCACGCAGAACTGCTGCTTGAAAGATTACTGCGTCTTAAAGCAAAGGCTTATCTGATAATTTGATTTGTCATTGATACTTGAACTCCAGTGAATCTGCCAGACACAGTTACACACTTAGGCCCGTTTCACACGGCTATTGTAACCGGCGCGTGATAGACATTAAGCACAACTGCAGGTTTGAGTTGTGCTTTGTGCTTCTGTTGCATAAACAGGTCTAAACTGTATATATTATTGAATATTTACCTCTAATAATGGCCATAAATAATAAAATGGTTATCAGGAGTGAGGAACTGATAATTATGCTAAAACTTGATTGTAACAAAAATTACTTCACATTAAAAAGGCAATCAAATTTACATCCAAATAGGAATTAATTTGCATAGATGTGTAACTATCAAAGTATTCACCTACAGTTAATAATAATAGTTTGCCTAAATTACTTTAATAGCCTCAAAGCTAAATTAGATTTAATATTAAAAATTAATTTGAGAAATAAGTCTAAATGGGACTTTTAGCTATGCTTCTGCCACATTATCAAATTTACATCCAGTTAGTAATCAATTTGCACAGAAATGTTTAAATATTAAAGTATACACCTATGTTTGAAAAAAATATACACATTATTTTTTCAATTATTTGTATTTTTTAAATAGTGAGTTTACACACACACACACACACACACACACACACACACACACACACAGACAAAAGGAAAATGTACTGGCAATTTTCTGTAATTTTATAGACATTTCCATTAACTCTAAAACACAATGCTATGAAGTGCAAAATTCAAAATACATGTACAGTAAAACACCTGTAAATAATAAATGCAGAATATCTGTATATTGTATCCAATTTTTACTGATTTATTTTTTTACAGTGTTTCCTTGATTATTTTTAGAGCTTCATAGCAAAATTAGATTAAATAAAAAGAATCAGTAAGAGAACAGAGAATAAAATCTATAGTTTATGTGCTTAGTTTGAGTCCTGTAACCTGTTAATATGGGCACCGAAATTAACATGTGCAGCTTACATATGTTGTATAAACCAGCTTTAGTGTGCATTAGCGACAACTCTATAACTAGATAATTATATTCAGCTGCTCATTTACTCCCTGAATTTCAGTCAAAAAAGAAGAAAATCTACTAACATGACTGACAATTTCCAGCTCACATGGGTTTGTTTTTGGTCTGCCTTTATATGGTCTGCCATACCTTCAATTATGAAGCATGAGTGATCTGTATGGTACAGACGTCTGGAAAATTCCACAAGCTAACTAGCTGTCGGGACGGGATATGCGGGACGCTGACAGGCCGTGAGTGACTGGCCTCATCTAGACCACAGTACAATGCACAGAAAAATCAGGTGACAGAAATGACAGCTGCGTTAAAGCTGTTCCTCTCTCTGCTATCCTCCTGGATTTGAGTGTGAATTAGAAAGACATCTCATCCTAGAGTAAATCAATTTGCTCAGGTCATAGTCATTGCAAAAAGCCCCATTACTAGAGCTAAATAGCATTCTCTGCTGTCAAAACGACAAAGTTAAGCCATCTTTTAAAATGTAAATTGCAATCCATCTATTCAGTTTTATCCTCAATTGCACCATCACTCTTTTGCAAACTCTATTTTGTATAAAGCAGTGCAATAAATAGCACAAATACCACTGAATGTTATCACATTATTCTGCAATTCCTAATTGAATTCACTACTTTTGGTGGCTCAATCCAAAAGTTTCTGTCTCACAATTTAGACAGTGAACAAACTGCAAGATGCTGGTTGAATGCCTCTGAAATACATATATGTTGCATAGGCACATAAAACACATAATTAAAAGAATGTTCCAGCTTCAAACTATAAGCTTAATTCACAGTATCACTTCTATTCTGCATTTAACAATGACATTTTTTAGATCTGTCCCTCAGCTTGTAAAAAGAATGCATATACAGACAATGAAAGTCTATGGAGCAAGACGGAATTTAAAAGCAGAAATATGAAGCTCATATCTTTGTTAATACACCCACTATTAATTCTTATATAGAAAAGTATGAGATTTGAGCTGCAATGTTTCTAAATTATCTTTTAGTTATGCGCTACTGACAAAGGAACTCAAAGATTGCATTTAACTTTACAAACACATCCGCTAAGTAGTTAAATTAAAAAGCCCAAAAATCTAAAACAAAAAGTCTTAGTCTCACATACAGCTTGTATGTGGTCTGATTCAAAGGAGTCATATGTGAAACAGACAAAACTTACTGAATGCATTTGATTCGCTTTAATAAAACGGCTCATAAGAGTCATTTGTTTGTGAACCAGACTACACTTCATTTCTGCATGTGTTAGATTTACTAAAAAGAATGACTCATAGGAGTCATTTGTTCGTGTTCGTTCATGAAGTCTTCTATACTGTTGAAACTGCATGCAAACACACATACTTTAATGTTTGTCCTGGTCTAATGCCAGTGATAAGTCAATATGATTTCCTAAGATAATCAACAGGATGTCAGAGATACTGTCAATACAGCTTAACTTGAATTTACTCCGGGACATTGCTTTAACAGTACCTGAGCATTTCTATTTATATGGTGTTGAATTTAAATTCAGATGTCATACAGCTGGAAGTTGTTTTATCAAGAAGGTTATTCTGTCCTTTGGCTCAAGTATTACTTCAAATCATAACAATGGGATTCAGTGATTCCTCCTAATAAAGATCTGTGGGATAGAGAGGTCACCGTCTTTGTCCGTGAAGATGTCAAACACAGCCCTGCTTACAAGAATTTAATTTCTATACATCACCCACAGGCCTGATCTACAATGTACCATGTCCAGCATTCAAAATGAGAACGAAATGAAGACAAGGTGGGAAATGTTGCCAAAAAAGAGTGTCATTGAACCGCTGGGTCAAAAAGAAAGCTTTATGTAACACTATATTGATGGTAATGCAATAAAAAATTTGTTTGAGATTATAACTATGTTTTTGCGTTTTTTTCGATGAATTTGGTTTTTATTGTATTGAAACAATGTATATATAAACTGTTTTATGAAAAGCAGTACTGGATTCAATAGCACTAAATGTAAGAGATTTCAAAGAGTTAAGAGAAAGAAAATGGAAGCTCAATTGTGGACGAGATCATAAAAAATCTTGAGAAAGAGATGCAGCTGGTAAAACTACCATTAACAAAACATGCACAGTCCTTAGAAACCACAGAATATGTAACAGGTTTTATGACCACATAAAAGCTACATGAAGCGCTAAGCATCAATTTCCATAGGATTACCATGGTAAATAAGCCGCAAAGCTTGCTCAGTTTGCCATTAAATGCAGACCTTGTTTCATGAAAAAAAAAAAAAAAAACATATCCATCAATAACCACTGAAAGTCCTTGGTTAATCATAGAAATGCTCTGAATGTACATGACAGTCATATTCATAGCTGATATTTGAGGTTGCCTGAGGGTCAAAAGCAGAAATATGGTGCAAGTTTTAGTGGAGTAGAGACTGCAGAAACGAATAAAAATAAAAAATAGGTGGGGGGATAGAAAGCCTGTCAGACAGATGGAGTACCGTGGGGGAAGACAGGGTGAGATGGAGACAAAACCAGAGGGATAGACGGACTGAAGGAAGCGAGGACGTGCCGCTCTGCCATGGGTGTCTCTTTGAGAGGACTGCAGGTTTGAATTTAATGAGGCTAATCCATTATGGGCAGACCGCCACAGCCCTCACATCACACATGTCTTCAAACCAAACCCAACCACCATCCCGTACCCGCTCACTGCACCCCTCCCCCATCTCCTGGGACACAACATACTGGGGGACATTGGTTTCCAGTGTGCCTTTAATCAATATCAGTCAATAGTGACAACTTGCGCATGTATTATTCAAGAGGTTGTTTTTTATAAAGCGGTGCACAAGTTCCCTTACAAAGACGAGCATGAGACCAGGGAGTGTTGTCACAATTCTCCAAACTAACATTTTAATATCATTATATTTTTGCATTAAATGTTGTAATTTTATATAATTATGAATTATAATACCCGTAGGTCAAAACAATAATATAATTTTTGTTTATATAATAATAGTTTAATATAATAATTTAAGAATCTACACTTGATCCTCTAACACTAACACTCTATTCTATTTCTATTCTGTCTACTTGTTTTCTTTTTTATATATAAAACTTGACCCTCTCTAACACTAATATTCTCTATTTTATTTTTATACTATCTACTTTTATCTTTTTATTATAAAACGTGACCCTCTTACCTTACACTAGCATTCTATTTCTGTTCTATCTACTTTTCTTTTTTATTAAAAAACATGACCCTGTAATACTAATAATCTCTATTCTATTTCTATTCTACTTGTTTTATTTTTATTTTAAAAAAACTTGACCCTTTAACACTAGAATTCTCTATGCTATATCTATTCAATCTACTTGTTTTTTTTAAGAAAAAAACTTGACCCTTTAACACTACCATTCTATATTCTATTTCAATGCGATCTACTTGTTTTATTTTTCTTTTTTTTAACTTGACCCTCTAACACTAGCATTCTATATTCTATTTCTATGCGATCTACTTGTTTTCTTTTTCTTTTTTTTAACTTGACCCTCTAACACTAGCATTCTCTATATTATTTCTATTCTATCTACTTATTTTCTTTTTCTTTTTTTAACTTAACCCCTCTAACACCAGCACTCTCTATTCTATTTCTATTCTATCTACTTGTTTTCTTTTTATTAAAAAACTTGACCTTCTAACACTAACACTGTTCTATGTCTATTCTACCTGTTTTCTTTCTATTTTAAAATACTTGACCCTCAAATACTATCATTCTCTATTCTATTTCTATTCAATCTAGTTGCTTTCTTTTTATTAAACAACTTAACCATGTAACATTATCATTCTCTGTTCTATTTCTATTCAAATTATTATTATGATTATCAATATCGAATTATTACTATTATTTTTATTATAAAAAATAACTTCCCTCTAACTCTGGCTCTCTCTATTCTATTTCTATTCTATCTACTTTTCATTCATTTTATTTATTATTTATAAACACATGCTATGTGTACTGCATTAGAATAACCAGAACTTGTCACAGCTCTAGCATATTGTTGCTCTTTTGTTAGTTAGATTACTTCTCATTTGTTTTACCATTAAATTCAGCTGATAACTGAATTTACTAAAACTAATAACAGGTTATTGAATGGGTTTCATTGTGAACTTATCCCATGTTATGAACTTAAAAATCAACATATTTTCCTGATCAACAACATAAAAAATACACAATATATTTTTTGTAGCCAAGATTTTTAGGTTTATGAATATAACAAATGTATTATTTCTCAGAAATATTCACTGGAGTAGAAAGAATGACAGCCAGACCGTATTAAAACACACGACTGATAGTTTAGCTTTCTGTGACTCAATACATGGTTCACATACATCTTTAAGACATCTATTCAAAGTCTGTTTTGAGTGTTTTCATCTTCAGTCCACTGCTAATTTTCCTGATGGATGTCAGAATAGCTTTCTACAGATGTTTTTGTGACACTTCTGATCTCAAATCATTTTAAAGATGTTTATCAGATGTTTGTGCACAAATATGGTGCTTAATGCTTTCCAAGCAATTCTCTTTCATATATCTCCTGTTTTCTACGGATTTTTTTGCTTATTGTTTTAGAGGCTATTATATTTCATATATATAGGTATGAATGTATGCTTAAACACGAGAACATGATGTTTCAGTAATTGGTTTAAAGCAGCATGTCTTTAGATTAAAAACAATGGATTATGCAGCAATAACTCTAATAAATGTACAGAAGTGTGAGCCAGAGGTAAAGAAGATGGCCTTTGCAGAATAAAAACACGCTTTGAATAGCCCTATCCGTCACCCTGCTGAGACGACGCCACCTCCTTTATTTCTCATTCAATTACATGAGGATGAAGAGATCTCACTGCCGTTATTGTTCAGATAATGGTTGTTGGGAAAAAGAGGTAAAATCGATAGTTAAAGCCCTATGTCCTTTTCAAAGGCTGCAATGTACAGGGATCTCCTAATGCTGAATGTCATGTTAAAGTCTTTAGTTTTGTCTTTTAGTTTGATATCTCCACTTGGACCTGCAGTGAAAATATCATACATTATATGATTTATAATTACATAATGCATTAAAATGGTTATGTCACAATTTGATTAATATATTTTCATAGTTGAATATACATTGAGTACTGATCTGTTAAACAATGGCATTCAAAATTTTGGAGTAAGTAATACTGTAATAAGCAATACAGTAAACACAAAAATATTGTGAAATAATTAAAAAGAACTCTTTTGTATCTGAATAAATTTAAAATGTTCATTTCTCCAGTCTTTAGTGTCACATGATCCTTCAGATGTTTCCTTATTTCCTTATATTATCAATATTGAAAACATTTTTTTTCCAGAATTATTTTAAGAATAGAAAACTCAAAAGAACAGCTTTTATTTAAACAATAATAATAATAATAATAATAATAATAATAATGATAATAATAATAAAACACTGTTCTAAATCCCATCGTATTTAAGTAATGAAAAATATTTTGACTGTAATTTTTTTATGTGTCATACAGTACATTATTTATATAAATTCACCTGGTGACACTAGAGGCGCATACATTACATACTTAACCTTATGTTAAGTAACTTATTATATAAGTTATTATAAAGTACTCCCCAAAATAATTAACTACATTTTTGCCCTTCCGCTATAAAAGCAAATCAGCTTCCCTTTCATATCACTTCCAGTTCATATGTTAATTCTATCAATAAAAATCCTTTGCAGTGGCCAGTTAGAAGCTTTAAAAGCTCGTTCTTCACCTAAAAGGACACCAGATATCTAAATGGAAGCTTTTATAGAGTTAAAAGGTAAAGAGGGAAAATAACATAGTCCATAAAGGATGAAACCACAGATTCCACATACACTGATGCTGGCCATCAGTGCAGAATAGACAGAGTCCTCTACAAGCAGAACAAGACTAAAAATCATGCCATTTTACCAGCCTAAGGCTTAATCTGTGAAAACAGATCATTAAGCAGACCAACTCTGTAATTTTTGAACCAATATTAACAATATCAAAAAACTCTAAGGAACCTATTAAGCCCCACTACTCTCCATTATTGGTCACATCAAATGGCAGTCCTTCCTCAAAATCACACTATTGGTTGACACGTTAAACAAAACAATGAAATATTTGATGTTTATAGTCAACATATAGAATGCACTTATAGCCCAAAGAATTCAATCATTGAAAAATTATGCAAATTTATTGAGAAAAAATACAAAATGTGCCATATATATAAAAAGAGTTCTACAAAAACAAACTCAAAGTCAACATGAAATGGAATTTACAGACTGATTTTACTTTTTTAATTGAGACTCAAAAAGATTGTCCAAAAAAGAAAGAAAAAGAGAAAACTGTTTACTAAAATTTTTCTTTGGAATAATGTGAATGATTTGTGCACAAAAAGACTAGCAAATGAAATTAAAACTGAAAGCAAAGAAAATAAATCCAATTTCATTAACTATTAGACTGAGATGGTAGAAAATACTGCAGAGGTGACAAACCCTGTCTGAACTATGCAACACTGACTCAGACTTTGCAACCGTCAGGTCCAGGCAGGCTGAACAGGCACATCTGGAGGAAATGACCCTTAACTTACTGTGACTGGCAGAACCCAGTCAGGTACAGAGGCTGCCACAGCATCCGTAAAGCAGGATGTTTGTGTCACATCCAGCTCACACACCTTGGTGCCGTGAAGCTGATGCTCTCCCTCCCAGGATAATATGCTGCTCTAATGAGGCATAACATCTCTGGACAAGCAATGCCATTTTTGCCTGTTAACACCACAGCAACACAGAAGCACGAGGCTGAAATCTTTGGTGTGGTTGCTATGATATCCGCAGTCCTGAAGAGTGACTCAACAAATTCCCATGTAAGAGATGGTGCTCTTGAGATTCTCTTTTGGGTGACTGAGAATACTTTCCCACACAAATGTAGAATAAAGAAAGTCGAGGCGCATTTTAGATAAATATAGATATAGTTTACTCAGAAATGTACATTCTGTAAAATGAACATCATACTGTATCATTTCAAACCTGTAAGAGATTCTTTCTTCTGTAAAAGTCACATTTTTGCAGAATAGTCCACTCTTTTCAATACAATAAAAGTAAATGGAACCATAAAAGTACCACAAAATTGTCTAATGACTAATGGCACCACATTTGATTTCAGTGCAACGACGAAGTGGAAAATTATCAGCCAAGAGCGGCTTAAATTTCACAGAGCTATCGCATAGCTTCAGAAGATTTGTAATATAGCTGCATGAGTCATATAGACTTTTTAATAACACTTTTATGGTACTTTTCTGTCAGTTTTTGGCGCTTGATAAGCCCAGTCCCCATTTACTTTTAATTACATGGAAAAGAGCAGCCAGGATGTTCATCATAAGGGTTTGGAATGAGATGAGGATGAGCAGGGCTAAATAATAAATGATATGTTTGCCATTTTGACAGATTTGTTGAAAGGTACAGCAGGGTGTTGACAGGAAATAATGGTTTGACTAAAAGAAGCCGAATTCAAACTCACATTGCTAACCGTCAGGTCAAAGATGAACAGAGGTTGCTCTTTTATAGCTCAAATCTCAGTTATGCTTAATTTAACTACCAACTTGCTCTCAGAAGATTCTCATAAAGCTTCCTAATGGATAAATGAAAAATTGTTGACATACAATAAGAATATAAAGCAATACATGTGAATTGAATGCCTTGAAAATTTGAGAAATATTTGAGTTCACAAAAAGAATAACACAGACTCAAATGCAGTCACAATATTACAGTATCTAAACTCTCTGTTGGCTTCTGTGTGCATTCCTACAAGCTTGTATACAAGCAGCGCACACTGACCTGAGGCTGGGAAACAAACTGCTGCGTGTAGGTCACTGTACTCAAGTCACATCAAAACAACATATGGACCCAGCATCCCGGAGCCAGATATTTCTTCTCTTGACAACATGAACAACACGCAGGGAGCCAGACCATTTATCCTGTGAGTAATCCAATTCATTCCTCACTCTGTGATCCCTATTCATTGGGGAGAAAGATGACTCAGACATTTTAGCACTGCAATAAGTGACTCTAAACAATCGTAATAGAGACGAATAGAGAAGCTAAAGGTTCTGAGAATTACGTGATGAATGTTGTGGGAGATACAGAAAGCTGTGAATCGAGACATTATGCTGTGTAAAACTGACAAGGGTAGATCTGTTAATCAACTTGACGGCACAAAATCTACATTTTTATGCACTTTACAATCACGCAGTGATGTACTGTAAATGGCACATCATGAAGGACGTGATGACAGCTGTCAGTATAATGGTGGATTCAGGTGTTGGAAGAATAAAAGATAAGGAAACAAACAGGAATCTGTTCGAGACTCTAAACTGCAATGCAAACCTAAATGGTTCCACCTTACCTGTCATTCTCCGCGCTCTTGAAGCCCGGTAAGATGTTCCTGAAGCTGCTGTGGCGGTCGAGCTTCGGCTGGCTTTTGGTGCGTTTGATGGAACCCTTCAGTCTGCGGCTCAGGAAGCCCTGGACAGGAAGTCAGAGGAAAGGACTGGATTACACTCAAAGATTCATTAACCACTGGAGCAGATGTATGTGAAAACTGGCGCTCAGCTTTTTCCCTTCTATTTGTTCTTTCCTCTCATCCGTAGCGTTTGGTTGTGCCGTGCATAGCTGCGCGATTGTTGCTGCACACACATCTGCTCGCAGCGCTAGGCTGAGGAGCTTCACTGATGTGATACTCCCCTCAAAGCCGCTGTTACCATGGAAACTGTTGGCTGGCATGGAAAAGTGGGGAAAAATACTGGTGCACTGCAAGTTTATAGGGGGAGAGCTGAGCTGGTGCTTTTCAGACACTCTACAGATTATGACAAGATTAAAAGGACTTGAATTATTCCTGAAAATCCAAAATCTGTCTGAGTGGAATGCTTGAAACACTGAGAAGGGAAAAATGCATGCATTTCTCAGGCATGTAGATGCAATTAATGGGTGGGAAATGTGAATTGAAGCCTCATGCATGAAGTGAATGAATGGCTGATTGAGCTTAATAAGCCACTTAGTGCCTGTAGTTGCACAACAACTGATTAAGGGGCTAACAGGAACAAACCAAGTCATAAAGAATGGAACAAATTCTGCTGAAAGAACTAGTGTAGTTAGTATAGTATAGCTACTGAGGGTATACATGACACCTTCCGAATTTTAAGGAATATACATATATATATATATATATATATATATATATATATATATATATATATATATATATATATATATATATATATATATATATATATATTTATTTATATATATATATATATATATATATATATATATATATATATATATGAGAAAGATTAAGTATTTGAGAAAGATTATATATATATATACACACACACACTGAAACTTCATTTACTACCTATTTACCTAAATTCGCTGATAAACCCTCCACCTTCCCCAGCTCCACCTGTATAGATCTGCTATAGGGTGATTCATGTATACTATATACTAGGGTTGTGCCAATAGACGATAGTATCGTGTATCAACGATGGTTGGAGATATCGACGATAGCAGATGTCTTTGTCGATAGTCAAGACGATATTAGGCTCATTCTCCTATAAATGTATTAAATTATTCTTCTTCTTATTATTATTAGGCGGCCTATTATAATTTGGCTATTATTATCAAATTGCTCCGCTACTTCACTTCAGCACCGCATTTCACACTCGTGCGCAACCACAAACAGATGTACATCGTCTGCTGATAAAAGGTATTTTGTTGTATTTTAACAAGTAATCTGAACGGCCTATATTTGTGCAATATTTTAACCGAGCCCTCACTAACTGAGTTTAATGCCACAGTTATGTTAGAATGCATTTCATTCTTGTTTCTGTGGCGGTGCGTTGGGCTCATCATGCGGCGCGCGGTCCGGAGCGCTGTTTGACTGATGTATCCGTTCAAATTGAGCTTTACTGCAAATATATGAACTTACCTGTTTTAAATACTTTTATGTTTACTGTTTTCATTTATTTATGATATTTTGTTTTGTGTTGTTGTTTTTTTTTTTAAATTTAATTTTTTTCTTTTTTTCGTTGTTTGCTGAATGTTGATTTTTTTGTTATGATGCAAGCTCGTCACAGGACGTGCGGTCCTAATAGCGATATATGACTGTTGTACCCGAATATATATGAAATAGCTGTTTTAAATATTTTTTATATTTAGTTAGTTTATCAGTAGCATGTTTGAAAGTATATTATTTCGATTATTGTTGCTTTCATAGGCTCTCTCTCCTGCGCCCGCGTGGTTTAAAACACCACATAGTTATGAAATAGTCTATGATAAGTACAGAGATTCTCTCTCTTGCCGCCACGCACGCACACACGCACGCAAGATAATATCGTGAATCGAGATCTCATGGGCTGGCGATATGACGATTTGAAAAATGACCATATTGGCCAACACTACTATATACAGGATGGTAGTTATTTCATATATGTTATATGTGCAGCAGCAGTATTTCTTACATGCTCACAGCAGCATGTTGTGGATGTATTAGCAGTAGCAAGTCTCGGTACTTGCTCTGTTGCAGCAGCAGCGCAGCAGATCTATTCCACTAACATCAAACACATTAAAATTGTCATGTACATTACCATGCTAAACCCTCTGAGAATTGTCATGATATAACTATAAAGATGACTATATTAGCGTCCACACCAGCATATGATATTGTTTGTTTATTCTAAGTGCAGGCACGTCTGGCAATTTAAATTCTCCAGTTCATTATAGCAGGATTGGTTCTGATTGGGTGTCAATATTTTTATCGTTTATCAGCTAGATAAAATCATTCTGAAAGTG
This sequence comes from Cyprinus carpio, assembly GCF_018340385.1. Lineage (NCBI taxonomy): Eukaryota > Metazoa > Chordata > Actinopteri > Cypriniformes > Cyprinidae > Cyprinus > Cyprinus carpio. Next base: position 7,137,544 of record NC_056604.1, read on the forward strand.
ATTCCAATGATATTGTTTCTCTGTGTCTTTATCATTATAGCTGTGGTGTGGACTATGCTTTTCTTTATTACTGAGAAGATTTTTAGAACTATATCTTTATCTTTATCTTTATAGTTATCGTCCTTGGTGTGAACAGGCCTTCGGTCAGTTGATGGTTTACTGATGCCGATCATCTCAAAATGGCCAAGTATTGGTCAGTATAGATGTACTGTATATGGAAGGTGAAGATGATAAAAGAGTTTGGGTCAGCTTTAAGACATCTTATCAAAACAACTTCAAAGAATATTTTCCCCCTGGGGTGTAATCTAAATTTTTTAGCTCTTTGTTATTTTCGGGCCATCTTTCACATGAAATTTGCCAAACTTCCAAATGGAATTATTCATCGAGCCTGTCAGAGTTAAGGGAGAGCGCTGTTTGATGATGCTGTTGTTTGGAGGAGACGTACAACTGGAGGCTGCAGGCACAGTCTGGATCAACGACAACGCAGTCTGAAGAGCTCAACTCCAGCTGTGTAACTCTGCATCTTTCAAATTTAAACAATAGCCAAGATGCATTTAAGGCCTATGCATTACATGCATTTCTTTACAAAGTATTTAGTTCACAAATGATTCTGCAATTCTAAAGACAGAAGTGAATTCGAATTATTGTTTTCTACAGAATTGTTTCATGCCCTCCACAAGCCAGATGTTAATTTAGTAATGCTTAGCATATTAGAATGATTTCTCTAGGATCGTGTGGCACTGCAGTCTGGAGTAATGGATAACACCACATTCTTGACCAAACATATGCGGATATGATGGCATCATGTCTCAGTAATAAGCTCTGTCAGCTGTCAAAACGCTGAAGGTCTGCAGATTCCTTCACGTCTATTGTGTGCTTGTACAGAATTCCTGTAATGCTTAGCTGCTGAGCCTGCATTCCCAACTTCCTCTCATCTTCCCCACTTCTCCCCCTTCTCTTGTAATCTTTATGCTTGGCCTCTCTCTGCCCTCTTGTGTCCATGCCTGTGAGTTTGTGTCTGACAGCTTTAATTGTGCTGACAATCCCAGACATGGCGTGAAACATTTGGAGGCCAAAAAACAGAGATTTGAAGGCCCTGTCTGGATTTGTATAACCTGGTCCTTACTTTGTAGGACAGCAAAAAGCTAAGCCCTGTCCTGACCCGCACACGGCACTGTTAGGCTGTTAGTCACACCACAGCTATTCTGGGGCTCTGTTCCAAAAACCTAGTGAGATGTCTACAAAGACAGCATTCTTAGGCATTACAGGCACACACAACATGAAGATTGTTTTAAAAAGATTAGCTGCAAAGTATCAATATTTTACCCAACATTTGTGTGTGTTTTAATGCCAAATAATTTAGTAGCCAAACAATTAATATTACACTTATATACTTGCAAGGAATTCCATTTTTTAATCAGAATCCAAATTACAAATGTTACTGAGGGTTTCTCATACTAAAAATGGGTTTCCAGTTAAATATCTAAAACTCTTAAAATT